>NW_026453214.1:333243-666487 GCF_025200985.1 Drosophila gunungcola | reverse complement strand
CAAAATTTGTAAAAAAAAAGAAAAATTGTTAATTTAAGTAATTCAAAAAGTATTTCAAAATTAGCTCAGGCGAAGGAAACGCTGTGTGATTATAGTAACTCGGACCACATTGAACCAATAGAGGAAATAGACGATGGCATACTACTCTTAATAGACTTCAACGGCAGCCTAAATTCAAACAATATTTCACATCAACTCAGAGGAACTTTCATGATTACATTTTTAAACGAAACTATAAATATAAATGGAATAAATTTTACAAACAAAGAAAAAATAATTATGAAACCCGAAATCCCACGAATTTAAATTACCCCATTGCAAGCACAACGCATACAAATTCTGTCATTAGAAGCATTGAAAGCTCTACATATAAAAAATAGAAAGCACTTACAAACCTTACAGAATGATTCTACAATAAACCGAATAACCACAGTTACATTAATTTGCGCCATTGTTCTTGCTTTGATCGTATTAAAAAACTGTGTCCACAGAAAAGAAAAAGTAATCCTACATATCCAAGAACCAGCACCACAAGTTTTAAACAACAAAACTAATATTATATCAATTCCTAAAGAATAATTCCAGAATTTAATAATATTCTCATTTCTAACACCTCTTGAGGAAATATTTCTTAAATTTTTCCGAGAAATATTGCAACATTGTCGATGGCAACATTGCAACATTTCAAAACAACGGTCAAGAACCGGCAAGTTCAATAACATAAGCACACGCATTCGGTTAGTAGCCAAAGCGCAATATCAATATTCTGATTCTGCAAACCTTGCAGTTTCAGCCACTTCATCAGAGCTAGGCCACCGCCGCGGTCTCTTTCGCGACGTCGACGTCGCTGCCCCAACCCACAGTTTAGATCAGGGTATGTTGAAATGAATAAAGTCAGTCTCAAATTGAACTTCAAAGAAATAAAACGTTCAAAACTTATTTTTGGGTTTTAATTATCCTGGAAATTAACTGGCGCCCGAACAGGGACCAGCGCGAGTAAAATCAATAAAGTTCCTTTTAGTACAAATAATTAAAATATTTTTTGTGCGACTCCGTTTTCCCAAACATAAATCCTGAAATCAGAGAGACTCCTTGGCAATTAATTTTGCAATTGAACTACAAGTACTGCCAGGTACGCCCGCAGGACAACCTCTACTTGAGTGTGAATCGCAGGAACCAAGTAGGAAACAAAAGGAAGACATCCGGATCACCAGGAGGTGTAGCCGCATCATGTTAAGTTAAGTAAATAGTAAATAAGTAAAGGCAACAAATCCAAAACAAAAGCGTAAAATTTCTACACTAAAAGAAAATTTTAACAAAATCAAAAGTAATATAAAATTTGAAATTTAAAATTAAAAAATTTTTTTTAAGTTAAAAATTTAAATTTCCATTAAATTTAAATTGAATCTAAAAATTTTAAATTAAATTTAATTTTTTTGAGTTATTAAATATTATTCATATAAATTTTTTAATTAATATTCACTTAAAGAACATTTTTTTAAGTTATAAAAGTATTTAAGTGATTTAAATTTTATTAAACATTTTTACTATATTATAATTAAAATTGGAATTAATTTTACAAAAGTAAATCAGATAAATGAAACATTCATTCCTTATCTAAAAAAAAAAAAAATAATTAATTTATAAACTTAATATTCATAAGAATTACTCTTAACAATCATTTTTATTGTAAGACAGAACCATGAAAAAATTTTCCTATGGCCAATCGGCATAACCTTACACGACCACCCGTCATTGACATACAACCTCAAGTATTACAGCCAGAACAACTTCAATATAATCAATTAAATCAGGTAGAACAACACCAAGCTAACTTAGTTCAACAACAAAGGCAAATTCATAGACAGGATTACATCAGGAAAACAGAGAAAATATGGCAGCGCAAGAGTTACAAGAAGCAGTCAGAAACATAATTGCTCAGCAATTACCGAACCTTTTACAACAAACTCAATACACAGAATTTGATTTTGCACACCGTTCCAAACCAGGAAATTTCCTATGAAAATCGGGCTAACCTCGAAGGTTTGGATAGGATACCAGACATCGTAAAAAGCTTAAGGGAATTTTCTGGCCACCCAACAGAATTCAG
Source organism: Drosophila gunungcola (assembly GCF_025200985.1). Lineage (NCBI taxonomy): Eukaryota > Metazoa > Arthropoda > Insecta > Diptera > Drosophilidae > Drosophila > Drosophila gunungcola. Next base: position 664,377 of record NW_026453214.1, on the reverse strand, counting down.
TTCTTGGAAAAAGGGTGTGGATAGAGTTCCTAAAACATATGAACATTGTAGGCACATCTAAGTATTTTGGGATTCTACATATCATACGTAATAAAATCACGGGAAACGCAGACACTGCGTTAGAATCTTATAATACTCCATTTAACTGGAATGCCATTTCTAAATGTTTAACTTTGCACTACGCAGATAAGCGGGATTTGGGCACTCTAGAATACCAAATGACAACTCTATGCCAGGGTGTTCACCAGTCGGTAGAGGAATTTCATCAGTCAGTCTAAAAACACCTTTCGCTTATCCTTAATAAGGTTGGATGTATGGAATTAGGAATGGAAGCAGAACAACTCATGACGAAAATGTATAGGGACAAAGCCTTAGACACTTTTGTGCGCGGACTTCGCGGAGATTTATCTCGTCTTCTCGGTATGAAGGAACCAACAGATCTTCCCTCACCTTTACATCTTTGTCTAAAGTTAGAGAATCAAGCGTTCCGTGCACACCATGCAGTTAATAGAGGGCAACAATACGGATTTAGAAACGTGCCTTCCCAAAACATACCACATTTACAACCAACCAGATCACAGCCAAACAGGCCACAGTGGTCATTCCCCATTAATAACCAGTATCAAAATCCTTTAGTTCCACCCAGACAAAATAATAATATGTTTAATCAACCACGACCCCAGTTCTACAATAACAATCAAACTCCACCAGTCCCACAATTTACTGCAGCACGACCTTCAGGAAACTTTCCTCCAGCTCGACCTTTAGCTGTAAAGCCACAACCACGACCAGAACCCATGGACATCGACAGGACCATGCAATCGAAACATATTAATTATATGAGTTAACACCCAAAATAATACAATTTCTCAGACAGAGGAAATGAGTAAGCATTGATTGCACAACAAACAGCAAAGCAATGCCCTCAATAATAGAATTTCCCAAACCGAAGAAGAGAGCATTAATTGCACAACTAACAGCAAAGCAATGCTCTCAATAAAGTTCTAACGAACTTAGCTTGCACCTTTTGGTCAGCGATCGTGGGAATGCAGAACAGCCAATTTCCAAAGTTGATCGAACTCAACTTAGTGCATACAACAAAAACTATAATTAAAATGCACTGGCCAATTACAATTAAGTTTGGCCAACGGCGACGGCGACCAAGAGCAGCAACCAATAATATGAAAGAACGTCAGCAGAAACATCAACAGCGGCAGAGACGGCGGCAGCGATGGAGCGACGCGTAGCTATAAAAACAATTGTCTAACCTAAGTAAGTTAGTTCTTAATCCAACTCAATAAAGAAAGGTTTGATTTTTTTATCAAAATTCTAATCAATCTTTTAACTGGCGCCCGAACAGGGACCTGATTAAAACCGCGAAAGGATAACAAGTTCCGCGTCTCGCGAAGTTCAGAAAGTAAAAAATTCTGACGTTTCGTTTCAAACCTCCGCCTAAACAGTGAGAAGTAAAAAACCAAAAATACCGAGATTCGGAAGTGCAAAAGTGCCGTTTAAAAAACGCCGCAAATTGTCACTCCTGAAAAAAAAACAGGACTTGTACCCGGTGGAATAATCAGGCCAAATTTTATCGCCGTGATCCCTTTAGTATCCGTTCGAAGGGAACGTGAATTAAGGTACAGAGAAGGCCCCTTAGTAAACTCACACTCAGGAGAGATCGTTGCAGAGTGGGATAAAACGGAATCTGCCGAGCCTGTCATCACGAGAGCACGCCGAGATATGTTACTACTGTAAGAATAGTTTTAAGCAATTTATTAACAAAAACATAAAAAATATTTAATCGAAAAATATTCAAAGAAGAAAAAGTTTTACCCAAATATAAAGTGTAGAAGACATATTTTAGTAAGTTAAAAAGAAAAAAAAACCAAAATATAGGGAAAATAAAAATTCCCACACAATAATTACAATGGTAATAAAAAATCGCACACCCTAATTCTTAGAAGACAACTTCCGAATTCTGAATAACTAAAATTAAAAAATTAAATTAAACTTTTCGCTGCTCATATATCCATACCCAAAATGACCGAACAAGATTTGGCAGACAGACTCGCGAATCTTACCGGACCCTCATCAGCCAGTTCCACACAAATAAACACACGAATCATGACCGAGAGGGACATTGAGGAAAAAATAAAAACAATCTTAGAGACAAATCTCAGTAGTCTAGTAAAGGAAATACTTAATCCAAATAAAGATTTTTCCAAATATACAGACCAAACAATTAAAAGAGAATTAACGCACAATCTTAATGAGTTAGATAAATTACCAGACATTGTTCGGACACTTAGAGACTTTTCAGGAAACAAAAGTGAATATTCATCATGGAGGAAAAGTGTCGAGAGGGTATTAAAAATCTATGAAAACAGAATTGGTTCACCAAAATATTATGGAATTCTTTTAGCAATCCGTAACAAAATTACTGGTCAAGCGGACGCAGTATTATAATCATATAATACCCCCTTAGATTGGACAGCTATTTCAAAATGCCTAACAGCGCATTTCGCCGACAAGCGCGACTTAAAGACCTTAGAATATCAACTATATGCTCTTAACCAAGGTAACAATACTATAGATGAATATTATCAGGCAGTTTATCAACAATTATCACTAATTCTGAAGCAAATTGGCAGCTTAGATGCCTCACAAGAAACTATACAATCTCTGACAGCCATGTATAGGGAAAAAGCCTTAGACACTTTTGTCAGAGGACTTAATGGAAACCTGGCACAATTGCTGGCCATTAAAGAACCACATGACTTAGGACACGCTCTACATTTATGCAGTCTGCTAGAGAATCAAAATACTAGGAATAACCAGACACCAAAAACTCCGTATTTAGGGAGGGCACCCATGCTACCACCTAAACCCCAACAACCATATCGGATGGTAGCCGTCAAACAAAATTTCCATCCGCATCTCTACCATAACCCAAACCAATCCGGAAAACCCCTAATTACTCAAACTAACCAATTCAAATCTTATAGTCAACCTTATACAAACCAATCCGGTGTAGTAGCGCCCTATAGCATACCAAAACCTCCGCCACGACCACAACCGAAACCGGTACCTATGGACGTAGATCAGTCAGTTCGATCACGTCATATAAATTATATGAACAAACCAGCAAATAATGATTATGCAGGGAAAAGACCTCTCAGCACCGCTAATGCCCCAAATAATAATAAGATGCCAAGACAGTTCCATATTCAACCAGATACAGGAAGTAACGCGCAGCAAAATTCAGATGAAGCTTCATCAAGTTCAGAACAAGAGTATTATCAGTTGGCAGAAGAAAATAACGTTAACGAACTTCAGGAGGAATATGTATGGCAAAGCGATAACGAACAACAAGAATACATAGATATGTCAGAACTTTATTTTTTAGAATAAATCGTTCCTCACTACCTTACTTTAAAGTAACCACGGGGAACGGAAAAATTCTAAAATTCTTAATCGACACGGGCTCTAATCAAAATTATATTCAAAATCAATTAGTACCAAATCCAAAGCCAAATGAGAACACTTTTTCAGTTAGTTCAGTCGGTGGTAACAATAAAATAACACAACACGCAATACTTAAGCTCGCTAATATTTCGGATACACCCATGAAATTCTTTTTACTAGACACCCTGAAAACATTTCATGGTATCTTGGGCAATGACACAATGAAAAGACTAGGAGCAATAATATATGTAAAAAATGATATATTAATTCTCGGAAATAAACGCAAAATTTAAATTCATCAACTAGCGACACAAGCAGTAAATACAATTGGACCGCAAGTCAGCCATATGACCGAGTCACAAAAATCAATAATAGAACTCCTCGTACAAAGCCACAAAATCCTCTTCGCAGATCCCGATTCAAAGTTAGCATACACAACTAAAGTAGTAGGTGAGATCAGAACTTCATCAGATTCTCCAGTTTACGGAAAACATTACCCATACCCAATATCACTCAAACAGGAGGTAGAAAAACAAATAACTGAGATGCTAAGAGATGGTATTATAAGACCTTCAAGATCACCATATAATGCACCAGTCTGGGTAGTTCCGAAAAAGTCCGGCCAGTCCGAAGAAAAAAAGTACAGATTAGTAATTGATTATAGGAAACTTAATGAAGTTACTATCTCAGATCGGTATCCCATACCCGAAATTGGAGAAATTATTGCGCAGCTCGGGGACAACAAATATTTTCGGTATTAGATCTTAAGAGCGGTTTTCATCAAATACCACTGAAAGATACAGACATAGAAAAAACAGCATTCGCGGTAAATGGCGGAAAATATGAATTTACGAGACTCCGATTCGGTTTGAAAAATTCCCCTTCCATTTTTCAAAGAGCGTTAGACGACATATTGAGAGAATACATAGGGAAAATTTGCTATGTATACGTTGATGATATTATAGTCTTTAGCAAAAACGAAGTGGAGCACGGCCAAAACTTGGAAAGAGTATTTTCAACGCTACAAAACGCAAATATGAGGGTTCAAATAGAGAAATGCCATTTTTTTAAAAACGAAGTAGACTTCTTGGGGTACACAATATCAGAAAATGGAGTAAAAACCAACATAGATAAAATAAAAGCGATTACAAAATTTCCAGTCCCAAAAACATTAAAAGATCTCCGTTCCTTTTTGGGCATGACAGGTTATTATAGGCGGTTCATAGAAGATTACGCCAAAATAGCAAAACCCCTAACCATTCTTCTAAGAGGCGAAGAAGGCCGGATATCTAAGACCAAGTCAAGCAGAACTGCTATCAACTTGAGCAAAGATGCGATTACAGCATTCGAGAAACTTAAAAATACTCTCGTCTCCAGGGAGGTTACCCTTGCCTATCCAGATTTCGGAAAAGAATTTCAATTGACTACTGACGCTTCAAGTTACGCAATAGGCGCAGTATTGGAACAAAATCATAGGCCAATAACGTTCATTTCACGCACCCTGTCAAAGACTGAAGAGAACTACGCAACTAACGAAAGAGAGATGCTCGCGATCGTTTGGGCGCTCCAAAGTTTAAGACATTATCTTTACGGGTATTCAAAAGTGGTAATATACACGGATCACCAACCCTTGAGTTTTTCGAATAGCGTAAATAACCATAACGCTAAGCTTAAACGCTGGAGAGACCTCATTGGCGAGTATAACCACGAGATCAGGTACAAGCCCGGAGTAGCTAATGTGGTAGCGGACGCGTTGTCCCGGGCCCCCGCAGAAATTAATTCAATCAGCTCCTCAGCATCAGCCAATAGCAACGAAAGCTCGTCACACAACCTCATATTTTCAGTTGAAGCTCCAATTAACGTATTTAAAAACCAATTATTATTACTGACTGCCGATACAGATTCCTATAGCTTCGAAATGCCATTCCCAACATACCACAGACACATAATTAAACAAAACTCTTACACGGAAGAAAAACTTATTGCAATTTTAACTAGTAAACTTGATCCTAAGCTTATAAACGGAATCATTACATCCGAAGAGGTAATGGTAAAATTCAAAACATTTACCCTACCTATTTTAAATCATACAAGGTAAGGTTTACTCAAAACGAAATAGACGACGTAACTTCGGAGTCCCAACAAAACGAAATAATTACCCTCGAACATAAACGAGCCCATAGAGATGCAAAAGAGAACAAATTACAAATTTTGAAGAATTATTTTTTTCCACAACTTACCAAGAAAATCAAAGCAATAGTTCAAGCCTGTCAAACTTGTAAAGAATCAAAATACGATAGACACCCCCCAAAAGGAGAAATCCAACCGACCCCTATTCCTAATTACCCAGGAGAAATAGTTCACATAGATATTTATATTACCGAAAAACATAGAGTCTTAACGGGAATTGACAAGTTTTCAAAATATGTTCAAGTAAAAATTTTAGAGTCAAGAGCATCTGAAGATATTAAAAATCCGTTGAGGGAAATGTTAATTGCTTTCGGTATGCCGAAATGGATAATAATGGACAACGAACGATCATTTGGCTCAGCAGCAATAAAGTTTATGTTAGAAGATGAACTCAAAATATCATTACACACCACCGCACCGTACGCATCGACAAGTAACGGACAAATAGAAAGGTTTCATTCAACCCTATCTGAAATCATGCGGTGTCGCAAAAAAGACAACGGGAGCATATCATTTGAAGATTTAATCTTTAAAGCAGTTCAAGAATGTAATAAATCGATACATTCTGTAACAATAGAAAGACCCATAGACATATTTTTCAGAAGCACAATCTCTAGTTCAACAGAAGACATAGAAAGAAACGAGAAGAAATAAAAAAGAAAATTAAAAATAAACAAACAGCCGATCTCGAATACCACAATCAAGGAAAAATATTACCAAAACTTTTTAAGCCAGGCGAAACTGTACATGTAAAAATAGATAAAAGATTAGGAACTAAACTTACACCTAGATACAAAACCGAGAAAGTAGCGGAAAATAGAACGACCGACATTAAAACACAAACCGGAAAAATCATACATAAAAATAATATAAGAACATAATTTTTCAGATTATTTTTACCAACATGCTTGGGAATAACTACAGTCCTCGACTATTCCAATTCACAAATCATCTCACTCGAAACCGGATTAGCGGCTAAACAAGACGGAACATTTAAAATCATCCATATCTTTAACCTACAAAGCTATGAAGAAACTCTGGCGAAGTTAGAAGAATCATTTCATTCACTCACCCCATCTCATCCATTACACCCATATCTTTCCTATGAACTAAAACAGATCCAAACGGATTTACGCATACTCCAAACTCAAAAAAGACAAAAAAGGGCAATAGAAGCAATAGGTACTGCATGGAAATGGCTGGCGGGATCGCCAGATCACCACGACTATCAGATCTTAGAAGACAAGATAAATGAGCAGCTAGAAAACAACAATAGACAAGTAGTAATTAACAGATTAATTAATCAAAAATAAACCAACTTACTAACGCTACTAATGCAATGTTGAAAATTACCCAGAGCTCGGAAGAAATCATAAATCAGAAAGCAAATATTTTAAAGTATAAAATTCAATTAATAAAAGAAGAAATAATTAACATAATATACGCAATTACATGGGCCAAATCTAACACAATAAATTCATTTGTACTTACAAACACAGAAACCAAAATAGTGGAAGAAATTTTTAAAAAGAAAATAACTTATTTTTTAACATAGAAGAATTATTGGAATTTGCTCGAATCAAGTTAGCCACAAATGGCAACGACCTTATTTACATTATTAGCCTACCAACCATTGAATCAGATAATTGTAGAACTTTAAAAATTAAAGCAATAAAAAAGCCCAAATAATCAATGATATAAAATATGAAAATTTTTTAGAATGTAAGAGACAATTATTGGCAATAATTAAACCTTGTGAATCCTATAATGATAAGACAATTTGTAATTCAGAAAATTTGTTAGATTTAAGCAATGATACTTGCGTAAACGCTCTATTAAACCTTCGAGAACCAGAATGTAAGATGATCAACAATCAACATATACCGCATTTCGAAGAAATACTACCAGGCACCATCCTGCTAAACAACTTCAATGGACCAGTCTCACTAGATGAAAAACTTCTACAACTGCAAGGCTCTTTCATAATACAATATCGTAATTCAACGGTAACAATTGGTGAAACCAGCTTCAAGTCAAAGGAAATCAACGTAGTCGAACCAGAACCTCCGTTATTCCAACTATTGGGCGAAAAGACTAAGTTAGAGGAAGTTCTCTCACTACAAATGGTCAAGGAACTCAACATTAACAACACAAAAGCGCTGGAAAAATTAAGAAGCAAGGCAACCATAGAATCTTCCGTTAGCTACGGATCCGCCATCATCCTACTACTACTTATAATAGGATCAATCACGGAACTCCTACGAAGACGTAGGTCAACGGAAAGTACACCAGTTTCCGTGCCAGAAACGCAAGAAAAGCCCACGCATTCCGGACCTGTACTCTACTACGTTGCGACCGAGGACAGTCGCGTTTAAGGAGGGAAGAGTTAACACCCAAAATAATACAATTTCTCAGACAGAGGAAATGAGTAAGCATTGATTGCACAACAAACAGCTAAGCAATGCCCTCAATAATAGAATTTCCCAAACCGAAGAAGAGAGCATTAATTGCACAACTAACAGCAAAGCAATGCTCTCAATAAAGTTCTAACGAACTTAGCTTGCACCTTTTGGTCAGCGATCGTGGGAATGCAGAACAGCCAATTTCCAAAGTTGATCGAACTCAACTTAGTGCATACAACAAAAACTATAATTAAAATGCACTGGCCAATTACAATTAAGTTTGGCCAACGGCGACGGCGACCAAGAGCAGCAACCAATAATATGAAAGAACGTCAGCAGAAACATCAACAGCGGCAGAGACTGGCGGCAGCGATGGAGCGACGCGTAGCTATAAAAACAATTGTCTAACCTAAGTAAGTTAGTTCTTAAACCAACTCAATAAAGAAAGGTTTGATTTTTTTATCAAAATCATAATCAATCTTTTAACTTATGAACAAACCCATATGTTTTGAAACTGGTAAAAGACCACCAATGCCTCTAAACGAAGCAGCAAAAAAACTAGAAGTTTTAATATTCAAGCAGCCCCTAACACTACTTCAAAAGTGGAAGATAAAAAAAAATAAATAAAATAAAATCTTGAATCTCTAACAGAATATTCTGAATCCATAGACCAAGCCGACCAAGAATACCCATACGATTATACCTACCTTCATTTTTTAGAATAACAAACTCCTCATTGCCATATTTTGAATGCAAACTGAGGAGTGGAGAAATTTTGAAAATATTAATTGATACCGGTTCAAACAATAATTACATCTTGCCAAAATTCGTAAAAAATTCTATAGAAAATAAATTTTTGTTTGACGCCATCTCGGTTGGCGGAAATATTAAAATTACAAATCACAAAACAGACAATTTATTTAACGACCCTAATACAATAATTAAATTTTTTGTATTACCAACATTAAAAACATTTGATGCCATTTTGGGAAACGATAGTTTGAAAAATTTAGGAGCAATAATTAACACAAATACCAAATCTATGCACTTAAAAAATGGAAAAAATAATCAAAATTAAAGAAAAAAAATTCAAAGCAGTAAATTTAATTATTCGTCGGACAGATCATCTTACTGGGACACAAAAATCAGATCTTAAACAACTTATTCAGAAATATCCAAATCTATTTGCCGAACCAAATGCAAAAAATTGACCTACACAACAAACATGAAAGCTGAAATACGCACATATACCGACACACCAGTCTACTCGAAATTTTATCAATATCCAATGGCACTCAAAGAAGAAATTGACCGACAAATAAAAGGACTTTTAGAAGCCAACATAATACGACCCTCTAGATCGCCTTACAATTCACCGGTGTGGATTGTACCAAAAAAATTAGATGCCTCCAATGCTAAGAAATATAGAATGGTAATAGATTACAGAAAATTAAACAGTGTGACAATAGCAGACAGATACCCAATACCAGACATAACTGCAGTTCTTTCACAACTGGGATATAATAAAATTTTTTCTGTGTTAGATCTCAAAAGTGGGTTCCAACATAATTCTTTTAAAAGAAAGCGATATAGAAAAAACAGCCTTCTCCGTGAATACCGGAAAATTTGAGTTCACAAGACTTCCATTTGGGTTGAAAACCGGACCATCTATTTTTCAGCGTGCCCTAGACGACATTCTTAGGGAACACATAGGGAAAATCTGTTATATTTATACCGATGACATAATTGTCTTCAGTCCAGACGCACAATCTCATTCCAAAAATTTAGATACAATATTTGAAACCCTAAATAATGCTAACATAAAATGCCAATTGGACAAATGCGAGTTTTTTAAAAGTAAATTTGAATTTTTAGGATTTGTAATTTAAGATAAGGGAATAGAAATTAATCCAACAAAGGTACAGGCCATCGCTAACTACCCCATTCCCAAAAACGTTAAGGAATTAAGATCTTTCCTGGGACTATCACTGCACTAGCAAAACCACTCACCACATTACTTAGGGGCGAGGATGGGAGAATTTCGAAGAAAGCTTCATTGAAGAAATCTATTCACTTCAATAGTGAAGCCATTCAGGCCTTCAATAAATTAAAAAGCACCCTAATCTCAGAATACGTAATATATCAGTATCCAAATTTTAACGAGGAATTTGTGTTGACAACAGATGCCTCCGATCACGCAATCGGAGCAGTACTTTCACAAAAAGACAGAAACCGAAGAAAACTACGAAACGGCAAAGAAATAAATGTTAGCCATTTCATGGGCAGTAAAAACACTTAAAGGATATCTCTACCGTAGAACCAAGGTTAAAATCTATACTGACCACGAACCACTTACACACGATTGTTATTGGAAGGGAGAATTAGCGATCAAGAGATGGAAATCATATCTTGACGAATGTAATAAAGAACTACTTTATAAACCCGGAAAGGAAAACATAGTGGCTGATGCTTTGTCTAGGATCCCTAAAAGCAGCCAAATTAACTCATTAACAGCAACACAACACAGCGCACAGAGCTCTGGTCATAACCTCATCCCCAGCGTCGAAGTACCAAAAAATGACTTTAAAAATCAGATATTTATTTATAAAGAAACCCCCCCGACTACAAAATTACTATTCCGTTCCCCACCTTTCATAGACACGTTATAACTCGACCAAACTTTCAGAATATTGATCTTATTGAAATATTAAAAAAACATTTAAATCCGTCAATCCTTAATGGAATTTTCACATCAGAAGAGATAATGGGAGAAATACAGCGAATTTATCCAGAACATTTCGGATCCATTAAAATCAGGTTCACACAAAATAAAGTAGAAGATTTGACAGAAGAAATTAAGCAGGAAGAATTAATATTAGAAACACATAACAGAGCACATAGAAATGCAGAAGAAAACAAAAACCAACTTGCAGAAAAATATTATTTCCCCAAAATGAAACAAAAAATAACGACATTAGTTAAACAATGCAGGATATGTAAAGAAGGAAAATATGATAGGCATCCACCCAACCCAGAAATTAAAGAAACTCCAATTCCTGAATACCCTGGACACATAATCCATATTGACATCTTCTCAACCGAAAAGAAATTAGTAATGACCGCAATAGATAAATTTTCCAAACTAGCTCAGGCAAAAATTATAAAATCGAAATCTACCGAAGACATTAAGAAACAGTTACACGAAATAATATTCTAGTATGGGGTACCCAAATTTGTAGTAATGGATAATGAAAAGGCTTTCAATTCAGCATCTATAACCTTTATGATGAGAGATCAGTTAAATATAACCATTTTTAAAGCTCCTCCCTACAAAAGCTGAGTTAACGGACAGATTGAACGATTTCATTCGGCCCTTACGGAAATAATGAGATGCCTTAAAACCAAACAAATATACAATACCTTTGAAGAATTGTTAGCCAGAGCCATTTACGAATACAATTACACAATACATTCAGTAACAAAAAAAGACCATTAGAAATTTTTTTTGGCAGAAATATTAATACCGACCCAGAACAGTATGAAAAAAGCAGGCAGGATAACATAGAAAAACTTAAACAAAAACAATTGATAGATTTAGAAAACCACAATAAAGGAAGGATACCTATAAGATCATATCTACCAGGACAAGAAATATTTGTAAAACAAAATACCAGACTAGGCTCTTAATTATCCCCACGTTTTAAAAAAGAAATTGTTAAAGAAAATAGGAATACAACTATTTTAACAGAAGCAGGAAGAGTAGTTCATAAAAGTAATATTAAAGGTAACTAAGTCCGAAACTCCTTAGGAAATCTATGTCCACGTCAGTCCGAAACTAAAAACTTAAAATAAAAATAATATGAAATGAGATTACCCATAACAGTTACAGTTGTTGTCTGCATGGGGTTATCAGTCCGTTCGTGAGGGATCGGCCCATAACCCAACAATACCGTTGTTTAATGAGACATTTTTGTAATAACAGGATGTTGTTTTTAATAACGCTGATACCAATGGCAACCGCGAAAAATTACAGATATCAACAATAAAATTAATTCACGTCATAAATTTAAAAAAGGTTGAAACGGAATTACTACAAATAAGAGAACACACAATGAACAGATTAAAAATAGTTTATATTATCATACTCTAAGCACACTTACCTTAACAACAAAAAGCCGTCAAGCTAGGTCAATAAATATAATTGGCTCAGCTTGGAAATATATCGCAGGTAACCCAGATCATGAAGATTTAGTTATGATAGAAAGTAACCTCAATAATTTAATTAAAAATAACAACGACCAAATTATTATCAATAATCAGCTGCAAGACAGAATAAATAATTTAACAACCACTTCTAATATGCTAGCAAATTCAATTCAAAAAGACAGATTTTTTAATAATGACATTGCGTCAAGCTTGCAAACGCAAGTTAGACTTATAAAAGAAGAAATAGGAAACATTAAGTTTGCAATACAATGGGCCAAAATTAACGTAATTAATACTTTTTTAAAAACGAACCTGAGCTTAACGAAATAAATAAAATATCTCAGAAAAATAACATTACCTCGTTTTCAATTGAGGAGACGCTGGAATTTGTTGATGTGTCTGTCTTACATAATAAAACAACGTTAATTTACTTAATAAAAATACCTGAACTCGAACCAACTAATTATGAAAATCTTCTTTTAAAGCCTGTTATCAGAAACCAACTATAATACATTTAGAAACTAATGAACTTTTTGTATCCAACAATGTAATGCTAGGTCTACCCCATGATTGTAAAACTTCAAACTATGTCAAAATTTGTAAAAAAAAAGAAAAATTGTTAATTTAAGTAATTCAAAAAGTATTTCAAAATTAGCTCAGGCGAAGGAAACGCTGTGTGATTATAGTAACTCGGACCACATTAAACCAATAGAGGAAATAGACGATGGCATACTACTCTTAATAGACTTCCACGGCAGCCTAAATTCAAACAATATTTCACATCAACTCAGAGGAACTTTCATGATTACATTTTTAAACGAAACTATAAATATAAATGAAATAAATTTTACAAACAAAGAAAAAATAATTATGAAACCCGAAATCCCACGAATTTAAATTACCCCATTGCAAGCACAACGCATACAAATTCTGTCATTAGAAGCATTGAAAGCTCTACATATAAAAAATAGAAAGCACTTACAAACCTTACAGAATGATTCTACAATAAACCGAATAACCACAGTTACATAATTTGCGCCATTGTTCTTGCTTTGATCGTATTAAAAAACTGTGTCCACAGAAAAGAAAAAGTAATCCTACATATCCAAGAACCAGCACCACAAGTTTTAAACAACAAAACTAATATTATATCAATTCCTAAAAGAATAATTCCAGAATTTAATAATATTCTCATTTCTAACACCTCTTGAGAACAAGAAGGTTTTTAAGGAGGGAGAGTTAATCACAGAAATATTTCTTAAATTTTTCCGAGAAATATTGCAACATTGTCGATGGCAACATTGCAACATTTCAATACAACGGTCAAGAACCCGCAAGTTCAATAACATAAACACACGCATCCGGTTAGTAGCCACAGCGCAATATCAAAATTCTGATTCTGCAAACCTTGCAGTTTCAGCCACTTCATCAGAGCTAGGCCACCGCCGCGGTCTCTTCCGCGAAGTCGCTGCCCCAACCCACAGCTTATATCAGAAATGAATAAAGTCAGTCTCAAATTGAACTTTAAAGAAATAAAACGTTCAAAACTTATTTTTGGGTTTTAATTATCCTGGAAATTAACTTATATACCATTTTATACATAAACGTCGACCGCCGCTCTGCTGGCGTCTGTGCCGACATAGCTGAGCATTCAATAAAAGATTCTTGACGGGAGCGTTCAAACGCCCATCAAGCTAACGTAAACTGCGGACTATCTTATTTTTCAATTGAGTTAGATGCGTATAAAGGGCATTTTGAAAATACAGAAAATACATGTACAATATATGTACATGTCAAATCAAAAATTAAATACATGAAAATAAAAGAAACAATCAAAATAAATCAAGATTTTGTTTAATGTAGTAACGCAATACCTAAAACAGATTTTAAATACAGTACAGAAATAATACCAAATATGGGTGTAATTGACACCAAAACAGTGGACTTCAATGCTAATGTAATTAATAAAGTCAAATCAAAAACTATTGATATCGAACTAACAAATATATTATTATGAATAATTGTTTTTATTATGAGTGCATACATTTTTTATAAGGCCTATATGTACCACAATAATGCGTATCATAAAGGCCCTTAAACAGAAGCCAGGCTAACGATCTGGATAAGACTTAATTAAACAAAGCAATTGTTATAAAAATATTTTTTTAACATATAAAAAAAAATATATATATGTGCACAGTGACATATTACGAAGAGAGAATTAAATGTTCTCCAAGAAAATGTATCTTTTGAAAAATAAATACAAATTATTAAGAACGTAAGAAGAATACACAGGACTGCATTAGAATTACTATTGACAATGAACCAAAATTTGAGAATAGGGTATTGGCCATATTTAGAAACAGAACAGAGCCTCTATTAATTTCAGATTTTGAATATGAAAATATGAATAGGTACAACCACCAACTATATGAAGTTCATATGAAGCTCATTTAACTGATCTCTTAATACTGTTAAACAAAATTTTCTTGGTTAATAGATTTTTCTAGTTCTGGCCGTTTTTTTGCAATAATTATTACAAAGTTCGTTCTTAAACATAGACATTTCATAAAACATATTTGCGCATTTTGCGTCTTGATTGCTAATCCCATCGATTTGGGATCGCTCTAGCGTAATATATTTCGCATCGGTTTTTTATTATTTGGTATTCCATATAAATTATTAAAAGTTCTTTATGCAGTGCGATTTTAAAGACAGATATGTCCATTTAGTCAGCGATAATTACTGGTTTTTGTTCATTGCTTAAAATGTTGGTATTTAAAACGTCAATTTTTGCTAGTGTGATTGTGTCAATTACATTTTGTAGATCAAATGTAAATAATCGTCAGCGATGTTTTCGCAGTGGTAGATCTTGATCAATAAAAACATTTCTAAAATCATCAGAAAGAGATTCTATTTCCTTGAAAAAATTTGGAATTGATAATTAATTGCTTATTATTATTTTCAATTAATTCATTGATTTTATTCTGAACTTTAATAAAACCATCATGATCCGGAGTTCCAGCTAACCGTTTCCACACAGTGCCTAACTCATTTATCCCCCTTTTTAATCTATTTGATATTAGTTGTGATAAAATTAATTCGATTACTTCTATGTTATATCACTAACCACACAACATATAGACTGGTCATTTCATACAACAAATTCGGACACAAAAATTTCATAGCGGCAGGCACCCGGGCCCTCAGCAGCAGGCCCCGGCGCTTTGTGTGCATTCGTTTTTTTTTCTCTCTCATTCTTATTCTCATTTTTATGCTCGCGGACTTATTGCACGAGTTCGACCGTTCAGTCGCAAAGAGGCACATTTTGAAGAAGGCTGCCCTGCGCTTGAATTGGTCATTGTATGTATGCGTGACCATGCATTCTTATTCTCCGGTGCATGTGTGCGTATATTTCATTTCGACGCATCATGAATATTTTGTCTTTTGCTACTTTTCAAACTTTGTACCCTAAGAATATGGGCGTATTTACTATTGGGTCGAACCTTTCAAAAGCCCACACAGCGCTCCCATCGTATTGGTTAAGAAGAAGACTGGCGATTGGCGCAATGTGTAGACTATCGTTAGTTAAATGCACACTCAGTGCCCGATGCCTACCAAGTCTCGAGAATCAACCACATTCTGGAGAATCGATACATCTCCACGTTGGACTTGAAACACGGCTATTGGCAAGTACCCATACACAAACGGCGATCACGGTTCCTGGGAGAGGATTGTACCAATGGAAGGTCATGCCCTTTGGGCTGCATTCTCTGGATAGCGTAATTGTGTGGAGATGGAGCCGGTCGCCTTCGCCTATAGACGATTGGAAGAAATTAAAATATGCCTGACTACTGCCCCCGTGTTAGGTTGCCCGGCTTTCGACCAGAAGTTCATTCAAGAGACGTGAGCGACGTCGTGGCGTAGATTTATCCCAGGACCCCGAAGGTCAAGAAAAGGTCATCGCATACGCTAGCCGCCCCCGCGGAACATAACTACATGACCACGGAGAAAGAGTGTCTGGCCATAATCTTGGCAATCAGGAAGATGCGGTGCTACCTGGAAGGGTACCGATTCAAAGTCGTTACCGACCATCTATCTCTCAAGTGGCTAAATTTTATTGAGAGCCTTTCCGGCCGAATAGCGTGGTGGGCGCTAGAATTACAGCAGTTCCAATTTGTCGTACGCTATCGACGAGGGAAATTGAACGTCGTGGGCGACACACTTTCTCGACAGCCTTGTGAGGTACTTCAAGGCGCTTATGAACTCGAGACCGCTGCGACTGGACCAAAAGGAGGAAAGACCAAATACATGATGACCCCGAGAAGTTCGCCAACTACATGATTGAAAACGACCAGCTCTACAGGAACATGGGTTACCGAGCTGACGACGAGGACTACTTCCCGTGGAAGCTCTGTGAGCCCACTTCTCGTAGAGGCCCGCGCCTTACACAAGTGCCACGATTCCTCGACCGCAGGTCACTTGGGAGTCAGAAAGGCGATCACTCGGACGGAACAGACCAAAGCGGCAAGTAAGATGCTAACCCGTGTCGTCAGTGAACCTTTTGACATTCTCTGTGCGGACTTTGTAGGCCCACTACCCCGGTCGAAACAAGGAAATTCTATGCTCGGGATTGAAATGTAAATGAATAATCTACAACATGTAACAAGTTTTAGAGTTTGAAAGTGCTTGAATCACTTTGTAGCTCTATTTAAAAAACAACAAATCACTACAAGCTTTTATTTTTTTTGGGGTTATAATTTACACAAAATTACATGGACACCACAATCGATAACTACAATTCACGTTTACAAACACATATTACAAACCACTATTGTTGGACTGCATGTAAAAAAATTGCAAATCTTTTGCTTCTTTTTTTTTAGTGTTAAATTTTGAAAAAAAATTTACGACTTAACAGCGCTCGCTTCAAGTTGTACAAACAGCTGACTTTGACAGCTGATAGCTTAACAGTAATGCGCTCTGTTAAATTAAATTTTGTGTTTGCAACATTTAAGAATAGAATTATTCCTATCCATCGCGATTAAAAAAAAAAATATTTAACGACTTTTAAAAAATGGGTTTTGGCCAAAAATGTGGTCGTTGGCCCAATAGTGCGACGTATTCTCGAAATGGGTAGAATTGATCCCACACCGGAAAGCCACCGAAGCTCAAGTGCAAAAAGCGTTTCGGGATCGCTCGGGTGAGTGGGCATCCCCCAGAAGTTCGTATGCGACAATGGAAACCAATTCACGAGCTGGATCCTAAAGGAATATTTCACAAAGCTCGGTATAGAAATATGGTATTTGGTTCTATAATTTTATGAATTAATTTAAAATTTTGATGGGTTTTAGTATATGTGCAGCTTGTGGATTCCTGTGTAATTATTCCATTAATACATTCTTTAAATGCTACTACTCCTGTTTCTTTATAAAATTCATTTTCTTCGTGAAGGTAATATTTGTCAAATATATTTTCTGTTAGAATGGTATTATAATCATCCGGATACGGAATGATTTAAGAAATTGATGCTTTTATGATTTTGCTAGGAATGTTATTAAAATTTCATTGGTGGCTGTTTTGAGCCAACAGTTTCTCAGAACTTATTTTAGTTAAATCATCGTGTTTTAATAATTTTTGTGTTAAATATACCAGACCTGATCAGCTAGATTCCTATGTTGTCAGTTAAATATTAAAACTTTAGCCTGTTCTCCCCTTTCTTCATATTCTTTAAATTTATGAGTAAATTTATGTTTTGTGTACCACTCGCTGATAAGTTATTTATTTACTGCACTAACTTCACCTTATCATTTTGATATAATGTTTTAAATAGTCCTCCCTTATTAGATTCCGAAATTCTTTAAAATATCTATGGATTTACTTCAATTTTTTGTCCCATTGCCATTTAGTTATAGTTATTAGTTTTATCAAAAAATTGATCATTTTGTCCTTTCATTTCCTTCTTCTTCCTGGTATTATCGTACTCATATTAATTATCTTTATACCCTTGCAGAGGGTATTATAATTTCAGTCAGAAGTTTGCAACGCAGTGAAGGAGACATTTCCGACCCTATGAAGTGTATATATTCTTGATCAGTATCACTAGAAGAGTCGATCTAGCCATGTCCGTCTGTCCATCCGTCAGTCTGTCCGTCCGTCAGTCTGTCCGTCAGTCTGTCCGTCCGTTTCTACACAAACTAGTCTCTCAGTTTTTAAGCTATCTGCATGAAACTTTTCAAAAATTTGTCTTTATATTGCAGGTAGTATATAAGTCGGAACGAGTCGGATCGGGCAACTGAAGCATATAGCTCCCATAGGAACAACCGGAAAAATATAAGAAAAAAAATTATAGCTTTGCTGTCTCTTAATTTTTTTTTTCTATCCTCGACATATATTGTAGTAATGGTTAAATAATTCAGAATTACGGTTTAAATTTCATTAAAATCGGACGACTATATCATATAGCTTCCATAGGAACAATCGGAAAAATAAATTCAAAGAATTATAACTTTGCTGTTTTGTAATTTTTTTTTAGTTCTTCGACATATAGTAATGATTAAATATTTCAGAATTACGGTTTAAATTTCATCAAAATTGGACGACTACATCATATAGCTCCCATAGAAACAATAATATATAAAAACATTTTGTTTAAAATTGAAAATTTTGTATATATTTTGTAATTTTTTTTTTAATTCTTTTAGACTTTGTAATAATTTGATAGTTTAATTTATTAAAATCGGAGAACTATATTATATAGCTGCCATAGGAATTATCGATTAATTAAGCTGCAAATCATCATAGCTTCAAAGTTTTTAAACATATACGCAAGTACATCATAATTTTAATGTTTTCAAGAATATTTAGTTTTTGCAAGAGCTGCAAGGGTATATGAACTTCGGCTTGCCGAAGTTTGCTTCATTTCTTGTTTTCTTTTCTTCTACCTTCCTCAAGCTTCCTATCTTTTCAAATGGGTTTGTAGCTTTTCATTTTACTAAAGATGATTAGTTTAAATCTTGTGTCTATTTCGAAATCATGGCTTATTATACTCGGGACTTCCTACATACATAAATATGTCAGCTATGTATTCTATTTGTCGCATTGTGTTTAGTTTTATGATTATAAATATAAAGAAACAATTTAAACTTAGTACACCTATTTTCGATATCTGTGTCGTTTCCCTTTATTCTTAGTTTTTCGTTTACTGTTTTATGAAACCTATTATATCTGATATACCATTTTGACTTGTAGTGACTGGAATTTGGACTCCTTCAAAATTCAACCAATTATGTTGAGATACACACATAAATACCGAATCTTTGTCTGCTATTATTTCATGGGGGTTTTCCATTTAATTGAATACTTTTATTAAGGCACTTTAGCTTCTAGCCAATCTTTACTTGTGACCTCTACAAGAGTGGCAAACTTTAAGTATATATCAATACAGGATAAGAATTGCTGGTTTGCTATGCGTCGTTTTGTTCGATAACTGGTTCATAATGCCCCGCCTATAGAAATATGGGTGCTGCCTTCAAGCGGTCCAGTTGTAAGTGAGCCGTATGGCAGCTATGTGATATAGTCATTACAAGGATATGAGTAAATGTAATAAATAACTAAGGTCAAAAACCAGCAAATTATACTCAAATAATTATACAAAAAAATAAGCTAATTATTTTTATCTGATATATAAACTTCATAGGCTCGGAAACGCTTAATTTTACCTTTTATCTGAAGTATAGGCAAAGGAAAGTGCGAGCATTTTGTAGCATGTGTGCCGACCACTGCTTTAAGGGGTTATATACAGTTAGAAGTAGTTTTTTTAATTTTATTTTTCAACTTTTAAAATTTTTGTGTTATCTCGAAAATGTTCACCTGAACGATATGAAATTTTTTGTGTTTGTTCTTATATATATGTTCACTAAAAAATTACAAGAAAGTGATCAAACTTCGGCAAGTCCGTCTGTCCGTCCGTCTGTCAGTCTGTCCGTTTCTACGCAAACTAGTCTCTCAGATTTAAAGATGTTATAAATGGAACGAGCCGGATCGGACGCCTATAGCAAATGCCACACAAAGGAACAATCGGAAAAACAAATAAAAAAGGTTTTATAACTTTTCTGTTTTTTAACGCCGGACGTAAAACTTTCCTTTCTCGGAATTTTAATTTTTTCTATTGAATGTGCAAATTTGTTGATATCTCTGATGTTAACTTAAAAATTTGCTTGATAAACAAACACGATCCCTACTAGTGGAAGTATAAAAGCTGCGGATTTAATCAAAGTTTAAAACACAACATCTATTTAATTAAATCTGCATACATACGTTGAGTGTTTTTGTTTTTGTTTTTGCCTGTACTTGCAAAATTCACCACTCATCGAACATTTTCATCAAACGCACACACATAAACATACACAATACAACGACGCAAACTTGGAGGAGGCTCAACAAAGCAAAAACATTCAAGCAGCTGGACAGAAAGGATAACAAAAAACGCAGCAAAAAGCATTATTCACGTCGGCTTAGTCAAACATGGTTTTGCCAGAGGGAAAACGCTTTAAAGAAACCTCTGGCTCTAAGCGCGGGCTCACCTCTGACGCTGCCAATGACACTGCCCCACCAATGCTTATCGCGGCAATGAAAAGCCGTTTCGATGAACAAGCCCAGCTGATCAAGTCTACCATCCGAGGTCGAGGAGAGGATGCTCGAGGTGCTGCAGGAACGGCTCTTGGGTGTCACCACGGAGATGATCGCATGTTGCAGCTGGAGCAGGAGGTTGAGGAGCTGCGCTCCCTAAAATCCCAAATTGGCACGGTGTAAGGAAAGCTGACACACAACGTGCCGAAAGCGAGGCGTGCGCAGTGCGTATGCATGGCGTTCCTTTTGTGCAAGGAGAGAAACTAAGGCCACTGTTTAACAAGCTCTGCTCTGCGACAAACCTTGTTTCGGCGCCAAGAGTCCGCAACATTTTTAGGGTCCGTAAATCGCAAAATTCGCTGGCTGAAAAAGTTTCACTTCTTCGCGCGCTGGCTGATTTCCCACGAACAACAAAACAGCAAATGAGCATACACCTGTTGGGCTTTGACTCGCCGGCCGCTCTCTATGTTAATGAGCAGCTCACGAGAGATAATTTCCTTATATTTAAAGAAGCCATGCGTTTGAAGAAGCAGAAATCTGTGTGTTTCAGAAACATGGTTTGTAAGTGGCTACAGTGACGTCTGTTTTGAATGTGATGGCTACGTGTTGCATAGGTCCGAAGCTTATTAAATCAAACCCGATCGAAGGTAGAGTTGAATATTTGTTTGTAGAAGTCGTAGATCCTAGTTTTAAGTCAAAAATGTTAATCTGTTGTATTTATAGACCCCATAAAATGAACGAATATACTGGTCTGTTAGAGTCCGTATCAGACATATCTGTGGCGTACGAAAACGTAATCCTGGCTGGTGATCTTAACAGCAACAGGATCAGAGAACAAAGTGTACAAAATGACTTTAACTATCTTCGGTTATTTGAACACTGTGTTCCATTAAGTACAAAAACACAAAAACCTGCCGTACAGCCATGGTTTAATTTGGAAATTAAAAAACAAATTCGCATGCATAATGCCTACAAACGCTGGAAAAGGTATAAAACTGAAAGCATGTAAATCATTTTAAACCAACTGAAAAACTTAGTCACAAACTCGATCTCTTCTTCCAAACGTAGATTTTATAATAATAAATTCGCCAATGCAGAGACTCCTGGTCAAGTTTGAAAGGATTTGAGAGGCCTGGGCATAGGAAAACAAAATGCAATGATGTAGACGCCCTTAATAAAAAATTTCAGAGGTTCCTTCCTTCATTCCTACACATAATTTCTACCTGAACTCAACAACATTCTGTGATATTATATTTAGCTTTATGAAGGTCTAGATAATGTTAGCTCAAACTTATAAAAATGTTGCTCCCAAAACTAATTTGTTATATTACCCATATTTTTAATACAGTTTTTACCACGTCAATGTTTCCTGATTGCTGAAAAATTGATCAAATTTTGCCCGTCCCGTAATCAAAAAATGAATTAAGACCACTTTCCATCTTGCCTTTACTTGCAAAGTCCTTTGAGCAATTAGTTGCCCTGCAGATGCAAACTCACCTGGAGAACAATAATCTTCTAAGTTGCAAAGCTATCAGGTTTCAGAAAGCACAGAAGTTGTAAAACTGCCAAAAAATCGATGAAAGCTAAGTATCCCTCCTAACACTTCTTGACTTTAGCAAATCATTTGACTCGATAAACCACACTGTACAATTTCTCTTGAAATATAATTTGTTAAACGAGCCACAATTCTGGGAATTAAATTTAATTCCACCTTAACGTGGGATGACCATGTGAACAAAGCCACAGGAAAAGCACATGGCATGCTCAGGCAGCTATCCTTATCCAGAAACCTTATTCCACAGAATATCAGGATGCATGTAGCGAAAACCTGCATAATTCGAACTTTGTTTTACGGTATTGAAGTCTTTGGATTCTGCGACGCCATAAGCATGCGAATACTAAAAGTTGCCTTCAACTCAATTGCGCGATATGTTTTTAATTTAAACCGCAGGGACCACATTACATGTTCCTCAAATAAAATTTTTGAACTAAGCTTTGAGTCATGGATTAAGTTAAAAACCCTCTTATTTCTGCATAAGCTCCTTACAAAAAAAGAGCCGCAGTACTTAATTGAACATGTGCAACTGGCTTCGTCAGCTAGAACAAACAACATTGTCTGAAAAAGGTTAAAATTGGCGATGACAAAAAAACACTTTTTCATACAGGGTGTTCGCTATTGGAATAACTTCCCAAACAATATAAAAAGTATAAAAAACGAAATGCACTTTTAAAACGAACTTGTAAACTATTTAAAGGGCACAAGCTATTTTTATATTAACTTATTATTTTTAATGTTAATCTCATTTTGTTTCAAATTCAATTCATTTCTTTAGGTTACACATGTCATTAAAACCTCTTAAATGTATTAATCTGTTAATGTTAAAATGAGTATAGTTATTGTAACGAAATTAAATGTGATTGTACTTCTAGTATTTAAGTTTTATTGTACGAATCACAAAGTATTAATGTAACAATCACAATGTGACCGATGAATCTAAAAGGACTTAGAGATATATCGTTGGGATACCAAAACAAATAAATTATTTAATTAGTTAAAGCTTCCATGGGAACAACAAAAATATTCAAAAAAAAATTTTTTTTTTGTAACTTTTCTATTTTGTAATTTTTTTTTTCAAATTCTTTTTGACTAATTTATGATTTGACAGCTCATAGCTACGCTTTTAATTTTATTAAAATCGGAAAACTGATATCATATAGCTGCCATAGGAACTATTGAATAATTTAGCTGCAAATCATCATGGTTTCAATGTTTTTAGGATGTACGCAAGTAAATAAATAATTTTAACGTTTTCAAGAATATTTAATTTTTGCAATAGCTGTAAGGGTATATGAACTTCGGCTTGCCGAAGTTTGCTTCCTTTCTTGTTTTTATTTGATGTATCTTGTACTTAAATGTGTGTTAAAATGAAATTAATCCGGTTTCTAATTTTTTTCTAAAAATAAAATATGCGAAAATAAGAAATATTTGCCGACTTTGGTTTGGAATAACTATAGCTTTTAAGAATCCTTAAAATTTATTTGGTCAAAAAGATCAATTTTTTAAGAAGATAGTCATCTATATTGCAGCTTTCTAGCTGTACAGGGACATAAATGACAGATTTTTTGGCCAAAAAATTAGATTTATAAAGTAACAATCCCCGCAAACACATTTGGAATCAAAGCTGACATTTTTGAAGCGCACGGAAGCAATGTTACTTAATTTTTACGGAAATCGCAGTTACTGAAATAGAAATCTGAACGATGTCACTCCAAAATGCCAGTGTTGCCATATAAAATACCGGCCTATTATTCAAGTAGCAACGTCTGTTATAGCTTCTTAGATTTAAAGTTTAAATTAAATGTATGAGCTTACACCCAAAATAATACAATTTCCCAGACAGAAGAAAAGAGTAAGCATCGATTGCACAACAAACAGCAAAGCAATGCCCTCAATAATACAATTTCCCAAACCGAAGAAGAGATCATTTATTGCACAACTAACAGCAAAGCAATGCGCTCAATAAAGCTCAAACGAACTTAGCCACGTGCGCTGAGCTTGCACCTTTTAGTCAGCGATCGTGGGAATGTAGAACAGCCAATTTCCAAAGTTGATCGAACTCAACTAAGTGCATACAATAAAAACAATAATTAAAATGCACTGGCCAATTACAATTAAGTTTGGTCAACGGCAACGGCGACCAAGAGCAGCAACCAATAATATGAAAGAACGTCAGCAGAATCACCAACAGCGGCAGAGACGGCGGTTCCGCGTCTCGCGAAGTTTAGAAAGTAAAAAATTCTGACGTTTCGGTTTGAACCTCCGGCTAATTCAGTGAGAAGTTAAAAACCAAAAGTCCCGAGATTTGGAAGTGCAAAAATGCCGTTTAAAAAATACCGCAACTTGTCACTCCTGAAAAAAAAAAACAGGACTTGTACCCGGTGGAATAATCAGTACAAATTTTATCGCCGTGATCCCTTTAGTATCCGTTCAAAGGCCCCTTAGTAAACTCACACTCAGGAGAGATCGTTGCAGTGTGGGATGAAACGGAATCTGCCGAACCTGTCATCACGAGAGCACGCCGAGATATGTTACTACTGTAAGAATAGTTTTAAGCAATTAATTAACAACAAAAACATATAAAATTATTTAATCGAAAAATATTCAAAGAACAAAAAAGTTTTTACCCAAATATAAAGTGTAGAAGACACATTTTAGTAAGTAAAAAAGATCCAAAATATAGGGAAAATGAAATCCCCACACAATAATTACAAAAATACACCCTGTATTAAAAAAATCGCACACCCTAATTCTTAGAAGACAACTTCCGAATTCTGAATAACTAAAATTAAAAAATTAAATTAAACTTTTCGCTGCTCATATATCCAAACCCAAAATGACCGAACAAGATTTGGCAGACAGACTCGCGAATCTTACCGGACCCTCATTAGCCAATACCACACAAATAAACACGCGAGTCATGACCGAGAGGGACATTGAGGAAAAAATTAAAAGTCTTAGAGACAAATCTCAGTAGCCTAGTAAAAGAAATAATTAACCCAAATAAAGATTTTTCCAAATATACAGACCAAACAATTAAGAGAGAATTAAAGCACAATCTTAGTGAGTTAGGTAAATTACCAGACATTGTTCAGACACTTAGAGACTTTTCAGGAAACAAAAGTGAATATTGGTCATGGAGGCAAAGTATCGAGAGGGTGTTAAAAATCTATGAAACCAGAATTGGTTCTCGAAAATATTTTGGAATTCTTTTAGCAATCCGTAACAAAATTACCTGTCAAGCGGACGCAGTACTAGAATCATATAATACCCAACTTGATTGGACAGCTATTTCAAAATGCCTAACAGCACATTTTGCCGACAAGCGCGACCTAAAGAACTTAGATCCCGATTTAACTCTATGCTCTTAACCAAGGTAACAATACTTTAGATAATTATTATCAGGCAATTTTTCAACATCTATCACTAATTCTGAACCAAATTGGCAGCTTAGATGCCTCACAAGAAACCATACAACCTCTGGCAGCCATGTACAGGGAAAAAGCTTTAGACACTTTTGTCAGAGGCCTTAATGGAAACCTGCCACAATTGCTGGCCATCAAAGAACCACATGACTTAGGACACGCTCTACATTTACGCAGTCTGCTAGAGAACCATAATGCTAGGAATAACCAGACACCAAAAACTCCGTATTTAGGGAGGACACCCATGCTACCACCCAAACCCCAACAACCATATCGGATGGTAGCCGTAAAACAAAATTTCCATCCGCATCTCTATCATAACCCACACCAATACGGAAAACCCCCAATTACTCAAACTAACCAATTCAAATCTTATATTCAACCTTATACAAACCAATCCGGGGCAGTAGCGCCCTATAGCACACCAAAACCTCCGCCACGATCACAACCGAAACCTGTACCTATGGACTTTGATCAGTCAGTTCGATCGCGTCATATAAATTATATGAACAAACCAGCAAATAATGATTATGCAGGGAAAAGACCTATCAGCACCGCTAATGTCCCAAATAATAACAAGATGCCGAGACTGATCTATATTCAAGCAGAGACAGAAAGTGCCGCGCAGTAAAATTCAGATAAAGCTTCATCAAGTTTAGAACAAGAGTATTATCAGTTGGTAGTAGAAAATAACGTTAACTAACTTCAGGAGGAATGGCAAAGCAATACCGAACACCAAGAATACATAGATATGTCAGAACTTTATTTTTTAGCATAAATCGTTCCTTCCTACCTCACTTTAAAGTAATCACGACACGGGCTCTAATCAAAATTATATTCAAAAACAATTAGTACCAAATCCAAAGCCAACTGAGAACACTTTTTCAGTTAGTTCAGTCGGTGGTAACACCTGAAAACCTTCCATGGTATTTTGGGCAATGACATAATGAAAAGCCTTGGAGCAATAATAGATGTAAAAAATGATATATTAATTCATTGAAATAAACGCAAAATTAAAATTCATTAACTAGCGACAAAAGCAGAAAATACAATTGGACCGCAAGTCATCCATATGACCAAGTCACAAAAATCAATAATGAAAATTCTCGTACAAAGCCACAAAATCCTCTTCGCAGATCCCGATACAAAGTTAGCATACACAACTAAAGTAGTAGGTGAGATCAGAACTTCATTAGATTCTCCAGTCGATGGAAAACATAACCCATTCCCAATATTACTCAAACAGGAGGTAGAACAAAAAATAACTGAGATGTTAAGAGACGGTATAATCTTCAAAGTTGCAAGCAATCAGGTTTTAAAAAGCACAGAAGTTGTACAACTGCCATTTTAAAGATATCCGAAGGCATTCGCCAAAAAATCGATGACAGCAAGGTAACCCTCCTAACACTTCTTGACTTTAGCAAAGCATTTGACTCGATAAATCATGAAATGCTCTGCACAAAGATTCGCACACTGTACAATTTCTCTTGAAGTGCAATAAACCTCAACCAAACATATCTCACAAACAGGGTGCAGCCCGTCGTCTCCGGGTCGCAAAAATCTTCATTTCTGCCTCTCACACAAGGAGTCCCACAAGGCTCAGTTTTAGGTCCACTGCTTTTCTCGTTATATGTAAATGATCTCCCTATATGTATTTCTGTTTGTGATGTGCACCTATATGCAGATGATGTCCAGTTATATGTTAGCCCTCCCCTAAGTCATATAAGTGAGTGTATTAGAATTAGCAACAATAAAATTAAACAAATAAATGATTGGGCTGATGCGAACGGGTTAAGACTCAATCCATCCAAATCAAAATGCATTCTAATTCATAAAAAATCAATTGAGTTTAGCTGTCTTCCAAAGATAGAAGCAAAAAATGTTGAAATAGAATTTTTTAAAGGAGCCACAAATCTGGGAATAAAATTTAATTCCACCTTAACGTGGGATGACCATGTGAACAAAGCCACAGGAAAAGTATATAGCATGCTCAGGCAGCTATCCTTATCCAGAAACCTTTTCCACAGAATATCAGGATGCTTGTAGCGAAAACCTGCATTATTACAACTTTGTTTTACGGTATTGAAGTATTTGGATTCTTCGACGCCATAAGCATGCGAAGACTAAAAGTTGCCTTCAACTCAATTGCGCGATATATTTTTAATTTAAGCCGCAGGGAGCACATAACATGTTACTCAAATAAAATTTTGGAACTAAGCTTTGAGTTATGGATTAAGTTAAAAACCCTCTTATTTCTGCATCAGCTCCTGACAAAAAAAGAGCCGCAGTACTTAATTGAACATGTGCAACTGGCTTCGTCAGCTAGAACAAACAACATTGTCTGAAAAAGGTTAAAATTGGCGATGACGAAAAAACACTTTTTCATACAGGCTGTTCGCTATTGGAATAACTTCCCAAACAATATAAAAAGTATAAAAAACGAAATGCACTTTAAAAACGAACTTGTAAACTATTTAAAGGGCAAAAGCTATTTTTATTTTAACTTATTATTTTTAATGTTAATCTCATTTTGTTTCAAATTCAATTCATTTCTTAGGTTACACATGTCATTAAAACCTCTTAAATGTATTAATCTGTAAATGTTAAAATGAGTATTGTTATTGTAACGAAATTAAATGTGATTGTCCTTCTAGTATTTAAGTTTTATTGTACGAATCACAAAGTATTAAAGTTTTAATGTAGCAATCACAATGTGACCGATGAATCTAAAAAGACTTAGATTTATATCGTTGGGATACCAAAACAAATAAATTATTTAATTAGTTAAAGCTTCCATGGGAACAACAAAAATATTCAAAAAACAATTTTTTTTTGTAACTTTTCTATTTTGTAATTTTTTTTTTCAAATTCTTTTTGACTAATTTATGATTTGACAGCTCATAACTACGCTTTTAATTTTATTAGAATCGTAAAACGATTCCTGCCATAGGAACTATTGAATAATTGAGCTGCAAATCATCATGGCTTCGATGTTTTTAAGGATATACGCAAGTAAATGATAATTTTAACGTTTTCAAGAATATTTAATTTTTGCAATAGCTGTAAGGGTATATAAAGATCGGTTTGCCGAAGTTTGCTTCCTTTCTAGTTTTTGTTTTAAATAATGCTAAAAAAAAATTGTAAGCCATGTCGATCGGTGCAGTCGTGCAAGTAAATATATTTTTTTTATTTATTTAAAAGTGATGTTTTCTGTTTTTATTATGTTAGTTGAATAGTTGCCTACCATTAACGCGTTTTATGTTAAGAAAAAGGTCTCCAAAAGCATTTAAAAACTAGAAAGGAAGCAATCTTCGACAAGTCTTAGTTTATATACACCTGCAGCTTTTACACAAATTAAATATTCAATAAAACGACTATATTTCGAACCTATGTCAGCAAAGTTATATCGTTGTCTGAGCTTAACAAAATTAAAACTGAAATTCGGAAATAATAAACCAATACTGACTTCAAATTATATCTGTGTACATGTAAATATTTTATTGTTTTAATTTTGTCATTTACATTTCTGATTGTTTCTATCAATCCGTCCACCGGGTACAAGTCCTGTTTTTTTTCAGGAGTGACAATTTGCGGCGTTTTTAAATGGCACTTTTGCACTTCCGAATCTCGGGATTTTTGGTTTTTCACTTCTCACTGATTAGGCGGAGGTTCGAAACGAAACGTCAGAATTTTTTACTTTCTGAACTTCGCGAGACGCGGAACTTGTTATCCTTTCGCGGTTTTAATCAGGTCCCTGTTCGGGCGCCAGTTAAAAGATTGATTATGATTTTGATATAAAAATATAAAACTTTTCTTTATTGAGTTGAATTAAGAACTGATTTACTTAGGTTAAACAATTGTTTTTTATAGCTAAGCGTCGATCCATCGCTGCCGCGTCTCTGCCGCTGTTGGTGATTCTGCTGACGTTCTTTCATATTATTGGTTGCTGCTCATGGTCGCCGTTGCCGTTGACCAAACTTAATTGTAATTGACCAGAGCATTTTAATTATTGTTTTTATTGTATGCGCTTAGTTGAGTTCGATCAACTTTTGAAATTGGCTGTTCTACATTCCCACGATCGCTGACTAAAAGGTGCAAGCTCAGCGCACGTGGCTAAGTTCGTTTGAGCTTTATTGAGGGCATTACTTTGCTGTTAGTTGTGCAATAAATGTTCTCTTCTTCGGTTTGGGAAATTGTATTATTGAGTTGAATTGTATTATTGCTTTGCTGTTTGTTGTGCAACCGATGCTTACTCTTTTCTTCTGTCTGGGAAATTGTATTATTTTGGGTGTTAACTCTTCCCTCCTTAAACGCGTCTGTCCTCGCGTACGCGTCTAGAGTACACTTCCGGAATGCGTGGGCTTTTCTTGCGTTTCTGGCACGGAAGCTGGTGTACTTTCCGTTGACCTACGTCTTCGTAGGAGTTCCATGATTGATCCTGTTATAAGTAGTAGTAGGATGATGGCGGATCCGTAGCTAACGGAAGATTCTATGGTTGCATTGCTTCTTAATTTTTTTAACGCTTTTGTGTTGTTAATGCTGAGCTTCTTGACCATTTGTAGTGAGAGAACTTCCTCTAACTTAGTCTTTTCTCCCAATAGTTGGAATAACGAAGGTTCTGGTTCGATTACGTTGATTTCCCTTGACTTGAAGATGGTTTCGCCAATAGTTACCGTCGAATTAGGATATTGTATTATGAAAGAGCCTTGCAGTTGTAGAAGTTATTCATCTAGTGATACTGGTCCATTGAAGTTGTTTAGCAGGATGGTGCCTGGTAGTATTTCTTCGAAATCGGGTATATGTTGATTGTTGATCAACTTACATTCTGGTTCTCGAAGGTTTAAAAGAGCGTTTATGCTTTTTATATTGCTTTAAGTTTTAAAGTTCTACAATTATCTGATTTAATGGTTGGGAGGCTAATAATGTAAATAAGGTCGTTGCCATTTGTGGCTAACTTGATTCGAGCAAAATCCAATAATTCTTCTATGTTAAAAAATAAGTTATTTTTTTTTTAATTTCCTCCACAATTTTGGTTTCTGTCTTCGTAAGCAAAAATGAGTTTATTGTGTTAGATTATGTTGGTTATTTCTTCTTTTATTAATTGAATTTTATACTTTAAAATTTGCTTTCTGATTTACGATTTCTTCCGAGTTCTGGGTAATTTTCAACATTGCATTAGTAGCATTAGTAAGTTGGTTTATCTTTTGATTAATTAATCTGTTAATTACTACTTGTCTATTGTTGTTTTCTAGCTGCTCATTTATCTTATCTTCTAAGATCTGATAGTCGTGGTGATCTGGTGATCCCGCCAGCCAATTCCATTCAGTACCTATTGCTTCTATTGCCCTTTTTTGTCTTTTTTTAGTTTTGAGTATGCGTAAATCTGTTTGGATCTGTTTTAGTTCATAGGAAAGATATGGGTGTAATGGATGAGATGAGGTGAGTGAATGAAATGATTCTTCTAGCTTCGCCAGAGTTTCTTCATAGCTTTGTAGGTTAAAGATGTGGATGATTTTAAATGTTCCGTCTTGTTTAGCCGCTAATCCGGTTTCGAATAAAATGATTTGTGAATTGGAATCGTCAAGGACTGTAGTTATCCCCAAGCATGTTGGCAAAAATAATCTGAACAAGAAAGGAAGCAAACTTCGGCAAGCCGAAGTTCATATACCCTTGCAGCTATTTCAAAAACTAAATACTCTTGAAAACGTTAAAATTATGATTTGCTTGCGTGTATGTTTAAAAACATTAAAGCTCTGGTGATTTGCAGCTTAATTATTTGTTGCTATATCAGCTATAAGATTGTTCCTATGGGAGCTATATGCTATAGTCGTCCGATTTTGATGAAATTTAAACCGTAATTCTGAATTAACCAAACCTATACCTCGAAGAACTAAAAAAAAATTAAAAAACACCAAAGCTATAATTTTTTTTATTTATTGTTATGATTGTTCCTATGGGAGCTATATTCTATAGACGTCCGATTTTGATGATATTTAAACTG
This sequence comes from Drosophila gunungcola, assembly GCF_025200985.1. Taxonomy (NCBI): domain Eukaryota; kingdom Metazoa; phylum Arthropoda; class Insecta; order Diptera; family Drosophilidae; genus Drosophila; species Drosophila gunungcola. The sequence goes on along the minus strand of NW_026453214.1, from coordinate 632,502 downwards.
TAATTCTGAAATATTTAACCATTACTATGTCTTTCTATTGCAGGTAGTATATAAGTCGGATCGAGCCGGATCGGACGACTATAGCATATAGCTCCCATAGGAACAATCGGAAAAATAAATAAAAAAAAATTATAACTTTGGTGTTTTTTAATTTTTTTTTAGTTCTTCGAGATATAGTAATGGTTAAATATTTCAGAATTACGGTTTAAATTTCATCTAAATCGGACGACTATAGCTTATAGCTCCCATAGGAACAATCATAAAAATAAATAAAAAAAAATATAACTTTTCTGTTTTTTTTATTTTTTTTAGTTCTTCGAGATATAGTAATGGTTAAATATTTCAGAATTACGGTTTAAATTTCAACAAAATCGGACGACTATAGCATATAGCTCCCATAGAAACAATCGTATTTGCTGCCATAGGAACTATCAAAATTAAGCTGCAAATCATAATAGCTTCAATGTTTTTAAACATACACGCAAAATTTTAACGTTTTCAAGAGTATTTAGTTTTTAAAATAGCTGCAAGGGTATATGAACTTCGGCTTGCCGAAGTTTGCTTATTTTCTTGTTTAATTTTTTTTTAGTTCTTCGAGATATAGTTATGGTTAATTCAGAATTACGGTTTAAATTTCATCAAAATCGGACGACTATAGCATATAGCTCCCATAGGAACAATCGTATAGCTGCCATAGGAACAAATAATTAAGCTGCAAATCACCATAGCTTTAATGTTTTTAAACACACACGCAAGCAAATCATAATTTTAACGTTTTCAAGAGTATTTAGTTTTTGAAATAGCTGCAAGGGTATATGAGCTTCGGCTTGCCGAAGTTTGCTTCCTTTCTTGTTTTCAATGTCTTCTGTTGAACTAGAGATTGTGCTTCTAAAAAATATGTCTATGGGTCTTTCTTTTGTTACACAATGTATCGATTTATTATATTTTTGAACTGCTTTAAAGATTAAATCCTTATATGATATGCTCCCGTTGTCTTTTTTGAGACACCGCCTGATTTCAGATAGGGTTGAATGAAACCTTTCTATTTGTCCGTTACTTGTCAATGCGTACGAAGCAGTGGTGTGTACCGATATTTTGAGTTCATCTTCTAACATAAGCTATATTGCTGATAAGCCAAATGATCGTTCGTTGTCCATTATTATCCATTTCGTCATACCGAATGCAATTAACATTTCCCTCAACGAATTTTTAATATCTTCAGATGCTCTTGACTCTAAAATTTTTACTTGAACATATTTTGAAAACTTGTCAATTCCCGTTAAGACTCTATGTTTTTCGGTAATATAAATATCTATGTGAACTATTTCTCCTGGGTAATTAGGAATAGGGGTCGGTTGGATTTCTCCTTTTGGGGGGGTGTTTATCGTATTTTGATTCTTTACAAGTTTGACAGGCTTGAACTATTGCTTTGATTTTCTTGGTAAGTTGTGGAAAAAAAAAATTCTTCAAAATTTGTAATTTGTTCTCTTTTGCATCTCTATGGGCTCGTTTATGTTTGAGGGTAATTATTTCGTTTTTTTTGGGACTCCGAAGTTACGTCGTCTATTTCGTTTTGAGTAAACCTAACCTTGTATGATTTAAAATAGGTAGGGTAAATGTTTTGAATTTTTCCCATTACCTCTTCGGATTTAATGATTTCGTTTATAAGCTTAGGGTCAAGTCTACACGTTTAAACTGCAATACGTTTTTCTTCTGTGTAAGATTTTTGTTTAATTATGTGTCTGTGGTATGTTGAGAATGGTATTTCGAAACTATAGGAATCTGTATCGGCAGTCAGTAGAAATAAATGGTTTTTAAATACGTTTATTGGAGCTTCTACCGAAAATATAAAGTTGTGTGACGAGCTTTCGTCGCTATGGGCTGATGCCGATGAGCTGATTGAATTAATTTCTGCGGGGGCCCGGGACAACTCGTCCGCTACCACATTAGCTACTCCGGGCCTGTTCCTGATCTCGTGGTTATACTCGCCCATAAGGTCTCTCCAGCGTTTAAGCTTAGCGTTATGGTTATCTATGCTATTCGAAAAACTCAAGGGTTGGTGATCCGTGTATATTACCACTTTTGAATACCCATAAAGATAATGTCTTAAACTTTGGAGCGCCCAAACGATCGCGAGCATCTCTCTTTCGTTAGTTGCGTAGTTCTCTTCAGTTTTTCACAGGGTGCGCGAAATTAACTTTATGATTTTGTTCCAATACTGCGCCTGTTGCGTAACTTGAAGCGCCAGTAGTCAATTGAAATTCATTCCCGAAATCTGAAAAGCCAAGGGTAACCTCCCTGGAGACGGTAGTATTTTTAAGTTTCTCGAATACTGTAATCGCGTCTTTGCTCAAGTTGATAGCAGTTCTCCTTGACTTGGTCTTAGATATACGGCTTTCTTCGCCTCTTATTTTGGCGTAATCTTTTGCGTTTCTCTATTTGAGCCCTCATATTTGCGTTTTGTAGCGTTGAAAATACTCTTTCCAAATTTTTCCCGTGCTCCACTTCGTTTTTGCTAAAGACTATAATATCATCAACGTTTACATAGCAAATTTTCCCTATGTATTCTCTCAATATGTCGTCTAACGCTCTTTAAAAAATGGATGGGGAATTTTTCAAACCGAATGGGAGTCTCGTAAATTCATATTTTCCGCCATTTACCGCGAATGCTGTTTTCTCTATGTCTGTATCTTTCAATGGTATTTGGTGAAAACCACTCTTAAGATCTAATACCGAAAAATACTTGTTGTCCCCAAGCTGTGCAATAGTTTCTCCAATTTCGGGAATGGGATACCAATCTGAGATAGTAACTTCATTATGTTTCCTATAATCAATTACTAATCTGTACTTTTTTTCTTCGGACTGACCGGATTTTTTCGGAACAACCCAGACTGGTGCATTATATGGTCTTATAATACCGTCTCTTAACATCTCAGTTATTTTTTTTCTACCTCCTGTTTGAGTAATATTGGGAATGGGTTATGTTTTTCATCGACTGGAGAATCTGATGAAGTTCTGATCTCACCTACTACTTTAGTTGTGTATGCTAACTTTGTATCGGGATCTGCGAAGAGGATTTTGTGGCTTTGTACGAGAATTTTCATTATTGATTTTTGTGACTTGGTCATATGGATGACTTGCGGTCCAATTGTATTTTCTGCTTTTGTCGCTAGTTAATGAATTTTAATTTTGCGTTTATTTCAATGAATTAATATATCATTTTTTACATCTATTATTGCTCCAAGGCTTTTCATTGTGTCATTGCCCAAAATACCATGGAAGGTTTTCAGGTGTTACCACCGACTGAACTAACTGAAAAAGTGTTCTCAGTTGGCTTTGGATTTGGTACTAATTGTTTTTGAATATAATTTTGATTAGAGCCCGTGTCGTGATTACTTTAAAGTGAGGTAGGAAGGAACGATTTATGCTAAAAAATAAAGTTCTGACATATCTATGTATTCTTGGTGTTCGGTATTGCTTTGCCATTCCTCCTGAAGTTAGTTAACGTTATTTTCTACTACCAACTGATAATACTCTTGTTCTAAACTTGATGAAGCTTTATCTGAATTTTACTGCGCGGCACTTTCTGTCTCTGCTTGAATATAGATCAGTCTCGGCATCTTGTTATTATTTGGGACATTAGCGGTGCTGATAGGTCTTTTCCCTGCATAATCATTATTTGCTGGTTTGTTCATATAATTTATATGACGCGATCGAACTGACTGATCAAAGTCCATAGGTACAGGTTTCGGTTGTGATCGTGGCGGAGGTTTTGGTGTGCTATAGGGCGCTACTGCCCCGGATTGGTTTGTATAAGGTTGAATATAAGATTTGAATTGGTTAGTTTGAGTAATTGGGGGTTTTCCGTATTGGTGTGGGTTATGATAGAGATGCGGATGGAAATTTTGTTTGACGGCTACCATCCGATATGGTTGTTGGGGGTTTGGGTGGTAGCATGGGTGTCCTCCCTAAATACGGAGTTTTTGGTGTCTGGTTATTCCTAGCATTATGGTTCTCTAGCAGACTGCGTAAATGTAGAGCGTGTCCTAAGTCATGTGGTTCTTTGATGGCCAGCAATTGTGGCAGGTTTCCATTAAGGCCTCTGACAAAAGTGTCTAAAGCTTTTTCCCTGTACATGGCTGCCAGAGGTTGTATGGTTTCTTGTGAGGCATCTAAGCTGCCAATTTGGTTCAGAATTAGTGATAGATGTTGAAAAATTGCCTGATAATAATTATCTAAAGTATTGTTACCTTGGTTAAGAGCATAGAGTTAAATCGGGATCTAAGTTCTTTAGGTCGCGCTTGTCGGCAAAATGTGCTGTTAGGCATTTTGAAATAGCTGTCCAATCAAGTTGGGTATTATATGATTCTAGTACTGCGTCCGCTTGACAGGAAATTTTGTTACGGATTGCTAAAAGAATTCCAAAATATTTTCGAGAACCAATTCTGGTTTCATAGATTTTTAACACCCTCTCGATACTTTGCCTCCATGACCAATATTCACTTTTGTTTCCTGAAAAGTCTCTAAGTGTCTGAACAATGTCTGGTAATTTACCTAACTCACTAAGATTGTGCTTTAATTCTCTCTTAATTGTTTGGTCTGTATATTTGGAAAAATCTTTATTTGGGTTAATTATTTCTTTTACTAGGCTACTGAGATTTGTCTCTAAGACTTTTAATTTTTTCCTCAATGTCCCTCTCGGTCATGACTCGCGTGTTTATTTGTGTGGTATTGGCTAATGAGGGTCCGGTAAGATTCGCGAGTCTGTCTGCCAAATCTTGTTCGGTCATTTTGGGTTTGGATATATGAGCAGCGAAAAGTTTAATTTAATTTTTTAATTTTAGTTATTCAGAATTCGGAAGTTGTCTTCTAAGAATTAGGGTTTGCGATTTTTTTAATACAGGGTGTATTTTTGTAATTATTGTGTGGGGATTTCATTTTCCCTATATTTTGGATCTTTTTTACTTACTAAAATGTGTCTTCTACACTTTATATTTGCGTAAAAACTTTTTTGTTCTTTGAATATTTTTCGATTAAATAATTTTTGTCAACTTCGGTCGCGTGTAGACGTGTTTTCTTAACGCTCCGGAAAAACAATAAGCCAATAAGTCGAAAACGTTCGGAAAAAATTATAAACGCGAGGTTTTGCGATTCGCGATGCTAATTCGCATATCGTAAACTAAAGTTTTAGTTAATTAATTAATAAATATTACGCTCTATCAATAAATGAGTAAGAACGTGGATCAGCGCACTCAACGCCAAAAACAACAAGACGAAGCCCGTGAAAAAATTTAGAGAGAGCAAGACAAACGTCGTCTCTCTTTGGCCCGAAACAATGCTTATTTCTCGTTCACGAGTAATACTCTAGAACCGAAAGTGCAAGAAAGTGCAAGTTTACTGACCGCCGAAAACCAGAGAGCTAGTTCTTGCTCTCCCGCCCTGCTTTTCACCGCACAAACACCATGGAGTGAGCAATGCAAATTCCAACCGAGCTTCTGCCACCTAGTGCAACAACAACAGCAACTACTACGTCAACTACAACGGTCTCTGTCGCCAACAATGCAATAACGACTCCACTCTCTTCTTCTGCAGCGGGTAAAGCAACAACACAACCAAGTGCAAAAATCGGGTCAAACGGCAAAAACAAAGCTACGGTAGAAAAAATTACAATTCCGCTAGCGGGTTCGGCCATGCAGACAGGCATGGATCGCTATATTAATATTTCCAAGCGCAAGCTAACTCCCCCAAAAAAATCTGACGGCAATATGCCCAAAATAAACCGTACCAACAAAGGCCCTGAAAATCTCGGGCCATTAAATGAAAATAGATTTTCCATTCTGGCGGAGCCTGAAACAGAGTACGAAGAATTAGCCCCAAAGAAACTTAAGCCCCCACCTATCTTTATTCGGGAGAAGATCTCCAACGTCCTAGTCAATAAAATAGTTGAGCTTGTCGGGAAGGATAACTTTCATGTTATTCCGCTTACGAAAGGGAATATAAGCGAAACCAAACTTTAAACCAAAACCGAAGATGATTTCCGAGCAGTGTCGAAGTACCTAAACAATGCCAAAAAGAATTACTACCAGCTGAAAAGTTGCAAGGGCTTACAAGTTGTCCTCAAGGGAATAGAACCCGATGTGACCCCCTCTGAAATTATAGAGGCTTTAAAAGAAAACGGTTTTTGCGCCAAAAATGTTATAAACATTATGAACAAAAACAAGAAGCCGCAACCACTTTTCAAGGTCGAGCTGGAGCCAGACAGCAGAACTTTAAAAAAAAAAACGCAGTGCACCCGATCTACAAGTTGCAGTACATTCTGCACCGTAGGATTACAGTAGAAGAGCCGCACAAACGGAACGGGCCAGTGCAATGCAAAAACTGCCAGGAATACGGACACACCAGGGCTTACTGCACCCTCAGGTCAGTTTGTGTAGCTTGTGGAAACTGCCACGGCTCCGAACCCTGCCCTGCCAACAAGGGAGACTCTCTCACTAAAAAGTGTGTAAACTGCCAAGGAAACCACACAGCAAACTACAGAGGCTGTCCAGTCTACAAGGAGATGAAAAGTCGGATGCAAAGAGCGACAACGGCACGCCAGAACATTTACATGAAATCACAAACGACATCCGAAGTTTTCTTCGCAAAAGCAGCCAGGTCATCATTTGGCCCTTCAATTACCACCAACAGCATTTCCTACGCCAGTGCTCTAAGATCAGGCACAGCTCACATAGAGCCGAAAACTGATAACATACAGCAGGCCATGGGACAGCCACAAAATACCATGGAAATTATGATAACTTTGCAACAAAATATGATGGAATTTATGTCCTTCATGAAAACCACCTTGCAAACTCTAATGCAAAACCAAAATATCTTGTTACAAATGCTTGCAGCTCAGCAGTCCAAATAAATTATGCCTAGCCTCCGAATAACCCTGTGGAACGCCAACGGTGTTTCACGGCTTATACCTGAAATAACTCAATTTCTGAACGAAAATCACATCGACGTTATGTTGCTGGCAGAAACGCATCTCACCAGCAAATATAACTTTAAAATACGAGGATACACGTTCTACGGCACCGATCATCCAGATGGTAAAGCACATGGCGGAACCGGCATCTTAATAAGAGACCGTATCAAACACCACTTTCACCAACGGTTTACAAAAAATTATCTGCAAGCTACATCGATAAAATTACAGTTGGGCACCACCAACCTTACCATTGCCGCTGTCTACTGCCCACCCCGCTTTACAGTCTCAGAAGACCAATTCATGGACTTCTACAATTCACTTGGAGAGCGATTCATAGCAGCAGGTGATTACAACGCCAAGCACACACACTGGGGATCCCGCCTTGTTACCCCCAAAGGAAGGCAACTATATAATGCACTCATCAAAACATGCAACAAACTGGACTACGTCTCACCAGGCAGTCCTACATACTGGCCAACAGATCCTAGAAAACTACCTGATTTAATTGATTTTGCTGTGACAAAAAATATTTCTCGCAATCTAATATCTGCAAAATCGCTTTTGGATTTATCATCGGACCACTCACCAGTGCTAATAACTCTTCTTCAAAGCCCGGAATTAATCGAGCACCCTTGCAGGCTGACGTCGCATCGAACCAACTGGCTGAAGTTCAAAAAGTACGTAAGTTCCCACGTCGAACTAACTCCACAGCTCAACTTCAAGGAGGACATCGACTGCTATGCCAATGCACTGGAGTCTGTACTCATCGCAGCAGCCAAAGTCTCTACACCGCAAGGGAGGGCTGGGCACACACACCAACACAAAACTAACCTTGAAATCGAAAAGCTTGTTTTGGAGAAAAGACGTTTGAGGCGTGCTTGGCAAACCAGCAGATCGCCATCCTCAAAACATAGTCTTAAGGAAGCTGGTCGCAGACTTACCAGGGCTCTAAGGCACGAAGAAGAAAAAGCACAACGCCAGTACATTGAGAAACTTTCACCCACCAGCACCAAGCATCCCCTGTGGAGGGCCCACCAAAATCTAAGTGCGCCGGCCGAAACAGTAATTCCCGTAAGAGACTCTTCAGGCAGCTGGGCCAGAAGCGACAAAGACAGAGCCTGTACATTTGCTTTACACCTTCGAAATGTTTTTCAGCCAAACCCTGCAAATAATTCATTCACACTACCGTCGCCGTCAATTCGAGGTGGAACTGAGACGGCGCCAATTCTGTTCCAAACAAACGAAGTTGCAAAAGTCATCAGCGAGCAATTAAAAACAAAAAAGGCCCCAGGCGGTGATCTAATAACTCCTAAGATGCTAATTGAACTCCCAAACTGTGCAGTTGAGGTAATTTGTAAACTATTTAACGGTATTACACGACTTGGATACTTCCCAAAAAAATGGAAAAAGTCGGTAATCATAATAATCCCAAAGCCAGGAAAAGATCACACAATACCAGCCTCATATAGACCGATAAGTTTACTCTCCTGTCTGTCAAAACTGCTCGAAAAATGCCTTTTGACACGCATAATCCCATATCTGAAAGAGTACAACATTATTCCGGCGCATCAATTTGGCTTTCGAGAAAGCCATGGAACAATAGAGCAAGTTAACAGATTAACAACAGAAATACGAACTGCATTCGAGTCTCGGGAATACTGCAGTGCGGTATTCCTTGACGTTGCGCAGGCTTTCGACCGAGTCTGGCTCGATGGCCTTATGCATAAAATCAGAGCGTTACTACCGGAAAACACTCACAGTATACTTGAATCGTACCTTTACAACAGAGCCTTCGCCGTGAGATGCAACACTACAATATCCGACGATTACACGATAGAGGCTGGAGTTCCTCAAGGTAGCGCCCTTGGTCCAACTCTATTTCTCCTTTACACCGCAGATATTCCCACGAACGAGCGGCTAACTACTTCTACATTCGCAGATGACACCGCGATCTTAAGTCGGTCCAAATGCCCAATTCAGGCAACAGCACAACTAGCTGATCATCTCGCCACTTCCACAAGCTGACGATGTAACGTACCTTGGCGTCCACCTTGACAGAAGACTTACATGGCGGAGACAGATCGAAGCTAAGAAAATTCATCTAAAACTAAAATCCAATAACCTCCATTGGCTCATAAACGCTCGCTCCCCCCTCTGCCTGGACTTCAAGGTTCTGCTCTACAATTCAACGCTTAAGCCAGTCTGGACTTACGGCTCCCAATTGTGGGGAAACGCGAGCAGCAGTAACATCGACATTATCCAGCGAGCCCAATCAAAAATCCTGAGAACTATCACTGGGGCACCTTGGTATGTTCGGAACGACAACATCCACAGAGATCTTGGCATTCTACCCGTAAAAGATGAAATTTCAAAACAAAAGGCGTCCTACCACACCAAGCTAACATCTCATCCAAACCAGCTCGCCAGGGGCCTAGGCAGGGTTTCCAACCGGACCCGATTGCAACGAAATGACCTTCCAGCTCAGCAATAGGTTTTAGAGCCCTCTAGTCTCAATTCAGAGAAGATTCAATAAATAAAATGCATATGTAAAAAAAAAAAAAAAAATAATAATTTTATGTGTTTTTGTTGTTAATTAATTGCTTAAAACTCTTCTTACAGTAGTAACATATCTCGGCGTGCTCTCGTGATGACAGGTTCGGCAGATTCCGTTTCATCCCACACTGCAACGATCTCTCCTGAGTGTGACTTTACTAAGGGGCCTTCGAACGGATACTAAAGGGATCACGGCGATAAAATTTGGACTGATTATTCCACCGGGTACAAGTCCTGTGTTTTTTCAGGAGTGACAAGTTGCGGTATTTTTTAAACGGCACTTTTGCATTTCCAAATCTCGGGATTTTTGGTTTTTAACTTCTCACTGATTAGGCGGAGGTTCGAAACGAAACGTCAGAATTTTTTACTTTCTAAACTTCGCGAGAAGCGGAACCGCCGTCTCTGACGCTGTTGGTGATTCTGCTGACGTTCTTTCATATTATTGGTTGCTGCATTTGGTCGCCGTTGCCGTTGACCAAACTTAATTGTAATTGGCCAGTGCATTTTAATTATTGTTTTTATTGTATGCACTTAGTTGAGTTCGATCAACTTTGGAAATTGGCTGTTCTACATTCCCACGATCGCTGACTAAAAGGTGCAAGCTCAGCGCACGTGGCTAAGTTCGTTTGAGCTTTATTGAGCGCATTGCTTTGCTGTTAGTTGTGCAATAAATGATCTCTTCTTCGGTTTGGGAAATTGTATTATTGAGGGCATTGCTTTGCTGTTTGTTGTGCAATCGATGCTTACTCTTTTCTTCTGTCTGGGAAATTGTATTATTTTGGGTGTAAGCTCATACATTTAATTTAAACTTTAAATCTAAGAAGCTATAACAGACGTTGCTACTTGAATAATAGGCCGGTATTTTATATGGCAACACTGGCATTTTGGAGTGACATCGTTCAGATTTCTATTTCAGTAACTGCGATTTCCGTAAAAATTAAGTAACATTGCTTCCGTGCGCTTCAAAAATGTCAGCTTTGATTCCAAATGTGTTTGCGGGGATTGTTACTTTATAAATCTAATTTTTTGGCCAAAAAATCTGTCATTTATGTCCCTGTACAGCTAGAAAGCTGCAATATAGATGACTATCTTCTTAAAAAATTGATCTTTTTGACCAAATAAATTTTAAGGATTCTTAAAAGCTATAGTTATTCCAAACCAAAGTCGGAAAATATTTCTTATTTTCGCATATTTTATTTTTAGAAAAAAATTAGAAACCGGATTAATTTCATTTTAACACACATTTAAGTACAAGATACATCAAATAAAAACAAGAAAGGAAGCAAACTTCGGCAAGCCGAAGTTCATATACCCTTGCAGCTATTTAAAAAACTAAATACTCTTGAAAACGTTAAATTTATGATTTACTTGCGTGTATGTTTAAAAACATTGAAGCTATGATGATTTGCAGCTTAATTATTCGATAGTTCCTATGGCAGCTATACGATTGTTCCTATGGGAGCTATATGCTATAGTCGTCCGATTTTTATGAAATTTAAACCGTAATTGTGAATTAACCATAACTATATCTCGAAGAACTAAAAAAAAATTAAAAAACACCAAAGTTATAATTTTTTTTTATTTATTTTTCCGATTGTTCCTATGGGGGCTATATGCTATAGTCGTCCGATCCGGCTCGATCCGACTTATATACTACCTGCAATAGAAAGACAACTTTTGGGAAAGTTTCTTGCAGATAGCTTTAAAACTGAGAGACTAGTTTGCGTATAAACGGACGGACAGACGGACATGGCTAGATCGACTCTCCTAGTGATGCTGATCAAGAATATATATACTTTATAGGGTCGGAGATGTCTCCTACACTGCGTTGCAATCTTCTGACTGAAATTATACAATTTGTATTAATTATAAATTGCATCCCAGATGCAAAGCAATATATAAAAAAAATATAGCTGTGCGCTCCTGGAAGCGCTGTCGGTTCACTTTTCAGTAGTCCGGCTTGGCGCGTCGAACGGTACCGGTGCTGACTGCACAACCTATTACTACTCCAGTGACTTCAACGTTGGGGCACCGGTTCTGGCACAGGTGTATTCACAAAATTATGATTCTATAAAAAACGAGTTCAAATTCTAGCTTTTGAGCCGTCGATCATAAGGGAGTTTTTGCATAGAGTTACCATTTCGGATGCGCTACTCTTTGATTTAACTTTTTGTTTTTGCACTCCACCGCGTTTCTTTCCCATCACATCACTCAACTCACTAAAATTTTTTTTTGTTGTAACTGTGTCCAATTTTTTTTTTCGTGCAGTCGTTTTTTTTTGTTTATTTATTTATTTTGCATCCTAGGACTTCGAGTAATTAAACTCTTGGTTTAATCTGCTAGTCACGTGGTGTTATGAGTTACAATATTCTTATTCTTAATTACAATTTATTTTAATATAAAACAAGAAAAAAAGCAAACTTCGCAAGCCGAAGTTCATATACCCTTGCAGCTATTGTAAGAATTAAACGTTTTTGAAAACATTAAAATTATGTTTTACTTGCGTTTATGTCTAAAAACATTGAAGCTATGATTTGCAGCTCAATTATTAGATAGTTATTTTATATATTTTTATTATTTCTATGGGAGCTGTATGATATAGTCGTCCGATTTTGTTGTAATTTAAACCGTAATTCTAAAATATTTAACCATTACTATATGTCGAAGAACTACAAAAAAATTAAAAAACAGGAAAGCTATAATTTTTTTTGTATTTTTTTTTACCGATTGCTCCTATAGGCTATATGATATAGTCGTCCGATTTTGATGAAACTTAAACCCTAATTCTGAATTATTTAACCATTACTATATGTCGAAGAACTAAAAAAAAAATAAAAAACAGCAATGTTATAATTTGTTTTGTATTTATTTTTTACCGATTGCTCCTATGGGAGCTATATGATATAGTCGTCCGATTTTGATGAAACTTAAACCGTAATTCTGAATTATTTAACCATTACTATATGTCGAAGAACTAAAAAAAAAAAAATAAAAAACAGCAATGTTATTAATTTGTTTTGTATTTTTTTTCCGATTGTTCCTATGGGAGCTATATGATATAGTCGTCCGATTTTGATGAAATTAAAAACGTAATTCTGAACTATTTAACCATTACTATATGTCGAATAACTAAAAAAAAATTAAAAAACAGCAAAGTTATAATTTTTTTTAAATTTATTTTTTCGATCGTTCCTATGGGAGCTATATGCTATAGTCGTCCGATCCGGCTCGTTCCGACTTATATACTACCTGCAATAGAAAGACAACTTTTGGGAAAGTTTCATTCAGATAGCTTTAAAACTGAGAGACTAGTTTGCGTAGAAACGGACGGACAGACGGACGGATGGCTAGATCGACTCGCCTAGTGATACTGATCAAGAATATATTCACTGCGTTGCAAACTTCTGACTGAAATTATAATACCCTCTGCAAGGGTATAAAAAATGTAAACCATTAAAATATGTTAAGTGGTTTAAAATTTATTAACTTCTAGAAATGACATCTTCTGGTGCCCGAGTTGCCAATATTGGTAAAATAATCGACCCAACAAAAATTTATATGCATATTTTTTTTTTCCATCTGCATTATTAAAAGCTTAAAAAAGAATTATTAATTTTTTAAATAATTATAATGTATTATGATGACGTCATAATGGCCCTTCAGTGTATACATTATTATATTATTTGTGTATGTATATTTGTTCTCGTATTAAAAGATATAAGGTATGCAGCATACTGCAGCGGTCTGCATTTGACTTCTAAAATTGCCTCTTATTTAAATTAAGTTCATTTTTAAGGCCGCGATTCTCGAAAACTAAAGCAAAGCCGCACGAAATCGGCATGTGATTTTGGTAGTTAACTGATCAAAAAACTTATTTTTAAAGGATTCAGTCCATTTCCACAGGGTACCAGAAATTAATTTTAAAGCAAAGTATCCCACTACGAAAAAAAGCATGATTTTTTTGTTTTGGTTTTATAAATAAATAAAAAAAATTAGCCTAATGATATATATTACTTTACATTTTAAACTTTTTCAATGTTTTCACAAGAATCTCGATCAGCTAAGTATTCAATTTATTGCATTCGATTTTTTTTCTTTATATGAAATTTTGCATGCAATTTTATCTTTAAAAATATAAAAAAAAAACCATAATATAAAATTTTTTTGAAATTTTGCAATAAATTAGCTTAATTTATATTAAATACGGCCCCATACTTATTTTATCAATTTTCTCAAAACTCGATGAAGAACGACCCGAAGCGCCACCAAAATTTGAGGTAAGGAATTGAAGACATTGCTCAATGAAGAATCGCTTAAAGTCATTCAACCAGCCATTTTCCATTGTTTAAAAACTCGATGCCTCGAACGATGCTTTTCCGCAACATATCGGTCGGGTGGTTAAAACGTTCTTGGAAACACATCGATGGGAAGTCCTGTCCCGCCAGCCGTCTAGAAAATACATTGCTTGCAAACAGATGCCAAAACCGATATTTGATTATGCAGTTCCTCCTTGTGAAAAAGTATTTAGGGCTCGCTTACTTGATTTCTGATCGGCCACCCCGACTCGACTCGCAGAAAAAGGCAGAAAAACCACCAAATTAAGATGTTTATCTTAAATTTCGTAGATCATTTAGTACCTTCATCCGCTACGTTATGTTCCGATGGTAACCAGCGCCATTCATCAACTTCAGATCCTTCAAGGATTTCTCCGACTTTTAGAGCAGCGAACTAAGGATACTTGCGAGCGTCGGACCGTATCTAGTATAAAATATCTTGAGCATCAGTCCAGAATATGTGTTTTGTTCGATTTTGTTTGTTAATTCCGACTCCAAACATTTAGCCAGGCGCAATCCCAATGCCGCCGCCATTTATTCCATTCGTGGTACGGATATAGGTCTTTAAGGAGCTACTCTAGTTTGGGCAGTAATGCTTGCCAACTCAGCCTTTCAGTCTCATCAGTTTCCTTAATTGCGTCGTCCCAGTTTACATCAGATCTCCATATATTTTGAAGGATGGTCTCAGCGCGAATGTGAAAAAGTCCAAGAAGTCCGAGCGGATCGAAAATGGACATGACGATACTTAACACTCGGCGTTTGGTGTACGTGCCGGCTGCAACAAATCAGCCCGGATAAAATTGTCAACTTGTTGGAATTTGGCAGCCATCACATTACCAAAACATTTCCCTGCAGTTCGTCATATGTGCCAAGATATTTGGCTTGCGCTTTAAATACATCATTAAGGATTCCACGACGCGCTTTGAGTTGGATAGCCAATTTCTCATGCAAAATCTACCATTCGCATTGATTTTCTTAACACTGTTTGCTAGTTGAACTATTTGATCCTCCGTATCAACCGACTTCAGCTAATCGTCGACGAAAGTCTTTTGGCAAATCGCTTTTACTGCTTCAGGATAACCCTCGCCAAATCGCTCTGCATTACGTCTTAGAATAAAGTTGGCGTGTGACGGCGAACACTCGGCGCCAAAGGTCATCACTTGCATTAAGAATGTATCTGGTGGGCGATCAATTTCCGCATTTCGCCATGAGTTTTTTTTGGTGAAACATTGTTCTTAAGTCTTTCGAAACCGCCATAGGTCGTTCTTTGAAGCGCATAAGCAATCCCATCAAGGACACTAGCATATCCGGTCCTTCTAGAAGAGCTTGAATAAATATGCCATCTACTTTTGCTGCCGCGTCCCAGACTAAACACGTCTTCTTCTTGTTTGAGTTTAAAACTGTTAAGTCAGGAAAATGCCAAGAACTTACGCCTCCTCGTAGTGCTTCATGATTGTAGTCAGGGACATTTTCAGACTTGGTTACTTCAACATTTTTTCCTCAAGGCACTTGAGATATTTAAGAGCCATCGGGTACGAATCTAGCAGCTCGACTATTTCATACTTCAATAACAGGCCAGTTTCCCAACGACTCCCAACGACTGCAATATATTTTGTTGTTTCTTCCATTATTGTTAGCGATGATCATCTTCCTTGGATCGCAATGGCTTTTCATCAAGCATCCGTGTAACGATTTAAGATTTTGGGCACTAGCAGATATGCAGTACACGAGGGACAGTATCGTTCTCAGATCCGTGGTGGCCGTAAACTGACCACCCTAATTTGCTTCGAACAGCAATAAGATCATCGTCTTAAGCTTCATACAACTTTACACACAACAGGAACGGCTTGCAAGTGCCGGTGATCCTTGAGAATCGAATCGTCGATGCTTTGTATCGGGAGATCCAAATTGCTCACAGTGCGCACTCCCTATCTTTTCTGGTTCCCCTCTAGCGGAAACACTGGTGCAGACTATATTTGTTTTTACTTCAGTCTGTGTCATGTCGCTGGTCCACTTTAGGCACAGGGCCGTCAAGCTAATCAGGTAAGCCTCGCTCCATTAGCGTGCAGGATGCACCTTCGTCGATGAGAACATAAGAACATAAAATTCACACTTTGGGCCTTATTATTAAATGTTTGGAACGTAACGAAACAGGGCCTTTGTTTGCGTCCATCAAGGTTGCAAAGTTTCTTTACGGACAATGTGCTTTCCAAGACAACAAAAATAAAACCGTTTGGATTTAGATACACTCTGTGCTTGATGGACATGGATAAAAATTTCCAGGCTATGATCACTAACGCATGTGTCGTCCCAGTTTACATCAAATCTCCATATATTTTGAAGGATGGTCTTAGCGCGTATCAGTATCAGGTGTAAAGATGTTCTGCGAACCTCACTATCGGGGCCGGTAATGTGTATCACACAGCAGGTAGAACTATGTTCCGCCTCTTCGGCCAGCCACCTTTATCGCAGGCTCCCGAAGATCGGTCTAGATTTTGTCGGCAAGGTGTACCGCCTAACAGGTCGAACTAGGTTCTGCCTCTACACCCAGCCACCTTTATCACAGACTCCACGCAAGGACTCCTGAAGCTTGATTTAACCAGGACCTAGCACCCGTAGGATCTCAGCGTTAAAGCCTCAGCCTTGTAGACTCTCAGTCGTTCGGCGTCTCGACTTTGCGATCTTGATCCTGGTCCTCGGCACTTGATTAACTTGCTACTGGTCTCCCGTACACGCACTCGCTTTGATTCTCGCACTATTACTCCTTCTGTGCTGCGCTTGCGCCGCCTTTTATAGCCTGTGATGGTCCCGTTATTTCCCTTTTCCAGCTCGCGTGATCGGGTCCAAGGTCCACTGCCGCACCGTTAGTTCACGGTGCGTCCTCTTTGTGCGGGTCCGAAGTCCGCCATTTTACCGTTCGACCCTGTTGCCCTTGCCGTGTGAGGGTCCAATGTCCAGCGTGGTACCGTTAGTCCACGGTGTCTCCGCTTTGCCCGGGTTGCCCTTGACTCCTCCGGCATTCTCGCCTCCTTCGCTGTTGCTATGCAGCAAGCAAGGAGTTTTAAGACTCCTCACAATTATTAAAAGTTCTTTATGCAGTGCGATTTTAAAGACAGATATGTCCATTTAGTCAGCGATAATTACTGGTTTGATTAAAATGTTGGTATTTAAAACGTCATATTTTGCTAGTGTGATTGTGTCAATTGAATTTTGCAGATCAAATGTTAATAATCGTAAGCGATGTCAGTCCATACAAGCCAATTAATTGAAACGTGAGGTATGGGTCGACTGACCTAGGTTAACATTGTGATCAATGATGATGTTACATATTGTTGATTGCACTTTGGAAAATGCTGGGTCCGTTTTTGAGTCCGAGTGGAAATCTATAGAACTTTTATTTTCCGTTGTTAACAGAGAAGGCGGTTTTATCCCTATATATCTCTGCCAACTCGGTTTGATGAAAGCCCGATTTAAGGTTCAATGTTGTAAAATACTGGGCCACATATGTGCAAGCATCGTAGAAATACAAGGAATAGGGTCAAGCAATAGGATCGTCAATCTTTTTTGATTTAGTTTCCTAAAAACAAAAACGAGCCATTTTTTCTTGTTTCCACATTCATCGTGACTTTTTTATCGACAACCCACACGGGATTGTTGTAAAGTGATACCGTCTGCCAGAAGTTGTTTAACCCCTACATTGATAAACGTTATCTTTCAGATTTTAAGAGCTTCAATCGCCATTTTTTCAAATCGTTAGTCGTGAGTTAGCGTTGTTGAATTTTGCAAGAGTTCAACCATCTCTTTAATTGTCTAAACGGCCTGCTCACGATGCGATAAGAGCGTTTCAAGTGACTGAAAAAACTTACACAAAGGCTCTTGCTCGTCTAAGTGAACATAACGACAACCTAACTCTCACGTTTCTTGATGCCATCGAGTCGTTGTTGAATTTTAGCCCAATTAAAAAACCAAACGGAAATCAACTTCGCCGTTTGCTGGACCAGGCCGCAGCTTAATATTCATCAAAATTCTAAACAAGCAATGGTGATATACATTGTCATCGGCAGATGTAATCATCAACCAAAATGTGTGTTCAACGGTTTTGCAAAGCCATTGCCAATTCTTGC
Organism: Drosophila gunungcola; assembly: GCF_025200985.1. Lineage (NCBI taxonomy): Eukaryota > Metazoa > Arthropoda > Insecta > Diptera > Drosophilidae > Drosophila > Drosophila gunungcola. The sequence goes on along the minus strand of NW_026453214.1, from coordinate 614,518 downwards.
AAGACCTGTGAGGTCGCATCACGGACCTGCTCCTCCAAGGCAGAGAAATACTTATAATCTAGTAGTAATCTAGTAATCGTTTGCAATCACTTAGTCCAGTTGGGTTCTTTGTCCTAGGCCCGATTACGAAATTATTCAGCGCTCACAACTTAAGGAAATGAGCCCAAAAGACAAGCATGGAGTCCCAAAAAAAGCTGGTCTATGCAATAACTGTCTAAGTCCCGGACATCGCATGGCCCAGTGTCCAGCGACATCACACACTGCTCCATTTTGCGCAAACATCACAGTCGTCACCACCAGCTGTACCAGCACCATTGGTTGTACCACCATTACGAGTATCTATATTTGCTGCAAGGCATTCGCATGTGAATAGTTCACATGACAAACAATTCATTCTTGCCACAGTATTAGTTTTTGTTCGAGACGCGTCAGGGACCTATATCCCGGAATCATTCTCACAACGGCTGCAGCTTCGTCGAAACAATCATCACAATAAAGTTGGTAGTATTGGAGAATCAATTACAAATATCACAGCATGTGCAACTACTCAAATTAACTCTCGATTGTCTATATTTAAACTAGCTCTACAATATTCCATATCGTAATTTCCGGAGCTGGAAATTGACACATCGCCGACGAGGAATTTCATCGATCGGGACGAATAGATCTGCTCTTGGACACGGAGGCATTTTTTGAATGTTTGTCGATAGGACAGATAAAACTCGGAGAACATTTGCCAATTCTTTCAGAAGATCTTATTTCGTTGGGTCATATCTGGTAAATATCAACGCCAACGTCCCACACAGACTTCAACATGTCTACTTTGAATGGTGAAAAGAATTGATAAAGGCCTTTAATTACGCTGGCACATCGAATCAATAGACTCAATAAATTCTAGTTCTCCAGAATATTGATTGTGTAAAGATATATACTCAAAGACAACACGCCAGATGGACTGCTGTAGCATATACGTTCACCTGCCGTTGTAGAAAGATCCAACTCTCCTAGGGTATACAAGTGACATTGCTCGTCGTCGGTTCTTGGCATTGGAAAGAAAGCTTTAGGAACAGCCACACGTTCAATCGCCTTTATTAAGGAGTACGAGGATCTTGGTTATATGACGTTGGTAGCTAAGTCCAAATTACTTGAACCACATTTTTATATTCTTCATCGCAAAACTCGCTAAATGCTTCACTGCTCGTGGGACCTACGGTGCGAGAGGATCTGTACGCCCTCCGTCTCCGATTTCGATTAGTTCGTTTTGCTATTTTACTAAAAAGGAAGTCTTCATTTAATGTAGATAATTTTCTTTGCGGAGCAAACAATTTGACAGTGCTGTTAAGCATAATGGAAGAAGTCACCGAAATACTCCGCCGTGGACATTTTTCCTTGGTTAATTGCCATTCCAATCATGTTGTCGCCTCTCATCATGCCATGGCTTTGGCTCCTTAAAATGACCTGGGGTGAATCGGTACCCCAGTCTCTTCAAAAAGCATGGATTAAGTGCTTTGCCTTAAACCTGATTTCGAAATCTAAGAACTGCATGCATTTTGCGATGCGTCAATTCACGCATATGGCTGCTGCATTTATGTGCGATCCATTGAATTGTCTGGAAATTGCAATGTCCAGCTTTTCACGGCCAAATCGCGAGTGGCGCTAGAATGCATTGTTTGGATTATTCAGCAGCATTGTTTCAAGGAGGATCAGCTGCCGTGCGCTCCTGCGTGCATTGTGTGCGATACCGATCAGTTCTGCCTGCAAGTAATGGGCGCCCTGCCACCTGAGCGGATATCCACGGACAAACCATTTCGTCAAGTTGGAGCCGATTTTTGCGGTCCATTAAATACATATTTGCGTATACGATGAAAGGGCCATACAAAATCATACAAGCCGTACTCGTAGACATGGCTGTTAAGGCAGCCCATATCGAAATTGTCTCGGATCTATGAACAAACAAATTCTTGGAAGCGTTAAAGCTCATGATAGCTCGACGTGGACCAGTCTAGAATATTGATTACGATAACGCCACCAATTTTGTGGATGACGCTAACAAATTACTCGCGTTAAAAAATTCAACTTTGACCCAAGCACTCAAGATGCCAATCAAACATATTCTTCCACCGAAGAGGGCTCTAGGGCTGTACACTTCGGCGGTATCTGGGAAGCCGCAGTCAAAAGCGAAGTCATTTTTTAAAACTCGCAAGCATATGTTGCATTTTACGTGGTCGTTGTCATTATATTCAAAATATTTGAAAATGTTGAAAGTTTTATTGGTCGGTGTCATGCTTGCGCAGTGAATCCATACTCAAAAGTGCCAAAAAGTATCGTCAAACGCATTCTAGTAAGCGAGAGTCTAAAATACTCTGTGCATAAGAAATGTAATTGAATTTAATTTTATTTATTGGGTTGATACTATTCAGGCGCTACAAGTACATCACTTATAATTTACTGTGCTAGTCGCATCGAAACATTATTCTAAACTAATTAGGATTAATTATGATTTTAATTTATTTGATAATTAATTTTATTTACTTATATTTTAATTATTTAGTTATTTTTGTTTTGAAGTTTGTATAAATGCTGTGGTTGCCTTGTATTTATAGTTTTGTCAGAATGAACTAAAATTTTAAAATCAATCCAGGTGTCAACAATTATATTAAATATTTTTGTTTACGATTTCAGTATCATGGTCAACCCTACTCAAGCATATATGTATCTGTATTGAATGTTACCTTTTTCTTACGTCAACTTGCGACGTCCCTTGTTCCAAATATCTTAATCCCATAAAAGTGAGTAGAAACAACAAAAGTTTTAGCCAACAAGATTGGGTTGCATGTAGTTGTCGCAGTAACCCATATGTTTTCCCGGAAGCAGCATTTCTATGATCATTACATGACAAAGTCTTGCTAAAATAGATACCCATATTGTTTACTTTCTCAACATATTCTAGCTCTGCATCTCCTATTCGAAGCTTCTAAAAGCTACTAGTAATAATATATTTCTTGTATATCAAAAAATATTTGGACTTTTTGAGGCTTAAGCTCAACAGTCAAAAAATAAAAATTAGTCTAATTTATACACTCATTAACTTGCCTTTACGATCAACTAACATTTAATTGAACGTCGTCAGCATACTTATGTACATTGCATATCGACAGTGCGCTATACAGATCATTTATATACATTGTAAATAATTGTGGCCTTAGTACAGATCCCTGAGGAACACCACGACGATTTGTTTGTAAATTTAACGTTTTTTCCTTAATGACTACAACTTGTTTCCAATTATATATACGAGAAAATTAGTTTTTATTCAAACACAGCTGAAAATTTGAATATTCTTTGCAGTTTCATTATAAGTATTCTATGGTCAACGCTTTGCTTAAATATAGTAGGGTTAAAAATGTAATTTTACTCTTTTCCATTTCCTTACGTATATCCTCTGCGATCTTGATAATGACGGTACAGTTTATCTGCTTACGGAAAGCTAATTAAAACTATTTATCAAATATATTTGGCATTAAAAATCCGCATCTACCGTCCGCCATCCGTACTTGCCTCTTTGTGGGTCCAACCTTTCCTGCCGCCTGCAGCCTGTCCCCCAGCTCTTTGCTTATGAAACTCGCTGTCGCGCCGGTGTCCACCGTGGCCTTAACGTTCGCGTCACCTATGAGCACTGTGGCGGACAGTTGCATTTCTTCCGCCTTCAGGTCGCCCATTATTTTTGAGAGGCAGCACCTTACGATCCCTGGCCGCCCCTCGGAGGCTGGGATCGTTGCGCGTTTCCCGAACAGCACTCCACCGTTCGGACGCCTATCTTTCCGCATCGCCAGCAGAACGTGAGTCGCCGATTCCGGCACTCCTTCGTCCAATGGTTCGCGCCCCCGCATCTGCGGCAAGCGTTGGCCGGATTCTGTATAAATCCACTGCCATCGGCTGATGGTCCGTGTTCCTGCGGCGTATGCCTCCGTGGCGCCTCCGTGTCCTACTGGCACCGCACCCTGATCTGCCCTTGGCCTTGGCACTGGGCGGTTCTGTGTCCTCTGGGAGTGGTTTTCCATTTCAAACTTCTCCCGTTGCTCCTCCAGCTCCTCGAACTCGTCTGCCAGCGCCATCAGGGTGTCTAGGTGCCGACACTCGTACGGCCGGATAAACATTCGGAGGGCCGGCGTGCTGTTCTCCTTTATCCTGTTCAGGACTTCTTTGGCAGACATTCCCAAGGGCCGCATCATCGTCTGCATGTGCACCATGTAATCTTTAAATTTTTCCCCGTATGTCTGCCTCCGCTGGCTTACCTGGTCCGCTAGCTTCTCCATGTAGCCTCAAGGAAGGAAATATCCTTGGAAGCTGAATATGAAGTCCCCCCAGTTGTCCCACTGCCGGTTGTTGGCTATGAACCACTTTAGGGCTCTGCCCTGCAGCAGCTCTGGCATTGCTCATGGGATCTGGTTTATATCCAGACCATATGTCACGGCTGACCACTCCACCTGCTCCAGGAACTCCAGTGGCTTGTCGTTGCCGTCATACCGAAAGTTCCACTCTCGGACTTGCTTGGCCACCTTGGCGTAGTCCTGCGGATGTGGCCGTACGCTTTCTTTCCTCTCGCGGCTAGGCTTGCTATAAGGCCTTCGGCATCTGCGGCTGTTAGTTTGAATTTTGGCATCGGCAGCTTCCGGAATTTGACCTCCAGACCTGCCACTAACTCTGCCATTACCGGGTCTTCTGTTATGCGGTCAACCGTCTCTGCCAGGGTCTTCCTCATCGCCTCTACCGAGCCCTCGAGTTCTATTCCCAGAACATTGCTCACCTCTGCGAAGTCCTCCTTCCTGAGATTATAAATCCAGGACTTTCCCATCTTTGATCTTTTGTTCTCTTGGTCAGGGCAATCACTCATGGGCGATAGATGTAACGACCTGATTTCTATGTATTCTCGCTCGCTACGTTAACGGGCGGCTAGCTCAGAAAGGTTATGGGTTCGTTCCACCAAATTTATATTGGGTGATTGCCTTTGACCAAAGAATAACGCCAGAGTTCTGTTGGGCTCGTAATTGTCTTTATTCGTCTCCTTACACAAGCCTCGCGGCCCTTCAGCTGCTGCTGCTCCTCGTCGTCGTCCTCTGCGGCGTCGCTCCTCGTCGCTGTCCTTCGCGTCTTTCGCTCCTCGTCGTCGACTGCTTGCTGGTATCTGACTCGTGACGGCTCCTTCGAGACTCTGGATGTTATGCGAACCTCACTTTCGGGACCGGCAAGGTGTTTCGCATAGCAGGTAGAATGAGGTTTTGCCTTTTCGCCTAGCCACCTTTATCGCAGGCTCCCTAAGTCGGTTCGGATTGTGTCGGTAAGGTGTATCGCCTAGCAGGTTGAACTCGGTTCGACCTCTTCGCCCAGCCACCTTAATCGCAGACTCCACGCAAGGAATCCCTGAGCTCGATTTAACCACGACCTAGCACCCGTTGGATCTCAGCGTTAAAGCATCAGCCTTGTAGACTTATCGTTGATCGGCGTCTCATCTTTACGATCTTGATCCTGGCACTCGGCACTTGATTAACTTGCTACTGGTCTCTCGTTCACGCACTCGCTCTGATTATCGCACTATTACTTACCTTGCGCCCTTCTTTAATAGCCTGTAATGGTCCCGTTTTGTCCAAGGTCCCGATCCGTATGAGGGTCCAATGTATGAGGGTCCGTATGAGGGTCCAGCACAGTCCCGTTTATTCACAGTGTCTCCGCTTTGCTCGGGTCCAAGGTCCGCTGCCAACCGATTTTATGCCAGCCGATGATTTGACTAAAGGTCTTAGCCAGAGCAAACACTAAGTCAGCATCAAATTGATAGGAATTAATAAAATATAAACTTGTTACTTTGAGAGGGCAAGTTGAAACTGAATAGTGTTCAAAGCAACAAATATAAATGATAAGACCTGTTCCTTATGTTCTTTACATCATAAAGAGACAATATGTTAAGTAATGTGATGGCACGTTTGTCTAAGAACTTTTTTAGCCAAAAGAGGTAATGAGGAGCGCGCTTCTTTCTTTTGTCAGTCAGTCACTCTCGGTCAGAGTCTCACGCAAGCTGTAAATCGGTGCCGTACCACATATACCCGTATTAATAAAACGCACTTATTATTTAACCCACAATGACACGTGTTTAGTGTATATTCGCTGCAACACTTTCAAAACTAGTGCCGGGATAATTTACTAAATTTAAACGGCTCAAAGTGTAAGTTGATAACTTTTTATCGTGTCAATCCTGTATACGAGACTTATACTCTAAGTGACTGCTCCTTGGAATGAATTGCTCTTGTAAACGATCTTGGTGTTCTTCTCGATTCAAAACATAAGTTTTCCGATCATATTTATTCCATTGTTAATAAAGCTAGGTATGAACTTGGTTTCATTTAGTTTAAATTTATTTAATATTTTATCCCAGCGCTACAGACATATACTTATTGTTTAGGTACTTGTCATTATACTATGAAAAAATTAAATAAAACTAACACCTATAAACTATTTTATTTTAAAGAATATTCAATTTTTGTATTTTTTTTATCACTCTTTTTCTTTTTTTTCTGATATTTTAATTTATATTTTTAATTATCTAAAATTTTTTAATTTTTTTGTAAATTTCATTAACTTTTTTTTTAAATAGAGTTGCGCTCCTAATAGTTTTAAGGACGCGTGGAAGACTATTCCATAATCGAATAGCATTGACGTAGAACTGCCTCTCAGAACAGAGAGATTGACTGCGAGGGCATAAAAAGTTATTAGGGCATATATATATACATTGGTTCGTGGCTGGTCACAATTTTATAGAAATAATTTATAGTTTTATATTTAATCCATGACTTTAAAAATTGTATTATTCAGGTGTGATAGATGGTCAAATCTATTTAAATTAAACACATAACGATAAGTTGAGTTAAATAATAATGTTATTTTGCTCATAAGTCGAGAGTCGCAATGACCAAATTGAAAAATTTAATACTATTTTGTATTAACAACGCGAAAACTTTGTGAACGCAGTAGTTCGAGACGATTTTAATTTGCGAAAAATTGTGAAACTATGTCGAAAGCGCGACGAAAAGGAGTGGCTACGATGATGTTCGATGGATCACTAACAATTATATTTCAATAATTTCTCTTAGAACCTAACTTATGCTACGGTGGCGAGAGACGGGGCGAATTCGCAAGAGCGAACAGACGAAAGCTTTATTGGCTCCCGCTCTCGCCCTACAACTAGTGATTTAAATACAAGCGCTGAGTGCGCAAACACCGCCCCCTCTGAAGGGACGACGTCCTTCAGCCCAGAACGGGCAACAGGGCCAGTCGGTGGACAGCTCGCCGATATTCGCCGTCCTGCGTCCTGACGTCCGCCACGCGAACCTTGCTATCGGCGCCGGCGTGCACCGCTACCACTCGTCCGATCCTCCACTGCTGGGGCGGAAGATTGTCTTCTGCGACGACGACGAGCGCTCCCACGACGAGGTTGGGCTCCCCCTGGTGCCACTTGGACCGCTGCTGGAGGCTGGAGATGTACTCCCGGGACCATCGCTGCCAAAACCTGTGCCTGAGAGACGAGACACCTCGCCATCGTCGCAAGCAGGTCAGGCTGATCTGGTCCGGGAGCGCCGCTGATGGTGGGGCCAGAAGAGGGCCGCCGATGAGCAGATGCCCGGGGGTCAGGGCCTCGCCGTCGTTCGGGTCGCTGCTTAGAGCGCCGAGGGGCCTGGAGTTGAGCACGGCCTCCACGCTGGTGAGCAGAGTTCCGAGCTCCTCCGCGGTCAAGAGGTCTTGGCCTACCGTCCGAAGGAACAGGTGCTTTGCAGACTTCACACCTGCCTCCCATAGTCCGCCGAAGTGCGGTGCTCTGGGCTCGGAACTCTCTCATGTGGCGATCTGCGCCGACGAAATTAATGGCGTTGTCGCACCACACCTTCTCCGGAATCCCGCGACGACTCACGAACCTTTGAAATGCCAACAAGAACCCATCAGTGGTTAGGTCAGACACTAATTCTAAGTGGACCGCTTTGGACGCAAAACAGACGAACAAGGCCACGTACGACTTGTACGGTGGCTTACCACGGATACGATACGTTGTGCTGAAGGGACCACAAAAATCAACGCCACAAATATTGAACGGGCGGAGAGCTCGAAGTCTATCTGCTGGCAAGTTTCCCATAATTTGCGTCAAAAGTTGCGGCTTACAGCGAAAGCAGCGCATGCACGACCGAACTGTTCGTCGGCAGACTTCTTGAGAATTAACTAGCCAGATTTTCTCGCGCAGACGACTTACGAGAGCTCGTGGGCCAGCGTGACAGTTCGTAACGTGCAGGTATGACACATAGGATCTGACGAACTGTGAGCTTTTAGACAGCAACAACGGGAATTTGGCTTCGTACGGGATAGGAGCATTCAATAACCGACCCCCAACTCGTAGCAATGTCGAGGAGCACCAATCCGATTTATTTTCCTGAAGAAAAGGGTTTAACTTTTGAATATTCGTTGCTACCGGTTTATTCTTCCGAATTTTACTTATGTCGTCCCTCGTGAAATTGGACAACTTCGACAATTTTATCAAAAGCGAAATCCAGTTCTCTTGGCGAAATACTTTTTTCAAAGGGCTTCGACACCTTTCTGCACCTTTGAATAAAACGAAAAACCCACACGAAAACTCTCAGAAGCTTCAGGTGCGACGAAAAAGACTCTATTTTCTGAAGCACATAATTTGGCTCTGGGCTGACTACGAGAGCTATTGCCGATTTGCGTAGCTCCATCGACATTACATCAGCCGGCAGTTCGAAATGTTTATTTACAGGCCAATTATTTTCTGAGTCTAGCAAGAACCGGTTCGAAACAAAAACCGACAACGACGAGGGATGGGTTTTAATCCAGAGTAAAGTGATCTCGGAGTCTGTCCACAGGAAAACATTCTCAATGGGAGAATTTAGCAATGGCCTGACACGATTATAGAGATCTGCTAAAAGGTGAGCTGCACACAGCTCAAGGCGAGGCAAAGTTTTCGTCTTGAGGGGAGCTACTTTCGATTTGGCGGTCAATAAAGACACTTTCAAACCTTCAGCAGTTTGAGTCCGAATGTAGATGCACGCTCCATACGCTCGCATGGAAGCGTCAGCGAAACCATGTATTTGAATCGGGACTTGTGGATCTGTGTTGACGAATCGCGATACCTTAATTTTAGGCAGCTGCAGAAGCGTCGCTTTAAACGTCTCCCACGACGTGAGCAACTGCATCGGTAGCGACTCGTCCCAATCTAATTTTCGAAGCCACAGTTCCTGCAACAACATCTTTGCCTTTGTGACCAAAGGACACAAGAGGTCAAGTGGGTCGAAAAGTCGAGCAGTCACCGACAAAATATTTCGTTTTGTCGCGCGAAGATCCAGAAAAGAGTCATCCAACCGAAATTGAAAGTAATCTTTAACCGGTAACCAAACCACGCCAAGGGTCTTGGTTACGTCTGAGTCTGCCATAAGTGGCATTACAGCGCTATCAGATGCGGATAACTCTGGGCAGTTTGAAAACCACTTTGCCAATTCAAAGCCTGCCTCTTGCAAGACCTGAGAAACTTCGTCTCGAAGGCTTTGCAGGACCTCAACGCATCCGGCGCCAGTCAACAAATCGTCAACATAAAAATCATTCTGAATAACCTTTGCGGCTTTTGGATGAGTTGCTTGCGCCATCTCTCCTAGCCGCATTAAACACCGAATCGCCAAAAAGGGTTCTGGCGAAGTTCCATATGTAACGGTGTTCAACTTAAAGATTTTCAGGGACTCAGAAGGATCTCGTCTCCATACTATGAGCTGGAAGTTACGATCAGCTTCGTCCACCATCACTTGGCGATACATCTTTTTGACGTCGGCCGCAAGGGCAAACTTATGCAATCTAAACCGAAGCAGAGTCGAGTACAGCTCCTCTTGAATAGTTGGGTCACAGATGTCATTCAACGCTACCTGCGTAGAAGTACGGCTCGATGCATCGAAAACTACTCTCAACTTAGTTGAAGTACTTTGTGGCCGTAAAACGCATTGGTGCGGAATGAAATAGTGCGGAGTATTCGGAATTTTGTCATTGGTGGAAGACATGTGGCCCAGTGAAACATATTCCTCCATGAATTCAATATACATCTTCTTCAGCGAAGGGTCCTTTGACAATTTCCTTTCTAGCGACAAAAATCTAAGTTTCGCAACTTCGTATGACGAACCAAAGTATTTGGGTCAGATTTAAACGGCAAACGAACCGAAAATCTACCGGACGACAATCTTTGAGTATTTTTCTCAAAGTGTTGTTGACAGAGTTGTTGCTCAGGAGCATGGACTTTAGCCTTGGGCGGCAAGTCCTCCACAGACCAAAATTTCTGCAGGGTTGTGTCAATTGACTCCAACGCTTCCTCCTGGCAGCTGAGATGTACCATTTTTTCAGCGTTTTTATTATTTTCAGAGGCACATCTGCCTGACACTATCCAGCCGAGAACTGTCTTTTGTAGGATGGGGAATTCAGGCCCCTGCTTTATCTGGCCAATAGATAAAAGTTCAAAGAATGTTTCAGCGCCGATAAGCATATCTATTTTTTGGGGCTTGAAGAAGAATGGATCTGCCAACTGAATATTTTCAGGCACCCTCCACCCGCTGGTGTTCACCGCTTGATCCGGATGATAACCAGAAATATTTTTCATAATCCAAAAATCGGACGACAATTGGCTGTTCCCTACTCGCGACTTCACAATCGTGTGTATTTTTTTTGTGGCTTGGGCATTAGTTCCACCAATGCCTCGCAAGCTCATGCACACGTCCTCTCTTGTAATTTTGAGCCTCTGAGCGAGCTCGTCGGTTACAAAGTTTAATTGTGAACCAGAGTCGAGCAACGCTCGAGCTAATACAAACTCGCCGTTTTTTGGTTTGGACGCTCACAACAGCAGTTGCAAGAATGACTCGATCCGATGCATTCGCATGCAAAACATGCGAAGTGGATGGAGACTCCTGCATGAGCGTGGGCTGAGAAGGAGGTGGCAACGCGAGATTTGTGTTAGGGGCATATATATGTAGCAAAGTGTGATGTGAGGAATTGCACGCTCTACATCTGTTCGATTTGCATTTTTTGACAGTGTGACCCTTTCTTAAACAGTTAATGCATAAGGGTGCTCTTTTAGCGAAATCGAATCTTTGCTGAACTGTCAGGGCTGCGAAGGAAGCGCAGTTTCCAATCTGATGTTCAGCTGAGTTGCAATACATGCATTGAACAGAGTCGTTCCTGGCAGCGACAAACGAAAAACTCCTATTTCCATTCTTCTTAGGGTTAGATTGGGCCTGCTGAACAGTTTTGGGCTTGGAAGCCTCTTCTGCTACCATGTGTTGGTATCGCCTGTTGAGGGCCGCCTCACATTCGCTCCAAAGTGGAAGCGAAGTATAATCTAACTGTTCTTCCCATTTTCTTTTAGTTCCTGCATCGACCTTGCTCATTACCAGATGTATTAAAATGGCATTAGTAATGCGTCTATCATCCCCAATAGACAGCAAGGAGTCATACAAGGCTGTGACCGTGTCGATGAGGGTTCTCAAGGCTGTAGCTGAAGGCTGGGAAATTTTTTGCAAATTAAAAAGTGTCGATATGTTTTCAAAAAAAATAAGACAATCATTATCGTACACCCGCTTCAGGCTAGCAAGGGCTTTGGGATAATTTTCCGCAGTGACTTGGAAGGCCCTAACTGTTCCTAAAGCGTCTCCAGCTAAACACGAAATTAAATGATTGAATTTTTCAATATCGTGTAAAGTGTCATCTTTGTCAACGAAAGTTTCGAAAAGGCTTATAAAATTTTTTAAATTCGGAGTGTTTTCCGCTAAAAGTTTGGAGTGCAACGCTCGGCAGACGGCATTGAGGCGGGCGATTTGCTGGCGGAGCGGATTTCTCGATATTATTTTGTTTGAACTTATTTAAAATTGAAATCAGCAATGACTTTGTCATTACGGCCCTCTCTTCCAACTCTTCGCGGTATACATCTTTTGTATCTTTCACTTCTATTTGGTTTTGCAAAAGTGAAGCATTTTCAATGTGCGTATTTAGAATCTCTAATCGACACTCAAGCTCGACCGGATTTATAGATAATTTAGCTTCTTTTAAGTGGCGATAAGTTCGGTTAATACTTTTCATGCAAACATCTCGTTGGTGTTTAAGCTCTTCGATATCCTTAGTTGCCATTGCGTTTATTTGTATTTATTTGGTTGGTATCGAAGAGGTGTTAAATATTTATTTTTATTAAATTATTTTTTTTTTTTTTTGTTTAATAATAAAATAAAAAATCAACGAGTACTATACCGATCGCACACAGTGTAGCTCCCTTGCCGAGAGAATTACAGCGAAAAATCTAAATAGGGTTTTATATTTTTTATATAAACCCTGCGACAGTATATGCCGCACGCACGCACTGAAGGGGAGTTACCGCTCAAGCTCAAGCGTACCGAAAAAACGAACAAACGTTTAGGCAGACCGAAAATTGCACTGCTGCAGCGATCGAGAACGAAAACGACAAAAGATAACTCGAAATAGCGGCAGCGGTGTCGGTGTGCGTGTGTACGTGTACGCGGCTAGCGGCTCTTCCTATGCAGATGCTAACGGAGAATGATACACTGACCGATAACTAAGGGCAACGAATATATAAGCCTGATGCCAAAATGCGCGCAAAATTATGAAAAGCGCGGAAAATTGGAAAAGCGCGGGAAAATTCTGAAAAGCGCGGGAAATGTTCGGACAAACTGCAGCGAAAGTTATTGCCGCTAATTTTCTGAGAGCTTCAATTTTCACAATTTGCACTTTTTTTCCAGCTATTTTTATTTATACCCTAAATTGGTGCTCACTACGACGAAAGTTGGGGGAATTAAGTTCGCACTAAATGGGTCGACGACGAGTATTTTATTGCTTGTTCTTTGGCCAAAGCGATTCACATATAATTCGAAATAGATTATGTTTATTGTAGAATTTTGGTTGTTAGTACATGCAAATTTTTATTTCTTGGTTAGAATGCTCACTATCTACCGATTTTTACACGAATGCAAAAAGTTGAAAGATGGGCCAAAACACAATTGACAAAACGCCACAGATTAACTTTCAACTTTTGGCACTCTATACCTGGATGGCCGACTTGATAATTGCAACTTCCTTTTTGTCTTCCATTTGGCGGCAGCAGCAAATTGAGCAATAAATTGCCGAAACGTCAGGCGCAACTTCAAGAACGGCAGAAAATTTCCAGCGACGAAATTATTGAATTTAATTTATTGGCCGAACCGACACGAATAAATTGGTTGTTGTTGGTATTGTTTATAGTTTTCACCGACAAAAAAAATTGAAAACTCGCGAACTCTACTGCTGATCACGTCGGGGTCACCATGAAAAATTTAATACTATTTTGTATTAACAACGCGAAAACTTTGTGAACGCAGTAGTTCGAGACGATTTTAATTTGCGAAAAATTGTGAAACTATGTCGAAAGCGCGACGAAAAGGAGTGGCTACGATGATGTTCGATGGATCACTAACAATTATATTTCAATAATTTCTCTTAGACCTAACTTATGCTACGGTGGCGAGAGACGGGGCGAATTCGCAAGAGCGAACAGACGAAAGCTTTATTGGCTCCCGCTCTCGCCCTACAACTAGTGATTTAAATACAAGCGCTGAGTGCGCAAACACAAATATTTCAACACCGTAGAATAGTCTAGGAACGAGGATGGCTTTGGCGGTTAGCAGCTTTATATCTATGGGCAGGAATAATTATTAGAAGGAACTGCGCCCCTCGGTCGGTACTCGTACCGTATGTTTGTTGTAGTAAAAAATTTTATTTTTATATTACTTAAACCGGTTCAATTTTGTTTTATTTTTGGAAGAACACCGACAAGTTAGATAGTTACAAGGCTCAAACTGAACCCGCTCTCTAAACAATAGTGGCGATAGTGAGAGCCGCGGCTTGTTCTAATTTTTTAGTCTATAGACTGCAGTTTTTAATAACAATGACATTTTCCATTGACTTATGGAGGGTTTATTACTGCTAGAAGTATAGTGTGTACATGCGTATGTATGTGTGGGTGTGTGGACATGTACATAGGGGTTTGTGGTGCTATGGATATGTCACTCCTCCAACCTTTGAACCTTGCCGACAACCTCAGGACGATAAATTTGGACTTAACAAAATATTTTTTTTTCGATCGTTTACACTTTTTGGTGTTTCTTTCCTTGATTTATTATATTTTACCACTATTTTTGGGTACACTATTAAACTTATAGAAAAGAAACAATAACATTCTTATAATTGTATTTACAACTGTAGTTTTAGCATTTATTTGGAATACATTTGAATGAATTTGAATATATGTGGGGTTTTTATTTATTAAGTAGGTTATAATTTAAAAGTTTGATTATTAATATTAATTAACATAGTAAGAAATCTTTGTGTTTGATTTAACCGTCGTTTCGTCGTCACACGTCGTTCGCTTGAGCACGTCTTTACTCAACTCGATCTCATCAGCAACTAACGCTCGTCCTCTCGATATGTTGCTCTGCTCGTCTCCTCGTCGTGACATCTCGTTGTAGTGATCGTCGTCTGCTCGTCTTCCTGGAACGCGTCTGTACCACTTTGTGGGATCATCCACACTCAGTTTGGATAGAACTGAAATAATGATGGCATTCAGTCTTTCCACTTGTCCGTTAACACGTGGTAGGCCTGTCGTTGATTTCACCACCTTTATGCCTTCCTCTTCGCAATACTGAAGATAGTCTTTCGCGGTAAAAGCTGAGCCTCGGTCCGATATAATGCAAGCTGGGTTACCAAATATATAACTTTGGCCTCGTAGTTTGGCTATGACTTCGCTGGCAGTGGTTGACTTGGTAGGGTAAAGCCAACAGAATTTCGTAAAGGAGTCGATTACGGCGAGAATGTGCTTGTAATTTTTGCTTGTGGAGTCTAGTGGACCTAAGAAATCAATGTGATAGGTATGCAGCGGGAAATCCTCTTTGTGCAATGGATGTAACCAGCCCTCCTGTTTGCCACGCTTGCGGTTGGTCAAAATGCACGGAATGCAGCAGTCGATGTACTTCTGAATTTTTTCGTCAATGTTTTCGATGAAATACTCGTTGCAAATCAGCGCCTTCGTTTTTTTAATAGCAAAGTGTCCTCGGTCATGTGCTCTACCAATGATCTGCTTCTGCATATCCTTCGGAAGTACAATTAGTTATAAGTCCTTGAAAAGTTTGTACAGGACACCGGTCTTCAGAAAATAGTCTTCATATGGTGAGTTGGAGTCTTCTAGGATTTTAATAATCGCTTTCAGGTGTTCATCTTTTTCTTGCGCTTGCTTGAAACCAAGGGCAATGGAGTCGTCAACGATCGTCATTATTGGGTACCTAGAAAGGGCATCAACGTGCTTCATACGTGAACCTGAACGGTGTTCAACTTTGTAGTCGTACTCTTGGAGCAAAAGTACCCAGCGTGCAACCCTAGTGCACAGGCTTTGCTTGTCTAGCGTCTTCGCGAATGCATTACAATCTGTGATTATCTTAAATGGAATGCCACGGAGATACACTCTGAACTTTGTTATGGCCTCGATAATCGCTAACACCTCTAATTCGTAGCTTGAATATTTTCGCTAAGCATCCGTTGTTTTCCTACTCATGAAGTAGACAGGGTGAAATTGGCCGTCATCTGGTGATTTTTGCAAAAGCACGGCGCCAAAACCATCGATTGATGCATCAGTATGTACCTCGGTGTCATACTTCGGGTTGTAAATTGCCAAAACAGGGGTGGAAGTCAAGTACTTTTTTAAGGATTCAATCGCGTTTTCTTCTTCTGGACCAATTACGAAATTTGCTTTATTTTTGGTCAGATCAGTCAAGGGTTTCGAAATAAGAGCATAGTTGTAGATAAACTTTCTAAGGTATCCGGAAAGACCCAGAAAACTCTCTAGCTGCTTGAGATTCTGTGGAGTCTTGAATTTCGAAACGGCATCGATCTTCTGAGGCGTCGGGGAAATTGTTTTATTCTCGATGATGTGACCTAAAAACTGAATACAGGAAATGACATTTCTTTAGGTTGAGTTCTAGCCCATAGTTGCTGAAAGTTCCTATAACTTCTTTGAGGTTCGATACAGCCTCCTTTTCGTCCTTTGCTGGTATAATGATATCGTCAACGTAAGGGAGAGCGATTCCTCTGCGAGTCAGCGTTCGGAAAATCGTATTAATGTTTCTCTGAAACACTCCAGGTGATTTTGACAAACCAAAAGGCACCTTAAGGAACTGGTACTGCCCGCTTTGGGTCACGAATGAGGTGTACTTCTTGCTGGAATCGGCTACTGGCACATGAAAAAAGCCAATCCTCAAGTCAATCGTGCTGAACATCATAGCTTCTTGTAAGCGATCAAGCTGGTCGGTAGAGTCTCCAACGTCGTCACCCTCCATGATTAGTGATAATCCTTAGCCTAATCCTTATCAAAGTCAACTAACTTAATATACTTAGACGCACTTGTTAACTTATATAAGACAACAACGAATAAAGACAATACCACATATCTGCACAAATGTATCACAAGGCACACCGACGACCGAATACGATACGAAATGCTATATATACTACATATATGCCATATGCATACGACTGTAGGATTTGATACACAGACAAATTGGCAATTGCGTTGAGTGAGGTTAAATGCGCGGCGACACACTGCTAATCGAAGCGCTCAATTAACTGTTAGTCACGCGTTCGATAAGTGACTTACTTAATTAAATTATCTCTGTGGCTCTGTACTCGCAACTTAGAACCTGGCGCAATGAGTGCCCCATCTCGGATGAGTAATGACCATATATAAACTATAGGTATACGTATATGAATACGTATACGTATACGTCAATCAGGGGCAACGGAAAATGGTCTTTTATTATTATCTCGTTGGGAACCGTCGTTTTTCTTAGCAAGCACTACCGGGCTTGTAAGTTTAGAGTCGGAAACTTCGATTACGCCGTTTGAGAGCCACTGCTCGATCTGATCGTCAATTACTTTCGTTTCAGCGAATGCAAATCTACGCGGACTCGAAAAAATTGGGGTTTCGTCGTTTAAAATGATTTTCATTTCAATGTTTGTTGACTTCGATGGTTTAGGAATGTACTTCGTTATTAGTTCACGCACCTCTTTCTTTGCAAACTCACTGGCTGATTCATTATTATCGAGTTGTTCGTTGTCAAGCACTGCTTCGATTTGCATTAAATTGGATTCCAATTCATCTTCGTCAAGATTGTTCAACTTTCGCACACGCAAACCACTTGGACTGAACGAAACTTCTGCTTGCAAGCACAGTTCTTCCCCTATTATCAAACGAGTGTCCATACAATCACACGGAACTATGAAGAAGTTCAAGTCATTAACACTGTTGTCAATCGATACTGCTTGCTTACACTGTCCTATCGGCTTGATCTTATTGGCATTGCTATCTTTTCCAAATCCAATTAGATATACACTGAACTCTTTCAACCTTGGCAAAGCTAACTGCTTGTATAAGTCTTCGCGCAAAATGTTGAACTTGCTGCCCGTATCAAACAGCGCCACGCAATTCTGATTTTGGATTGAAACTGCTTTGCTGGTCATGTCACTGTGCTCTCTTAAAACTCGCGCGTTGGGCTTGCTTTCTTCGACTGCCTTTTCACTTTGTGGACAATTTTTGGAAATGTGTCCAAATTTGTTGCACTTGAAACATTTTCTTCCTTTTTTGCTGCAGCCACCAGAAATATGTCCCTTTTCACCACAGTTGTAGCAAACGACTTCTTTTTTGACACCTTTTGAACCACTTTTTGCTGCAAAAGCGTTTTTGTCTTTCACACTTCCTTCCAGAACTTTTGATTTTGCACTTATTGTTTGGTAGTCCTTCAATTTTTACTTGAATTCGTTCATGTTTTTAGCACCGTACAGAATTAATTTATTTAAAGAAAGTTCGTCGATACCGTCGATCACATATTGAATAAGAGCTTCTTCCTCAACATTTCCTCGGGATGCAATATCTTTCATGCGATAAAAGTATTCTTGCACATTTTCGATTGCACGTCGTTTGCTCTCTCCGAGTTGCGCATGTATTTGTTTGCTGCTTACTCTCGACCTGAACTCATTTAGCAAAGACTCCTTTAATGCATTCCAAGAATTTAATCCCTTTTCGCTCAATATAAACATCTTAGCGACACCTTTAAGTGACTTTTTGGCGAAGATAAGCTTTTGTAGCGCATTCCAACCCATAAGTAAGGCTTGATCTTCAAAGTCGCTTATCCATACCTTAACTGGAATTTCATCACTCCCATCAAAATGTTTAATTGACTCTTCTATGTTTTGAAAACCTAGAGCAAATCGCGGAATTTAACTTCCTTGATACGTTGCGAATTCGACTTTCTCTTCCTTTCGCCTGTAGAAGGTATTTCTACTCCTGTTGAAAAAACACTTCTAATTTCATCATCATTTTGGCTGTCTTCGTCATTTTCCTTCTCTTCGTCGGTTTCCTCGTTCTCTGAATCGTCCACTTCGTTGAAAAAGAGAAGTTTGCCAAACTGCAGATTGCGAAAAATGTGCAGCTGCAAATTTTCTACGTCGTAGTTAATTCCCAAAACTGCGCATATTGATATCAAATCTTTGTCTTTCAATTTCGCGTGTATGTATACACATTTGGATTTATAAACTGCGTCATTTTCGTCATACTGAAAGCCAGCAAATTCACGTAAACGTTTGCGATTGTTTCTGTCCCCTTCTCCTTCGAATATGAATTTGTGAAGTGCACAAATGCTTTCTTTCGATGCACTTTTCAGCGTATTGGAAATCAGATCGTTTAGGCAAGCCACAGTTAAGAAAAAAAATGTTATTTTCACAGTCGTCTTTAGTCACTTTTCACTTTCACCTTCAGCTTTCCTCGGATACTTCCCGGCGAGCTCCCAAATGTGGGGTTTTTATTTATTAAGTAGGTTATAATTTAAAAGTTTGATTATTAATATTAATTAACATAGTAAGAAATCTTTGTGTTTGATTTAACCGTCGTTTCGTCGTCACACGTCGTTCGCTTGATCACGTCTTTACTCAACTCGATCTCGTCAGCAACTAACGCTCGTCCTCTCGATATGTTGCTCTGCTCGTCTCCTCGTCGTCACATCTCGTTGTAGTGATCGTCGTCTGCTCGTCTTCCTGGAACGCTCGTCTTCTTGGAACGCTCGTCTTCTTGGAACGCTCGTCTTCTTAGAACACTTGTCTTCTTGGAATTCGTCTTCTGATCATCTATTCGTCTTCTTAGTTTTAGCTGCTTCTCGTTGTCTAGGGCGTCATGTTATACGAATGCTGGGGTTTTATGTGAGGGATGCAATCTCACTCCCACATATATTACAAGGACTTCCATTTTATTACATTTAATATTCGTGTAATCTGCTTTGTGTGTGGTATTTGAAGGAATGAATTCATCTTTCTCCACTGAACAATTAGTATCTTAATAAAATTATTACCAATCATATAAATTTCTTTATTAACACAATATAGACTGAAAAATGTTTAAGGGATATTCCATATCAATAAATATATCATTATTAATTTGAAAATATTTATGGGTTTTAGTATATGTGCAGTTTATTCCATTTATACATTCGTCAAATGCTATTTTTCTTGTTATTTTGTAAAATTCTTTTTCTTCGTAAAGGTAATATTTGTCAAATTTACTTTTTGTGAGAATGGTATTATTATCATCCGGATACGGAATGATTTAAGAAATTGATGCTTTTATGATTTTGATAGGAATGTTATTAAAATTTAAGTGGTGGCTGTTTTGAGCCAACAGTTTCTCAGAACTTATTTTAGTTAAATCATCGTGTTTTAATAATTTTTGGATTAAATGTACCAAGCCTGGTCAACTAGATTCTTTTGTTGTCAGTTAAATATTAAAACTTTTGCCTGTTGTTCCCTTTCTTCATATTCTTTCTCTCTGATACTTTATTTTCTCTCTGTTAAGTTATTTATCATTCTTATGTTCTGAACAGATATTTGTAACTTGAACCAATAATTTTAAATAGTCCGCTCTTATTACATTTTTCTGCTGGAGAACGGATTGGTATAGTTTCTTAAATTCATTGGCTTCTTTTAAAAGTCTTTCAAATATTTGTTCTTTTCTAGTTATATTTATACTTAAATAGTGATATTCGAATTTCGTTGGAATATCTATGGATCTGGTTTTGAATACAAGGTATTAACTTTGAGCTTTAACCGGATTTACCTCAATGTTTTGTCCCATTGCCATTTAGTTATAGTTATTAGTTTTATCAAAAAATTGATAATATTGTCCTTTCATTTCCTTCTTCTTCCTGGTATTATCGTACTCATATTAATTATCTTTATACCCTTGCAGAGGGTTTTATAATTTCAGTCAGAAGTTTGCAACGCAGTGAAGGAGACATTTCCGACCCTATAAAGTGTATATATTCTTGATCTAGCCATGTCCGTCTGTCAGTCTGTCCGTCCGTTTCTACGCAAACTAGTCTCTCAATCTTAAGGCTATTTGCTTGAAACTTTTCCAAAAGTTGTCTTTCTTTACAGGTAGTATATTAGTCGGAACGAGCCGGATCGGGCAAGTCCCATGGGAACAATCGGAAAAATAAAGGAAAACAAAATTATAACTTTGCTGTTTCTTCATTTTTTTTTATTTCTTCGACATATATTGTAGTAATGGTTAAATAATTCAGAATTACGGTTTAAATTTCATTAAATCGGACGACTATATCATATAGCTCCCATAGGAACAATCGGAAAATTAAATAAAAAAAATTATAACTTTGGTGTTTTTTAATATTTTTTAGTTCTTCGACATATAGTAATGATTAAATATTTCAGAATTACGGTTTAAATTTCATCAAAATAGCTCCCATAGAAACAATAATATATAAAAACATTTTGTTTAAAATTGAAAATTTTGTATATATTTTGTAATTTTTTTTTTAATTCTTTTAGATTTTGTAATAATTTGATAGTTTAATTTATTAAAATCGGAGAACGATATTATATAGCTGCCATAGGAATTATCGATTAATTAAGCTGCAAATCATCATAGCTTCAAAGTTTTTAAACATTACGCAAGTAAATCATAATTTTAATGTTTTCAAGAATATTTAGTTTTTGCAAGAGCTGCAAGGGTATATGAACTTCGGCTTGCCGAAGTTCGCTTCAATTCTTGTTTTCTTTTCTTCTACCTTCCTCAAGCTTCCTATCTTTTCAAATGGGTTTGTAGCTTTTCATTTTACTAAAGATGATTAGTTTAAATCTTGTGTCTATTTCGAAATCATGGCTTATTATACTCGGGACTTCCTACATACATAAATATGTCAGCTATGTATTATATTTGTCGCATTGTGTTTAGTTTTATGATTATAAATATAAAGAAACAATTTAAACTTAGTACACCTATTTTCGATATCTGTGTCCTTTCCCTTTATTCTTAGTTTTTCGTTTACTGTTTTATGAAACCTATTATATCTGATATACCATTTTGACTTGTAGTGACTGGAATTTGGACTCCTTCAAAATTCAACCAATTATGTTGAGATACACACATAAATACCGAATCTTTGTCTACTATTATTTCATGGGGTTTTCCATTTCATTGAATACTTTTATTAAGGCACTTTAGCTTCTAGCCAATCTTTACTTGTGACCTCTACAAGAGTGGCAAACTTTAAGTATATATCAATACAGGATAAGAATTGCTGGTTTGCTATGCGTCGTTTTGTTCGATAACTGGTTCATAATGCCCCGCTTATAGAAATATGGGTGCTTCCTTCAAGCGGTCCAGTTGTAAGTGAGCCGTATGGCAGCTATGTGATATAGTCATTACAAGGATATGAGTAAATGTAATAAATAACTAAGGTCAAAAACCAGCAAATTATACTCAAATAATTATACAAAAAAATAAGCTAATTATTTTTATCTGATATATAAACTTCATAGGCTCGGAAACGCTTAATTTTACCTTTTATCTGAAGTATAGGCAAAGGAAAGTGCGAGCATTTTGTAGCATGTGTGCCGACCACTGCTTTAAGGGGTTATATACAGTTAGAAGTAGTTTTTTTAATTTTTTTTTCGACTTTTAAAATTTTTGTGTTATCTCGAAAATGTTCACCTGAACGATATGAAATTTTTTGTGTTTGTTCTTATATATATGTTCACTAAAAAATTACAAGAAAGTGATCAAACTTCGGCAAGTCCGTCTGTCCGTCCGTCTGTCAGTCTGTCCGTTTCTACGCAAACTAGTCTCTCAGATTTAAAGATGTTATAAATGGAACGAGCCGGATCGGACGCCTATAGCAAATGCCACACAAAGGAACAATCGGAAAAACAAATAAAAAAGGTTTTATAACTTTTCTGTTTTTTAACGCCGGACGTAAAACTTTCCTTTCTCGGAATTTTAATTTTTTCTATTGAATGTGCAAATTTGTTGATATCTCTGATGTTAACTTAAAAATTTGCTTGATAAACAAACACGATCCCTACTAGTGGAAGTATAAAAGCTGCGGATTTAATCAAAGTTTAAAACACAACATCTATTTAATTAAATCTGCATACATACGTTGAGTGTTTTTGTTTTTGTTTTTGCCTGTACTTGCAAAATTCACCACTCATCGAACATTTTCATCAAACGCACACACATAAACATACACAATACAACGACGCAAACTTGGAGGAGGCTCAACAAAGCAAAAACATTCAAGCAGCTGGACGGAAAGGATAACAAAAAACGCAGCAAAAAGCATTATTCACGTCGGCTTAGTCAAACATGGTTTTGCCAGAGGGAAAACGCTTTAAAGAAACCTCTGGCTCTAAGCGCGGGCTCACCTCTGACGCTGCCAATGACACTGCCCCACCAATGCTTATCGCGGCAATGAAAAGCCGATGAACAAGCCCAGCTGATCAAGTCTACCATCCGAGGTCGAGAAGAGGATGCTCGAGGTGCTGCAGGAACGATTTCCCACGAACAACAAAACAGCAAATGAGCATACACCTGTTGGGCTTTGACTCGCCGGCGCTCTCTATGTTATTGAGCAGCTCACGAGAGATTATTTCCTTATATTTAAAGAAGCCATGCGTTTGAAGAAGCAGAAATCTCTGGCAGCCGTTTTTACGCGCCGTGGGATTGTGCACGTGAAGTGCAGTGGGAGAGAGGACATTTACATTATCCAGCAGCTTGATGAGCACTCAGCGATCACGGCTGCTGAGTCTGCTCTCCCCCTCTCTGGATCCAGCGCACTGGTTGCCGAAGGTACCCCTCGTGCTGCCCAAAATTGCTTTCGTTAATTACATCTCTTATGCAGCTGATCTCTGTATTTTTATAGTTTTTAAGAGTAATTTAGGTTTTCTATTGGTAATCTCTTTTCGTTGAAATCTAACTTGTGCCTTCTCAATTCATATGTGCGTTTCCCAATTTACCTTATACCCCACTATTAATGCAGGTCAATACAAATAATGCAACAGCGAGCAGTCTGCTGAAAATTCTCTCATAAATGCTCAGCTTGGTCAGAAAAATGGATGAGTTTAGGGAACTATTTGTAGGATCAAATGTTGATGTAGTGTGTGTTTCAGAAACATGGTTTGTAAGTGGCTACAGTGACGTCTGTTTTGAATGTGATGGCTACGTGTTGCATAGGTCCGAAGCTTATTAAATCAAACCCGATCGAAGGTAGAGTTGAATATTTGTTCGTAGAAGTCGTAGATCCTAGTTTTAAGTCAAAAATGTTAATCTGTTGTATTTATAGACCCCATAAAATGAACGAATATACTGGTCTGTTAGAGTCCGTATCAGACATATCTGTGGCGTACGAAAACGTAATCCTGGCTGGTGATCTTAACAGCAACAGGATCAGAGAACAAAGTGTACAAAATGACTTTAACTATCTTCGGTTATTTGAACACTGTGTTCCATTAAGTACAAAAACACAAAAACCTGCCGTACAGCCATGGTTTAATTTGGAAATTAAAAAACAAATTCGCATGCATAATGCCTACAAACGCTGGAAAAGGTATAAAACTGAAAGCATGTAAATCATTTTAAACCAACTGAAAAACTTAGTCACAAACTCGATCTCTTCTTCCAAACGTAGATTTTATAATAATAAATTCGCCAATGCAGAGACTCCTGGTCAAGTTTGAAAGGATTTGAGAGGCCTGGGCATAGGAAAACAAAATGCAATGATGTAGACGCCCTTAATAAAAAATTTTCAGAGGTTCCTTCCTTCATTCCTACACATAATTTCTACCTGAACTCAACAACATTCTGTGATATTATATTTAGCTTTATGAAGGTCTAGATAATGTTAGCTCAAACTTATAAAAATGTTGCTCCCAAAACTAATTTGTTATATTACCCATATTTTTAATACAGTTTTTACCACGTCAATGTTTCCTGATTGCTGAAAAATTGATCAAATTTTGCCCGTCCCGTAATCAAAAAATGAATTAAGACCACTTTCCATCTTGCCTTTACTTGCAAAGTCCTTTGAGCAATTAGTTGCCCTGCAGATGCAAACTCACCTGGAGAACAATAATCTTCTAAGTTGCAAAGCTATCAGGTTTCAGAAAGCACAGAAGTTGTAAAACTGCCAAAAAATCGATGAAAGCTAAGTATCCCTCCTAACACTTCTTGACTTTAGCAAATCATTTGACTCGATAAACCACACTGTACAATTTCTCTTGAAATATAATTTGTTAAACGAGCCACAATTCTGGGAATTAAATTTAATTCCACCTTAACGTGGGATGACCATGTGAACAAAGCCACAGGAAAAGCACATGGCATGCTCAGGCAGCTATCCTTATCCAGAAACCTTATTCCACAGAATATCAGGATGCATGTAGCGAAAACCTGCATAATTCGAACTTTGTTTTACGGTATTGAAGTCTTTGGATTCTGCGACGCCATAAGCATGCGAATACTAAAAGTTGCCTTCAACTCAATTGCGCGATATGTTTTTAATTTAAACCGCAGGGACCACATTACATGTTCCTCAAATAAAATTTTTGAACTAAGCTTTGAGTCATGGATTAAGTTAAAAACCCTCTTATTTCTGCATAAGCTCCTTACAAAAAAAGAGCCGCAGTACTTAATTGAACATGTGCAACTGGCTTCGTCAGCTAGAACAAACAACATTGTCTGAAAAAGGTTAAAATTGGCGATGACAAAAAAACACTTTTTCATACAGGGTGTTCGCTATTGGAATAACTTCCCAAACAATATAAAAAGTATAAAAAACGAAATGCACTTTTAAAACGAACTTGTTAACTATTTAAAGGGCACAAGCTATTTTTATATTAACTTATTATTTTTAATGTTAATCTCATTTTGTTTCAAATTCAATTCATTTCTTTAGGTTACACATGTCATTAAAACCTCTTAAATGTATTAATCTGTTAATGTTAAAATGAGTATTGTTATTGTAACGAAATTAAATGTGATTGTACTTCTAGTATTTAAGTTTTATTGTACGAATCACAAAGTATTAATGTAACAATCACAATGTGACCGATGAATCTAAAAGGACTTAGAGATATATCGTTGGGATACCAAAACAAATAAATTATTTAATTAGTTAAAGCTTCCATGGGAACAACAAAAATATTCAAAAAAAAATTTTTTTTTTGTAACTTTTCTATTTTGTAATTTTTTTTTTCAAATTCTTTTTGACTAATTTATGATTTGACAGCTCATAGCTACGCTTTTAATTTTATTAAAATCGGAAAACGATATCATATAGCTGCCATAGGAACTATTGAATAATTGAGCTGCAAATCATCATGGTTTCAATGTTTTTAAGGATGTACGCAAGTAAATAAATAATTTTAACGTTTTCAAGAATATTTAATTTTTGCAATAGCTGTAAGGGTATATGAACTTCGGCTTGCCGAAGTTTGCTTCCTTTCTTGTTTTTATTTGATGTATCTTGTACTTAAATGTGTGTTAAAATGAAATTAATCCGGTTTCTAATTTTTTTCTAAAAATAAAATATGCGAAAATAAGAAATATTTTCCGACTTTGGTTTGGAATAACTATAGCTTTTAAGAATCCTTAAAATTTATTTGGTCAAAAAGATCAATTTTTTAAGAAGATAGTCATCTATATTGCAGCTTTCTAGCTGTACAGGGACATAAATGACAGATTTTTTGGCCAAAAAATTAGATTTATAAAGTAACAATCCCCGCAAACACATTTGGAATCAAAGCTGACATTTTTGAAGCGCACGGAAGCAATGTTACTTAATTTTTACGGAAATCGCAGTTACTGAAATAGAAATCTGAACGATGTCACTCCAAAATGCCAGTGATGCCATATAAAATACCGGCCTATTATTCAAGTAGCAACGTCTGTTATAGCTTCTCAGATTTAAAGTTTAAATTAAATGTATGAGCTTACACCCAAAATAATACAATTTCCCAGACAGAAGAAAAGAGTAAGCATCGATTGCACAACAAACAGCAAAGCAATGCCCTCAATAATACAATTTCCCAAACCGAAGAAGAGATACTTTATTGCACAACTAACAGCAAAGTAATGCGCTCAATAAAGCTCAAACGAACTTAGCCACGTGCGCTGAGCTTGCACCTTTTAGTCAGCGATCGTGGGAATGTAGAACAGCCAATTTCCAAAGTTGATCGAACTCAACTAAGTGCATACAATAAAAACAATAATTAAAATGCACTGGCCAATTACAATTAAGTTTGGTCAACGGCAACGGCGACCAAGAGCAGCAACCAATAATATGAAAGAACGTCAGCAGAATCACCAACAGCGGCAGAGACGGCGGTTCCGCGTCTCGCGAAGTTTAGAAAGTAAAAAATTCTGACGTTTCGTTTTGAACCTCCGGCTAATCAGTGAGAAGTTAAAAACCAAAAATCCCGAGATTTGGAAGTGCAAAAATGCCGTTTAAAAAATACCGCAACTTGTCACTCCTGAAAAAAAAACAGGACTTGTACCCGGTGGAATAATCAGTACAAATTTTATCGCCGTGATCCCTTTAGTATCCGTTCGAAGGCCCCTTAGTAAACTCACACTCAGGAGAGATCGTTGCAGTGTGGGATGAAACGGAATCTGCCGAACCTGTCATCACGAGAGCACGCCGAGATATGTTACTACTGTAAGAATAGTTTTAAGCAATTAATTAACAACAAAAACATATAAAATTATTTAATCGAAAAATATTCAAAGAACAAAAAAGTTTTTACCCAAATATAAAGTGTAGAAGACACATTTTAGTAAGTAAAAAAGATCCAAAATATAGGGAAAATGAAATCCCCACACAATAATTACAAAAATACACCCTGTATTAAAAAAATCGCACACCCTAATTCTTAGAAGACAACTTCCGAATTCTGAATAACTAAAATTAAAAAATTAAATTAAACTTTTCGCTGCTCATATATCCAAACCCAAAATGACCGAACAAGATTTGGCAGACAGACTCGCGAATCTTACCGGACCCTCATTAGCCAATACCACACAAATAAACACGCGAGTCATGACCGAGAGGGACATTGAGGAAAAAATTAAAAGTCTTAGAGACAAATCTCAGTAGCCTAGTAAAAGAAATAATTAACCCAAATAAAGATTTTTCCAAATATACAGACCAAACAATTAAGAGAGAATTAAAGCACAATCTTAGTGAGTTAGGTAAATTACCAGACATTGTTCAGACACTTAGAGACTTTTCAGGAAACAAAAGTGAATATTGGTCATGGAGGCAAAGTGTCGAGAGGGTGTTAAAAATCTATGAAACCAGAATTGGTTCTCGAAAATATTTTGGAATTCTTTTAGCAATCCGTAACAAAATTACCTGTCAAGCGGACGCAGTACTAGAATCATATAATACCCAACTAGATTGAACAGCTATTTCAAAATGCCTAACAGCACATTTTGCCGACAAGCGCGACCTAAAGAACTTAGATCCCGATTTAACTCTATGCTCTTAACCAAGGTAACAATACTTTAGATAATTATTATCAGGCAATTTTTCAACATCAATTACTAATTCTGAACCAAATTGGCAGCTTAGATGCCTCACAAGAAACCATACAACCTCTGACAGCCATGTATAGGGAAAAAGCTTTAGACACTTTTGTCAGAGGCCTTAATGGAAACCTGGCACAATTGCTGGCCATCAAAGAACCACATGACTTAGGACACGCTCTACATTTACGCAGTCTGCTAGAGAACCATAATGCTAGGAATAACCAGACACCAAAAACTCCGTATTTAGGGAGGACACCCATGCTACCACCCAAACCCCAACAACCATATCGGATGGTAGCCGTCAAACAAAATTTCCATCCGCATCTCTATCATAACCCACACCAATACGGAAAACCCCCAATTACTCAAACTAACCAATTCAAATCTTATATTCAACCTTATACAAACCAATCCGGGGCAGTAGCGCCCTATAGCACACCAAAACCTCCGCCACGATCACAACCGAAACCTGTACCTATGGACTTTGATCAGTCAGTTCGATCGCGTCATATAAATTATATGAACAAACCAGCAAATAATGATTATGCAGGGAAAAGACCTATCAGCACCGCTAATGTCCCAAATAATAACAAGATGCCGAGACTGATCTATATTCAAGCAGAGACAGAAAGTGCCGCGCAGTAAAATTCAGATAAAGCTTCATCAAGTTTAGAACAAGAGTATTATCAGTTGGTAGTAGAAAATAACGTTAACTAACTTCAGGAGGAATGGCAAAGCAATACCGAACACCAAGAATACATAGATATGTCAGAACTTTATTTTTTAGCATAAATCGTTCCTTCCTACCTCACTTTAAAGTAATCACGACACGGGCTCTAATCAAAATTATATTCAAAAACAATTAGTACCAAATCCAAAGCCAACTGAGAACACTTTTTCAGTTAGTTCAGTCGGTGGTAACACCTGAAAACCTTCCATGGTATTTTGGGCAATGACACAATGAAAAGCCTTGGAGCAATAATAGATGTAAAAAATGATATATTAATTCATTGAAATAAACGCAAAATTAAAATTCATTAACTAGCGACAAAAGCAGAAAATACAATTGGACCGCAAGTCATCCATATGACCAAGTCACAAAAATCAATAATGAAAATTCTCGTACAAAGCCACAAAATCCTCTTCGCAGATCCCGATACAAAGTTAGCATACACAACTAAAGTAGTAGGTGAGATCAGAACTTCATTAGATTCTCCAGTCGATGGAAAACATAACCCATTCCCAATATTACTCAAACAGGAGGTAGAACAAAAAATAACTGAGATGTTAAGAGACGGTATAATCTTCAAAGTTGCAAGCAATCAGGTTTTAAAAAGCACAGAAGTTGTACAACTGCCATTTTAAAGATATCCGAAGGCATTCGCCAAAAAATCGATGACAGAAAGGTAACCCTCCTAACACTTCTTGACTTTAGCAAAGCATTTGACTCGATAAACCATGAAATGCTCTGCACAAAGATTCGCACACTGTACAATTTCTCTTGAAGTGCAATAAACCTCAACCAAACATATCTCACAAACAGGGTGCAGCCCGTCGTCTCCGGGTCGCAAAAATCTTCATTTCTGCCTCTCACACAAGGAGTCCCACAAGGCTCAGTTTTAGGTCCACTGCTTTTCTCGTTATATGTAAATGATCTCCCTATATGTATTTCTGTTTGTGATGTGCACCTATATGCAGATGATGTCCAGTTATATGTTAGCCCTCCCCTAAGTCATATAAGTGAGTGTATTAGAATTAGCAACAATAAAATTAAACAAATAAATGATTGGGCTGATGCGAACGGGTTAAGACTCAATCCATCCAAATCAAAATGCATTCTAATTCATAAAAAATCAATTGACTTTAGCGGTCTTCCAAAGATAGAAGCAAAAAATGTTGAAATAGAATTTGTTAAAGGAGCCACAAATCTGGGAATAAAATTTAATTCCACCTTAACGTGGGATGACCATGTGAACAAAGCCACAGGAAAAGCATATAGCATGCTCAGGCAGCTATCCTTATCCAGAAACCTTTTCCACAGAATATCAGGATGCTTGTAGCGAAAACCTGCATTATTACAACTTTGTTTTACGGTATTGAAGTATTTGGATTCTTCGACGCCATAAGCATGCGAAGACTAAAAGTTGCCTTCAACTCAATTGCGCGATATATTTTTAATTTAAGCCGCAGGGAGCACATAACATGTTACTCAAATAAAATTTTGGAACTAAGCTTTGAGTCATGGATTAAGTTAAAAACCCTCTTATTTCTGCATAAGCTCCTGACAAAAAAAGAGCCGCAGTACTTAATTGAACATGTGCAACTGGCTTCGTCAGCTAGAACAAACAACATTGTCTGAAAAAGGTTAAAATTGGCGATGACGAAAAAACACTTTTTCATACAGGCTGTTCGCTATTGGAATAACTTCCCAAACAATATAAAAAGTATAAAAAACGAAATGCACTTTAAAAACGAACTTGTAAACTATTTAAAGGGCAAAAGCTATTTTTATTTTAACTTATTATTTTTAATGTTAATCTCATTTTGTTTCAAATTCAATTCATTTCTTTAGGTTACACATGTCATTAAAACCTCTTAAATGTATTAATCTGTAAATGTTAAAATGAGTATTGTTATTGTAACGAAATTAAATGTGATTGTCCTTCTAGTATTTAAGTTTTATTGTACGAATCACAAAGTATTAAAGTTTTAATGTAGCAATCACAATGTGACCGATGAATCAAAAAGACTTAGATTTATATCGTTGGGATACCAAAACAAATAAATTATTTAATTAGTTAAAGCTTCCATGGGAACAACAAAAATATTCAAAAAACAATTTTTTTTTGTAACTTTTCTATTTTGTAATTTTTTTTTCAAATTCTTTTTGACTAATTAATGAATTGACAGCTCATAACTACGCTTTTAATTTTATTAGAATCGTAAAACGATTCCTGCCATAGGAACTATTGAATAATTGAGCTGCAAATCATCATGGCTTCGATGTTTTTAAGGATATACGCAAGTAAATGATAATTTTAACGTTTTCAAGAATATTTAATTTTTGCAATAGCTGTAAGGGTATATAAAGATCGGTTTGCCGAAGTTTGCTTCCTTTCTAGTTTTTGTTTTAAATAATGCTAAAAAAAAATTGTAAGCCATGTCGATCGGTGCAGTCGTGCAAGTAAATATATTTTTTTTATTTATTTAAAAGTGATGTTTTCTGTTTTTATTATGTTAGTTGAATAGTTGCCTACCATTAACTCGTTTTATGTAAAGAAAAAGGTCTCTAAAAGCATTTAAAAACTAGAAAAGAAGCAATCTTCGACAAGTCTTAGTTTATATACACCTGCAGCTTTTACACAAATTAAATATTCAATAAAACGACTATATTTCGAACCACTGTCAGCAAAGTGATATCGTTGTCTGAGCTTAACAAAATTGATACCGAAATTCTGAAATAATAAACCAATACTGACTTCAAAGTATATCTGTGTACATTTAAACATTTTATTATTTAAATTTTTGTCATGTAAATGTTTCTATCAATCCGTCCAGTTCCGACTTATATACATTTAATTCCGGTAACTTTAAAACGCAGAAACTATTAGGTGTATAAATTAGATCGTGAGGTTTCGATAACAGACGTTGCTATTTGATTAATAGGCCGGTATTCTATCTGGCAACACTTGC
Source organism: Drosophila gunungcola (assembly GCF_025200985.1). NCBI lineage: Eukaryota > Metazoa > Arthropoda > Insecta > Diptera > Drosophilidae > Drosophila > Drosophila gunungcola. Next base: position 582,783 of record NW_026453214.1, on the reverse strand, counting down.
ATTTTGGAGTGTCAATCCCTAGTATTACATTTCAGTATCTGCGATTTCTCTGAAAATTAAGCAACATTGCTTCCGTGTGCTCCAAAAATGTCAGCTTTTGTTCCAAATAATGTGTTTTTGCGGGGATTGTTACTTTATAAATCTAATTTTTTGGCCAAAAAATCTGTCAATTCTTTACCTGTACAGCTAGGTCAAAAGATTGATCTTTTGTATTTGTAAGTATTCTTAAAAGATATAGTTATTCCAAATCAGAGTCGGATAATATTTTTAATTTTTGCATATTTTATTTCTAGAAAAAAATTAGAAACCGGATTCAGTTCATTTTAACACACATTTAAGTACAAGATACATCAAATAAAAAAAATGTAAACCATTAAAATATGTTAAGTGGTTTAAGATTTATTAACTTTTAAAAATGCCATCTTCTGGTGCCCGAGCTGCCAATATTGGTAAAATAATCGACCCAACAAAAATTTATATACATATTTTTTTTTTTTTTTGCATCTGCATTATTAAAAGCTTAATTTTTTAAATAATTATAATGTATTATGATTATTATATTATCAGTGTATGCATTATTATATTATTTGTGTATATATATTTGTTCTCGTATTTGAAGATATAAGGGATGCAGCATACTTTTGGGTTAAGTTCATTCTTAAAGCCGCGATTCTCGAAAACTAAACCAAAGCCGCACGAAATCGGCATGTGATTTTGGTGGTTAACTAATCAAAAAACTTATTTAAAAGGAATCAGTCCATTTCCAGAAAGTACCCGAAAGTAATTCTAAAGCAAAGTATCCCACTTCGAAAAAAAGCATGATTTTTTAGTTTTTGTCGATATTGTATAAATAAGTAAGAAATCCAGCTTAATTATGTATTTTACTTGACATTTTAAACAATTTCAATGTTTTCACAAGAAATTCGATCAGCTAAGTATTCAATTTGTTTAAATGTTGCATGCAATTTTATATTTAAATTCTTTGAAATTTTGCAATAAATTAGCTTAATTTATATTAAATACGGCCCCATACTCATTTTATTAATTTTCTCAAATAAAACGGACTTTTGGCCAAAACTCGATGTAGAACGACCCGAAGCGCCACCAAAATTTGAGGATGAGGAATTGAAGACATTTCTTAACGAACCCTCATCACAAACTCTCACGAAGAATCGCTTGAAGTCATTCAACCAGCCATTTCCCATCGTTTAAAAACAATGGAATGATCCGAAAGTTAGGAAATTTGGTGCGATATGAACTAAAGCGATGTCTCGAACGCCGTTTTTCGGCAACATGTCGGTCGGGTCGTTAAAATGTACTTGGAAACACTTCGATGGGAAGTCCTGTCCCACCAGCACATACATTGCTCCTTCCGATTACCACCTGTTCAGATTAATGGCTCATGGACTGGCAGACTAACACTTCTTCAACTATGACGAAGTCAAAGAATGGATGGACTTGTAAATATTAAAAAAAAAAAAACAGACTTCTTACGACGCGGATTCCGTGATATGCCAGAAATATGTATAAAGTATTGGCGATTTTTCGATTTTTCAAAACAAAGCTTAAAGTTGCGTAAAAAAACGCACGAACTTTTTTAAACAACCAATAGTTTGCGTATAGGATATCAACATTGGATAAACTTACCATAACATCAAAAATAGTTGCACGATGAAGAGGCCAACTTTGTATTAAATTAAGGAAGGCTTTTTTAGCTTCTAATGGTAACATTCCTCGAAGACTTTGATGATGCATTGCTACAGCTTCATGAGGAATATTAGGTACAAATCTTGGAGGTAAGCAATGGCTTGCTACAGCTCTATAGTCATTTAATATTTCATTGCAATCGCCAAGCTCTAGTTGGCTTTGAAGAGCAGTTAACATAATCGCTTCCATTTCTGTTATTGGATACCTTTCGCTTCTTAAGCTATGCAGAATTTGATGATATAAAAGCTCCTTTTCAACAGTATCATCTAAATTAATATAGTTATCGAAAAATAAGTGCTTCTTGAATAAGAAAATATAATGATGCTTTCGTGCTTCTGTTTTGGGGTTCAGCTGTAAAATAAGAAAATTTTAATTAATTAGTATGGGATAATTTTGTGTTTAGATAGGAATACCGTTTTTGAGAATATTGAATACAGAGTAGTTAAGCAAATGGAATAAGGCAATAGGGTGTACAGAAACTGTTGGTATGGTGGTGTATTCTTTAGTTTGCATCAGTCAGAGGAGTGTTCACATAAGAATGCGTGTAAAATAAGCACTCGGTAAGTTTTGGTGTTGTGCTACGTGTGGTTGATAATTCAATCAAATGGAAATAGAAACTCAGTTAAGCTTAACTTACGCTTAGGCTTGGGGGAGAGTTTGAGCGGGAGAGCGAAGGGACAGTGTATGGAGACATCTGTCGCATGGTGCAACAATATAAGGTGGTCTCATCAGCTCTGCCCAGGACAATACAGTTTTTAGAGACAAGCTATTGAAAGAGATGTCAATCGTTTTACTTTTGCACGACAAACGACAGGACTGGATATTATCTGGAAGAACTTCTGCTCTACATTGCTAGAGTTTAACTACGCCTACTTGACGTAAACAGAAACCGAACTCAAATCTCGCTGTGCTAGAAATCAATTTCTGTGTGTTGGGGCAACACCACATCCCAGCCCTTGAACCCTTTTTTAATAAAACCAATAAACGGCAACTCCTAGTTCGACTAGGTTCTGAAAGGACCCAATGACAATTTATTTTTTAAAATAAGTTAGACATTTTTAATGTATTTGGTTATTTTGTAGTACATTTAGTTTCTTTCATTAGCTAATGACAGACAATTTACCATTCGACATTACTACACATTCAGTTAATCTACACAAAGAACGCGATAAACACATGGACTTTACAAGAAGACACTTTATTGAAAGCTCATTTACATACATAGACAATAGCAATCGACGTTCGCGACTTAGAGCTCAAGTCTCCGAATTGAGACACAGGTACCTGAGGTCCTTACGGCATCACACGGCTAGGTCCAGGCGTTTTGTCACAACTTATGTCGCGATTTGAGCTTGTCATCCCACCCGGCGTGTCCGACAGAGTTGAATAAATAGAGTCCTTCGACGAAGAACCGTGGGCTCAGAAGGAAAGTGGTCTTAAACTAGCTGCCTGCCTACAAGGACTGCATTGACGAACTTCGGCGTACTCCTGATCGTCCTGCAGGAGTTGTACAAGGTCCTGGTGCAACTAGCCCGGAAGGCTCGCGTTTGTTCAGCTTGTGTCTCGAAAGGAGAATGCGTTAAGGGCACAGCAGTTCACCGCTAGAGTCCCAGAACGGCAGCTTACCGAATCGTAAGCGCTACGGCAACCAGGAGCGGAGCCATTCGAGACATCCGGAGGCAGAGCAAGGACAACTTGGGTGTCCAAGAAGACGAAGAATATAAATACGTCGAATTCTGAAGTCTGCGGCAGAGAGGGTAGGGTGAAAGCGTTCGTCTAGAACCTGGCGTTTGACCCAGGGACTGCTTTGGCGGCTTCCGGCGTACGCCTGAACCGACAGGTAGAAACTGAGCCGACGTTCGGTGCGACCGGCCGCGACAGAGCAAGGGACAGGAGGCTGCGGCTGCAAAAGTCGTACGCCTTGAGAGCACAGTGCCTGTTCACCCTAGTCTGGGAACGGTGACGCATCTCTAAGCCCTGTAATCCCGCCGAGCCAAAGGCAACAGAAGGCATATCGAGCGAAACCGGCGAGGGAGACACCACTTCGCAGCTATCACGACCCAGCGAGACGTTCAACGTGGAAGGGAGCCGACGGCGGAGCACATTTCTACATTGTCAATACAAAACCCGGCCGAGGGTCAAGTCGACGAATAAAAGATCATTGTATATTCCCAATCTTTCTGTGTGTTTTCACTGATCAATAGGGCGGTCACGTTTATATAAATTTGGTGGGACGAACACTTACAACTTCTGAGCTAGCCGCACGACATTCGTAGCGAGCGGATAAACCAAGAAAATCAGTTCGTTACATCTGGCGCCCAAAACGTGATTGTCCTGACAGTGAAATTCAGCATCAAACAGAAATGGGGAAAGGATGGATCTATCTCCTCAAGAAAGAGGATTTCTCAAAGGTGGCAGCCAAGCTTGGCATCATTCTGAAGGGCAGGTCGGAGGACATGCGGAAAGCCCTTTTAGAATATGTCACAAAAACACAAATTGACCCAGGAATGGCGGAAGTTCGGGCGGAACTGGATGAAATCTGCGACAAACCAGGCTCAAGCGGCAATATGCAAGTGCCAGACGCCGACCTACTCATAGCTATATAGCTTGTGCTTGGAGAGCATCAAGGAGGCAGGATGATCCAGGCGCACAAGTCAAGAAAAAAGACCAAAACGGCAAATGGCCAGCGCACCAGACTATGCAAATGTCGCAAAGCAAGTCAGGGAACGGTCTTTCAAGTTTGACGGCACGGAAAAACCGCTGGTGTTTCTGGAACAAGTAAAATGGTCAGCAAACACATACGGCTTGAACCTGAACCTCATTCCCCGAGCTATGCCAGAGTTGCTGAAAGGCAAAGTGTTTTATTTCGAACAAAAAACACTGGAGGACATGGGGTGAGTTCAACGAAAGTTTCCAAACTTATTTCCTGTCGACAGGATACTTCTCAAAGCTCGCAGATCAGGTCAAACAAAGGAAACAGGGTTTCAGAAAGTCGTTCAAGGACTATATGGTCGACATGCAGACCATGATGAGACCACTCGGCTGCTCTCCAAAGGAAACACTCGAGCTAATAAAGGAAAACTGCACCCCTGATCTGAGGATTTCTCTGAGGACGTATAAGACAGACGATCTAGGGTCTCTAATGGTGCTGGCTGATGAGTATGAAGAACTCGAGAAAGAGCGAGAAGCGTTTATACAAGAAAATAAATTCTCGCGAAGCAATGCAACATCACCACAACAAGTTACGTGTAGAAGGTGCAAAGAAGAAGGCGGACACCAAGCGCCCATCGACGGACCGAGCCAATGGACTCCAAACACCTACCACCACCAGAGCACTTTATGGAGGCCACCTACTACCAATCAGAGACCACCCAGCGCAGCACCAAGAGCCCACAGGTCACAGACACACATCGTGAACCCACACGAAGCATGTTTACGGTGTGACGATCACGGACATTGGGCAAGAGGATGCCAAAACCAGCGGCTGATTTTCGAGGTGGAGATCGAATAAGGCAATAAGCGATTGCCCATGAGTCTGCTGATCCTACCATGAGTGGTAGACTCGCTGGTGCTAGAATGGAATTTCCTCACAGGAGTCGGCGCCGAAATAAGGTGTGCCGGACATACATTGGTGATCCCAGAAAAGAGAATGTACAACGGGTGGTTAGAGGAAAAATTGTCCGTGGCAGTGGTGCAAACCACCTCTGAGGAATGCGATGCTGAAAAATTCCTAGAGCAGGAGCTCGCGGAATTTCGAACAATGAGTGGAACATCCACCATAGCCGAGCTCCGAATCACCATGAAGGACGACAAACCAATCAAACAGAGATACTACCCGAAAAATCCAAAGGTTCAAGGGGAAATCAATGCGAAAGTCGACGAGTTGCTAGATAAGGAATGCATAGAACACTCGAGTAGTCCGTACAGCTCCCCGATTGTCATGGTGAAGACAGATCAATGCCAAATCCATCAAAGATGCTTATCCGATGTCAAGGATAAATTACATATTGGGCCAGTTGAGGGAAACGAGATACATAAGCAGTCTAGATTTGAAGGATGGCTACTGGCTAATTCCCCTGAAAGAAAATAGCAGGTCATCACGGCGTTCACAGTGCCAGGAAAGGGACTTTTCCAATGGAAAGTAATGCCATTTAGCTTGTACTCCGCTTCGGCGACTTTCCAGAGAGCACTGGATCAGATTATAGGACCGGAGATGTCACCACACGCGTTTGCGTACCAAGACGACATCATCGTGATCGGACGCACACTGGAGATACACAGAAGGAACCTGAGAGAAGTTTTTCGACGCCTAAAGCAGGCAAACCTCAGGATAAATCCCGAAAAATGTCAATTCTTCAGAAGCGAACTGCTTTACCTGGGACACCGCGTGACAAATCAAGGAGTCGGAACCGATCACGAAAAGGTAGCAGCCAAAGCCGAGTTGGAACCACCTAAAACCATCCGGGAACTACGCCAATACTTAGGCGTAGCATCTTGGTACGTGCGAGTCGTGCCCGATTTTGCTCGAATAGTGAAACAATTAAATGATCTATTGCGGAAAGGCACGAAATGGACATGTACTACAGATCACCAGCAGGCATTCGAATGGCAAGGCTAGTGGCCGATCCTGTGTTGGCATGCCCGGATTTCGATAAACCATTCGTTCTACAGACAGATGCAAGCGATTATGGTATAGGGGCAGTTCTGACGCAGGAAACAGAAAGCGGCGATAAGGCCATTTCGTATTCAAGCCGGACCCTGTATGGCGCGAAAAATAACTATTCAACCAGCGAAAAAGAATGCCTGGCTCAGCTTAAACCATACTTGGAAGGATACCACTTCAAAGTGGTGACTGACCATATGGCGCTTAAATGGTTGAACAGCATCGAAAGTCCCTCAGGAAGGATAGCAAGGTGAGCCTTGGAGCTGCAGCACTATTATTTTGAAATATTGTACAGGAAGGGGCAGCTTAACGTTGTCGCCGATGCACTGTCGAGACAGCCTCTGACAGAAGCCTTTAAGATAGCCAAGGAAACGCCTGAGGACACACAGGGAGCATGCAGCTGGGTCACAGCCACAAAAGTTTCCGGACTACCTCATAGAGGGAGGCGCGTTATATAGGCATATCCCGCAGAGAACAGGAAGCTCTGTGTTCCAAGTGGGCTGAGGGAAACCGGCCTGAAGGAAAATCACGACTCACCAGCCGCTGGACACGTGGGAAGTCGGAAAACGATTGCAAGGCTGGCGGCTGGATACTACTGGCCAGGAATGCATAGGCACACGTACGACAATGCGAGACATGCCTTAAATACAAACCTAACCAGATGCAGGCAGCTGGGAAGATGCTGACGCAGATACCTAAGGAACCATGGGCATTGCCAAGATCAAAGCATGGTAACCAGATGCTGCTAGTGCTAATATATAGATAGATTTTCAAAGTTGACAGAATTGGTGCCACTGCGAACAGCAACGTCAGAAACACTTCAAAAGGCGTTCCGAGAAAGCGTCATCGCCAGGTTCGGAGCTAGGTTGCCAGCCGCGCATTCAAAAAATTCCTCAGCGAAATGGGCATTAAGAAACAATTCACAGCACCATATACACCACAGGAGAACCCGACGGAAAGAGCAAACCGAACAGTTAAAACCATGATAGCTCAGTTTGCAGGACAGAACCAGAGGAATTGGGACGAGAAGTGGTCGGAGATTATGCTAGCGGTAAACAGGGTACTCCCCGTGTTTCCTCACGCAGGCTCGAGAGCCTCGGCTGCCCAGCGCCCTGTACGACAGGGAAACCATCGGCACAGGAAAGCAGACTGAAACGCCTGCAGATAAGGCCAATAAGATGAAGGAGACCTTAGAAATTGTGTGCCGGAACATTACAATTTACGAAGGAGGCAGTGGAACCCCACAATAGGGGACACGGTCTAGGCGAAGGAGCACCATTTGTCGAAGGCAGCCGAGGGTTACGCGGCAAAGCTAGCGCCGAGAAATGACGGACCGTATACGGTGATAGACTTCGTCTCACCAGTCATTTGTAGAATCCGCCACAAGGAAACACAAAAGGAACGAACCGTCCACGTCAGTGAGCTTAAACAACAAATACAAGAACTCGGTACAGACAAGCAAGGACAACACGAGCAGGCAGCAACAAGCGGTGCGGACTATAGCGTCAGGCAAATGCCAGAGTCTATATAGAACGGAGGATAAAACGAGCCAGAGTCAACCGTTGATACGGGGGAAACGTCTAGGCGGGAGATTAAAAATCTGGAAGGAGGATCGTCGCGGTCGAACTCAAGAAGGAGCTGTGAGCGTCGTGGAAGAACGATTCGTCTAGGATACAAGTAAACGAGGACAAGTACGAGGAGAAGACACGTCGAGGGAAGGATGTCAGAATATGGAGTATACCAAGGGAGAGAGAACAACGAGTCTCTTTTGCGTTCTCGAAGTAAGGGGAGAATGTGAGGAGTTGAATAGCTCCCCACAAGTTAAAAAGCAAGCAGAGTAAGCGCATGCAAGCAGTGGCCTACCAGTTACCAGTTACGCGGGGAATTCGCCCGTAGTAACGGTAGTGCGGCGAGAGAGATTGGTGCCCTGAGCACCAGACAAGGACAGGGAGAGTCCGAAAGTAGCAGCAATACAAGAGAGCAGCGAAGGGCCGTGTGCAGAAGGAAGTAACGGGACGGCACCGGCATTCGGACCCTGATATTGGTGCCGTGCGCAGACGGCGAAAGGTCGAACGGTAAAACCGTGGACCAGAAGGCAAGGAGACTCCGATAACTAGCGGTAAACAGAGGCCTATATAAGCCGGCCGAGCGCAAGAAGCTGGAACAGTCGATTTCCACCAAGTCAACAAGTAACAGTCATCAAGTGAACCAGTAACCAGTGAAACAACGTGAAGAACCAAGTAAAGCCGTGCGGAGTCATCAAGGAAACAAGATCGCTACGTCGAGACGTTCGGGACTTAGAGCTCAAGTCTCCGAATTGAGACACAGGTACCTGAGGTCCTTACGGCATCACACGGCTAGGTCCAGGCGCTTTGTCACAACTTCTGTCGCGATTTGAGATTGTCATCCCACCCGGCGTGTCCGACAGAGTTGAACAAACAGAGTCCTTCGACGATGAACCGTGGGCTCAGAAGGAAAGTGGTTTTGAACTATCTGCCTGCCTACTAGGACTGCATTGACAAACTCCGGCGTACTCCTGATCGTCCTGCAGGAGTTGTACAAGGTCCTGGTGCGACTAGCCCGGAAGGAAGCGCGTTGTTCAGCTAGTGTCTCGAAAGGAGTATGCGTTAAGAGCACAGCAGTTCACCGCAGCCTACCAAATCGTGAGCGCTACGTCAACAAGGAGCGGAGCCATTCGAGACATCCGGAGGCAGAGCAAGGACAACTTGGGTGTCCAAGAAGACGAAGAATATAAATACGTCGAATTCTGAAGTCTGCGGCAGAGAGGGTAGGGTGGAAGCGTTGGTCTAGAACCTGGCGTTTGACCCCGGGACTGCGTTGGCGGCTTCCGGCGTACGCCTGAACTGTCAGGTAGAAACTGAGCCGACGTCCGTTGCGTCCAACCGGGACAGAGAAAGGGACAGGAGGCTGCGGCTGCGAACGGGAACACATTTCAAAATTGTCAATACAAAACCCGGCCGAGGGTCTAGTCGACGAATAAACGATTATTGTATATTCCCAATCTTTCTGTGTGTTTTCACTGATCAATAGGGCGTTCACGTTTTTATAAATTTGGTAGCGAGCGGATATACCAAGAAAATCAGTTCGTTACAGCAGATTTTTTTTCTGAAACTTTAATGTTCGTTATTGAACAGACCATTAGTTCCTACATATCTGTCAATTTGCTTGGACATTAGCTTTTCGGGTATTTGGACAGGAAATGTAGTATTAGTATTAGCCTCTTGATATCATTAGCCTTAGCAACTGTAAGAATTCTGGTGTCTTTCTACCTTCCAGGGATAGCGGAAGTGAAAGAATCTGTGGCCAACGAATTTTAAAAAACTTGATCGTATATTAAGGACAGCTTTTAGTTCATCACATTCACTAACACACAACAAGTTAATTCACAGTCATTATTAATCAGATGATCACAGTACTCATTAAATGAGACCTGAGTTATTACACACATTTTTGGTTTAACTCGCGGCGCGAGCTATCTGCATTGTTGAATTTTGTATGCAAATATTTACATTTACTTAAGTGAGTAAGTGAAATTTTTCCTTAAGGATTAAATTTGTTCATACAAAAAGTTTGCCTCATACCTTTTGCATTCTTATAAAGCCTTTTCTCTTAGTTTAGTATAATTTTTAATAATGCAATTAAATTATTTACAAGGCAGCACAGGTGCTATATACAAGCAGTACGTTCTTTTGGGTACACTAAATTTGATCATCGACAGAAACGAGACTATACAACACATTCCAGTCAATTGTAGTCAATATTTTTTAAGTCCCTTAAAGTAATTAAATGGTTGGTATAATCGATAATAATGTCAAAAGGTAATGACAATAAGGTCATGTATTGAGAATGCTGGTACTGAGACCTGGTCATAAACGAGAATATGGTTAGGTTTGTTTACAAACAATACTAGGAGAGTGTTTCAGGTACTAGACAAATGAGTTGGCAATGAGAAATTAACTATTGTCATTCCAGCTGAGTAAATGACGAATATCATATTGTTATATTTTTACATAATGGATTAGATGGTTTTTATTCAAAATGTTGCTCTTCATACCTCTGGCAATACTACATTACAGTACGTCATAGAAATATCACAGAATAGGAAGAAAAGTTCGTTATAACCTAACAGTAACTTTTTGTTTGAGCGGATCACAAAATTTCAACAAACACATATCTATTTTACTATGAACAACACTTTAGCGATTTAAAAAAGAAACAAATGTGTTACATACAACCAAGGCCAAACGTTCCCACAGGCAACATTCGTTAGCGCCCTAACCGATGGGAGTAGCAACGCCAAATTTTGTCCTTAATTTTCTTAAATTACCAGGCTACAGGAAAAAAGTTTGTCCTGAAAGTTTTAATCTAGAGCGGGGGAGTTTTGTGAATCCCAACTTCGTGTTCAAGAGTGGGCGCTGTAAGCTCGTCCATCCGCTCGATTTAAAAGTAGCTCTCTCCTCCAGTAGTACGGAAATATTCTCTCGGACGGTATCTAAATTATTCATTGTATCTAAGTTTAGCTGTTTTCGCATTCGGTAAACGTCGCGAATAGTAATAATTTTTGTTTATATAGCCTTTTCGGTTAATCACTTCCACTTTGGATGGAACCCAATTTGCCTTGCAAATGTTTTATTTTGCAAGCCACAAAAGGATGGTCCTTTTTTACGTGTATGCGTAGGAGTGTTCAAAAATCCCTAAAATTCGGGTATCAAGTGAAGGGCAGGTAAAAGCTTGTCAGTATTTTTGTGATGTTATAAGAGGCGCCCGTGTCTATCACGACCAATAATCCACAGGTCCACTGGGTGCCTTCTGCGGAGTCGTCGTCGACCCAATGGTGTCCAGCAAGCGATCTCTGTATCGATTTGAAAAGCTACAAATTGTCTCCATATCCGTCGGCAATCCCGTGTCCTGAAACAACACATGATTTTCGACATAATGGTGCCATTTCACACCCAGTATTCTTCTAAGCGCCTTTGGAATGCACGTTTGCACCCTTTTATGAAATGAATCACAGGCTGTACCCCAGCAAGTTATTCCCCAATTCAACGTCGGCAGGGCAATGGCCTTAATGAGACGCAACTTAGCCTGAAGGGTTAGACCGCTACCTGCTCGAAGAAGCCAGTCCATTCTGTTTTGATCTAGCTGAGCCACACACGCGGTCAATTTGTCCTTTCCAACAAAAGCGACGGACCAATGTTACACTAAGGTAGGTCTTCATGCTTAAGCCTATTCCCATCAAGGTAGAGGCTCCGCGAACGGCCAGGGCGGAGAGCAAATGTAGCGTGCTGCGCATTGTCGACGTTGAGTGCAATGTTCCACCAATAAGCCCAACACTCAAATTCATTTAAGAATGTCTAGACACCCCGGGAGGCAGACGCTGGGGTACTACCAACTGCAAGAAATGCAGTGCCATCTACGTAGGTGGCCAGGAGTGTACCACGTGTAACTGGGTTTGGAAAATCCTACGTATAAACTGTATACAGGACTGGCCCAAGACGCTTCCTTGCGGGACCCCAGCACGAATTGGGCGTAGTCCAGAACGATGTCCACGAATGTCGACAGCAAACTCCCTTTTATCCAAGAATGACACGATTAGCTTCCATAATCCCTCAGGCAAAAGTGGCATTAGTTTGTAAAAGAGACCTTCTTGCCAAACCCTGTCAAAGACCTGCCGAATATCAAGAAAGACAGCTGATCAGTATTTGCGATCTTCCAAAGCACCCAGTACATGATTTACTACTCTGTGCACTTGTTCAATAGCACAATGGCGACTACGAAAGCCTAACTGGTGGTCTGCAAGTGCTTCATCAAACGCAGCTATAGCTAAGAGCCTAGCAAGCATGATCCGCTCAACTTCAACAGGCTCATCTAACTGCATTTCCTCAACTTACTCCGCAACTTGCTTACGAAAAGGAACTATCTTTTGATAGCCCTGAGTTTTCCTGACATCATCCCCAAGATTTTCCCAACGGCGACAAATTTCCCTTAGCCCATCCACAGAATGAATGGACAAATACAATATCTCTTGCCTTTTTTCAGGTCTCAAGTTCCTTTTGAGAATCTCAACCACGGTATACTTGTCTAAGGGCACCTCTATCATCTGCATAATCGCGTCATAAAAATTGTCGAAATTCTCTCTCTCTCTCCTTGTTCGGAAATAACTTCCCTAATAGCTTCCTCAAAGCTTGGCAAAAAAAATTCCACCCCAATGGCAAGTCGTTAACAGCCAATAAAAATTACGGGCTTTACCCTCCAAGAGAGTGCTTGCATTGCTGCAAGTACTTTCAAAGTCTGATCCCAGAGTCTGTTGGGTGAGAGCTTCTACTCTATTAATAAATACTAAATGCTTAGGCCGTCGTAGTTTCCATTAAAACGAATTTTCCACCCAATTATAATGTGAGCAGTCTTATCAGAGCTCTGCGACAGCTCGGAAACACCACTCTTGTGGGATCCTTGTGAAAACCCGGGACCAGGAACAGCATCCAAATATATATTTCCGATATCAATCGGAGACACATTACCAGCACCTAAAAGCCCCCTCGCTGAAACAGGTTACTATTAAGCGGCCGCAATTGCTCAGTAATATTTGTTTGAATTAATTGAGCCATTTGCGCCGTCAATTGTGCTAATAAGTCGTTCTGCATTGCTCGAACTGCTTGGGTTGCTTGTGGTTTTCATTTTAGAATGCGCTAATATACAGGCTTTGTGGAATTTGTGCATGGATTTTGTTCTGAATATAGTGGTTACGGATAAATGTTTTCCGCACAGCACGCAAATCGCATCTGGGGTTTCAGGAACATTTTCGCCATCAGCCATTTTCATAAAAAAGTAGATTTAGTTTTATAGATAATTAAACCGAAATTCTTTTAATAACTAACCTACCCTAATAAAAATGTATTTGCCAATTGCTCAGTCGCCAATCAGCTGATCCAATGCTTTTCGCATGGTCTTAAAAATTTTGCTAAAAGCTCAACGATATAAGTATGAATATACATTTTTTTAAAAGTGCATCCAAGCGTTCGACAAGTGACTGATTCTAATCTATTTACGGAATGAGTATTTACTGTTATGCCTCAGACGTGGCTAGGCAAACTTTTGCCAAAAAATCTGTGGGCCTTATAAATCCTATGCGGCTGAAAGTTAAACTCTAAAAACTCAACTCAACTATGTAAAAATCAATATAATGATTTTGCTGCTCATCTTCTTCAGCCGTGGTCGGTGCCAAAACTGTTTTGTGTGACTTCGGCTACCGCTTTCTGATGCGCCTGAGTCAGTGTTAAGCAAAAACAAAAATGATTGAAAATGTAAGGGAATGAATTTGTCAAGACAATATCTATACCCTCTATAAATAAAAGTGAATAAGTGTGTAGGTGCGCCAGAATACTAATAATAATTTTCATAGAATAAATAATAATTTATAAATGAAACGAGTATTGATAAATTTTTGCGGCCTGATGTTGGGCTTGACTACTGAGCGCACGCAATATTTACTTCGGTTCTGGCTCGTCAACAATTGGGGGTGATGTTCTTGCTCACAAAATCGAGGCGGCTTAATTAATTATTAATAAAATCAATTTGCGTGCTGCGACAATCAAAAAACTAATACGACCATACTCCTACACTTTGGGCCAAGAGAGGCCAGGCTCTTCTTCTTCTCCAAATCGCGAATTGACCCCGGCGGATGGCTGGCTCCGTTTATTATCCACTCAAAAATCGTTATGTAAGAAATTTGGTTGCAAGAGTTGGGCTGGCACAAGAACCTCCCCACATGAGTCAGACGTGGCATTTTTGCGCAGGTATTCCAAGCTCAACCAGATCCGTATTCCGAGATGGGTTTGTTACCAGACAGAGAAGAACGTAGAGCATCTTAGGTTTTGTGATACTTCGCAGAAGGCATAATGGGCCGCAAGATATTTACGGGTTGAAGTAGGTCATAATATTATGTCATCTGCTACTTGTCCTTCACAGCGTGCTATGTTGGACAAGGCTCTGTGGGTCCTTGCGAAGGTTTTTCGGCTTATTCAACGCTGCCGCAAGATGCCGAGGGGCCCAGCTGACCGGCCCAAATGTCCGAGAGGATGAAAGAGCTCTTATTATAATTTATCAGCGTGCGGAATATACCCAAAAGCTTAAATTCCTAAACGATAAGCGTCGAGTGTCCAGCCCGATAGCCGACCTGTTTCCATCTATAGACCAAAGAGGCCTGTTAAGAGTGGTCGCATTACAGTCTCAACGGCTCTTCACTACGACAAGCGCCATCCTATTATACTGGATGGACCAGATTTCGCTGCATGGTGGCAACCAACTAGTGGTACGCCTCATCCGATCGAAGTATTGGATTCCGAATATCAAGAATCTTGTAAAGGCTTTGCTAAACTATCTAGAATAAAAAATTGCAGACGCAATCAATGGGCGGAATTCCGTTTCCAAGCCATTAACATATACTTGAATTGATTTTGCAGGCCCATTTGAAATCAAAACCTAATCAAGCAGGGCATGCCTCTTTTCCAAGGGATATATTTTTTGTTTGTGTGTTTCTCCACAAAGGCCATCCATTCAGAACCTACTTCCGACTTAACAACCAAGCGTCATTTGCACGGTTCGTAGCGAAAATGGGTTGTCCTCAGCGGGATCATTCGGATAATTAAAAAACTTTTGTAGGGGCAACGACTCTTCTTTCTCGCGACTTTATCCAGACAACCAAGGAGTCTGTGACTGATGCCTATAGCCATCATTGACTTCTGTGGCGCTTCATTCCACCAGGAGCTCCACATATGGAAGGGTTGTAGGAGGCAAGAGTGAAAGTTTAAAAAAAATTTTCTTCAAGTTGCAATTATACGTTTGAAGAGCTCGTCACTCTTTCTGCCAAAGTCAAAGCGAGCCTTAA
The DNA here is from genome assembly GCF_025200985.1 of Drosophila gunungcola. Taxonomy (NCBI): domain Eukaryota; kingdom Metazoa; phylum Arthropoda; class Insecta; order Diptera; family Drosophilidae; genus Drosophila; species Drosophila gunungcola. Next base: position 567,505 of record NW_026453214.1, on the reverse strand, counting down.
TATTATGCCACTGTCTCCCATGTCCAAAAATCCTTTTGATTTGCTGGGATTAACGCTAGGCCACTTCCTGATTGAGGCAGAACCCGTACAGAGATATCCAAGTCGATGATATGGAGGTCGTCAAAGAAGACTATATGCCATCAAACGACTGGGGCCTCGGCAGAGTTGTATTTGTCTTTTCAGGAGCCGAGAGCAGAGGTCGCGTAGAAAATCCTTACAGTTTGTGGGACTATTAAACTTCCCGTTCACAAGCTAGTACTTCTTCCTAAGGAGGGCAAGGCAACGCACTTCCACTATAATGGCTTTTGTTCTGATTCTTCAACATTTTCGCAAATTGACACTAATGCGCACATCATTTCTATATTTAGGCTTCACGTCCTCGCAGACTTTCCCAAGGCAATCGTTCCTACCGCTGCCATGTCTGTCGAGAAATCCGTCCGCTACGGAAGTGCAAAGGCTGAGAAGCGTCTCCGCGCTGTTATTATTAATAATAAATGCCTGGCAGCAGCCGGAGAAGTATGCCGCAGCAGAGACAAATGTAAGAAGTGCGGCCTTTGACGACTTCAACACGGCCTCGGAACCATCCCCGGCGTTCCGACCATTCCGAGGCGTCAACTGGCCGTGGCGTTCCGCCTCCCCACAACTAGAGTCGGAGAAGATACCTTCGGTTCGGCGTCCATAAGGTCACGGATGGATACTTTTAAAATCGACGTGGTGTTTAGGGTCAGCCGTTACTTCCCTAGCCGACGATGTTCGCGCTAGATTTAATGATATTTGTCTCGCTAATGAACACTTGCATCGGCCAACGACGGTCTCCCTGGTGTTGGGCTCAGACGTGTATCATAACGTCATCCAACCCAGGTTTCTCCTTCATAATATCCTGATTCACAGCTTCTGTTCTTTCTAAGCCCAGATTGACTTGAACTTACTAGTTTGTTATAGATTAGAATTTTATTTTATTTGCCGCTCAAAGACTTTTGATAAACAAGGTAAAATTTAAATTGGTCTGTAATCACCATTTGAATTGACTATGCACTTGGAAATACTGATTTGAAGGTAGTGTTAAACATATAATTTAATGTGCCAGGGCTAGGTTAGGTCAGCCCGGACGGCCCTCAGAAGGTTTCCTGTCAAGTTTTTTTGTAAATAAAAGTGAGTTAAAGTGAATACCAAGTCTACCCAATATGGTTTCAAAAGTGGTGCCTTTAGATTTGTACACGCAGGTTGCCCCACACTGGAATCACATACGGTAGTGCACTAAACCTGCATAAAGATTCAAATGTTTGAAATCAAGTGGCTTTTATGTATAAGCTAACAATTTAAAGTCAGCTTAATATAAAATTAAAATAAAAACAGAACACAAACAAAAAACAAAATGTGAAAATGAATTGCTTACCTAGGCTGGGATTTAAGCCCGGGATCTTTATAGCTACCCAAATGTTTAATGTTTTCAGAATACATCATAAACTTTGAGAACGTTGACTAAAATCTCGCACAGTGCTCTGTGCTACTAGGTGGCCAGTTTGACTCGGAAGTAGACCAGGCCGGATGAGTGTAAAATACACGTCAGCACCCAGAATGGCGGATGAGGCTGATGGCCTATAGAAGTTAGGGTCTGCAGGATTATATTCGCATAGAATAGATTCGGACAACTGTCTGGTTTGAGTTCGCATTCGCAACAGCTCTTCGACAAGGAAGACCTCTTCAATCCTTGAAGCTTTCGAGTGAGCAGGAAGCCTTAAGTGAGTGGGCAAGGACTGTGGATAGTCGTGGCGGCTTATCAACTTATAACGATCATCACCACCCACTCTGCACTGGCAATCGCTTCCACACGTCCCTTTTGAATGCTGGTCCTTGACGACGGTCGTCGTTCAGCCGTAAATACGTGGACAGGTGGGGATGGGGTGAACTCTTCAACAGACTCGGCATGGGAACGACGGCGAACTGTATGTAGAAAATTGTGACTGCAAAGAAAATCGTGGCACCATTAAAGCAGATCGTTATTGGATAGCTTCTGTAGAGTGGGTAAGCCCAATAATGGCGGTACATTTTGATAATATCAAAATTCAAATCAAATTAAAATAAACGATATTAAAGAGTTTGAAGGAAGAGATCAGATTGCTTAAACTATTCTTATTTAATGGCAGACCAGAAGCATTTTTAACTAAACGTACCTTTCTAGGAACTGTTTCTGTTTTCAAAACCGCGAGAAGGGGTAAACAGAAATTTTCACTTTTCGTGTTTGAGCAGACCTTGCTTTGTATGGCTACTATCTAAGTTCTCTGATATATGAGTTATAAATATTTTCAGGAACAGCATTGTTCTTTAACGAATAAAAAAGCACACGACCTTGAGTACTTAATTTGCTTCGCTGTTTTTAAAGGTATTGAGCCTACATCCCATCTGGGGATTTGGAAGTTGTTTGAACGAAGTTTTGTTCGCAAGAACTAACAGATTATATCACAATCTGACCCGGAAGACCCTCCTCCGAAAATTGTTTCTTGGCCCAATAACGAGTCTCAAAATTTCGATTTTGAGCGGAAAAGAAGCACCGACAAGAGAAGATCCGCTTCTACAAACAGGTCAAGTGGCGAAGGTTGAAGGGATCAGCTAAATGAATAATTGGCAACTCGCTAAGGGCACTGCTCGTTGAAAGATTTCCTGCCAAGTGTGGCAAGACTAGTGCAGTTTTATTAATCTTCTATATTGCCTTCACAAAAGTGCCCATTTGGAAATGGCATAGATTTTGAAAGACTGTAGAACAGACTTGAGCTCTGATCGTTTGAAATGAGAGCTTGATTCAGTTAGCGAGTCTTTCTGCAATACACGTGATGACTTCAATCGCTTCACATGTGCGATACATTTCTGTCATTTTCCAAGTGAGAATATCGGACTTGTTAAGTTGGCCAACTCTATCTAATTCAACTGAGGTTCTGGATTGATCTGTAAATGCACAGATCATATTTCTTTCCAACGACAGATCTTTTGAAAAACTGCCGCTCAAGCTCTTGAAGGTTAAACATGGAACATAAGTCAAATACTTACCGAATTTTTGCCATTAGGATTAAACTTGTTCAAGACGGACTTTAATGTAAAGGAAGTCGATGGAACAAAAATTTGAGTCTCAAGTTTGGTCAGACGATCGCTGGAAGCAAAAAACTTCTTCATTGCTCTGTCTGGGGGGCTTAAACGTTAGATTTCAGATAATCAGAAGGCCTGGCGCCCGCAAATTTTCTTCCTTCTTTCCTTAGTTCTTCCTTTCCTTTCGCATGCCAGCTTTGTTGATGAAGCTGACGCTCACGGCTAAAAAGCGGTGTTCGCACTGAAGGCTTAGTAAATGAATGTAACGGGATAGTAAATATTTATTCCCTTGTGATGTGAATCTGTATTACATTTTATCTAACAGTGCGAATTGTGATGTTTTAATTTCTCCAGGTGTATAAAAAGTATACGGGTTTTTACAATCAATATATACAAGAGGATTTTATCTATTAATAAAAAATATTATCTGGCGATAAGCAGTTGTATATCTACGGGCAGGAATGATTTAATAATATCTATTTATTAATAGATAAAATCCTTTTGTATTTATGAATTGTAAATTGCCATTGGTTGAGAACCGGGCAAACATATGGCGTGCTATCTAAACATTCCGATACTAAATCATTCCTGCCCGTAGATTAAAAGCTGCTTATCGCCAGAGTCATTTCCGCTCCTACACTATTCAATAGAGTTGAAATATTCGGTCAGCGCGACTCGCGAGATTTGACCGAATAACAATAGCGTTTAACTCAATTGCTTGTTATATGTTTACTTAAATATTGATTTGACCTTCTTTCACATCTGACTAATAAAATTCTTGATTTTTACTCAAAATCTGAATCAAATATAAAAAAAAAAAATGTCTTTTATAAATTGTAACCAGCCACGAAACAATGTATCTAAGCAGCAAACTCATGCCTGCAATATCTTAACGTTTTGGGAACTATTTATGGCCTCGCAGCCTATCTCTCTGCTCTGTACTGTGCTCGGTTTATCCTTAAGGTAGACCCTGTTTAAAGATAGCCTTTATTCTATTTCTAGGTGAAGTAAGCCCAGATCATCACTTTTTGAGTAATCGCACAATTCCAATAGTTCTTACGAACTCACACGCATACGAGCTTTCAAAACTTTCCGCTAAGCAATGATTTCTCCTTGCCTGTTCTGTTACCTCGTGACTACCAAGTTATAAAGAGCTATGGTGCGAAGTAAAAATACATTAGAAAAGTATTACACTACCAAAACCTGCAGTTTTCAATTAAAAAACAAAGTGCTTTGTGGTATATATTACTGCGCGGAAATATACGTGTTTTCATAGAACATTTTCGAGATTTTGGGTAATTACAATAATTACAGCTTGTAAAGTGAAATCAAAAAATCTCCTTCTTTCCTATCAGAACACAAGAGGCTTGTGTAGCAAGCTTACTTCTCCTTACTTTTCCTTTGCTTCCCATACTACTGTGTTCACAGAAACCAGATTAAAGCCGGAAATTCGAAGCTCCCAAGTTTTTTCAGACCTTTTGGACGGGGCGGGGGAGTACTAATTGCCGTGGACTCCAACCTCACGTCAGAAGAAAGATCTTTTGAGGAATTTAAAAATATTGAATTTATTTGCATAAAGTTGTCGTTCCCTGGTTGCTTTATTTATATAACATGCTCTTATATTCCGCCATCGTCTGAACTTTCGGATTATTTTAATCACCTTTCCACTATCACGTCAGTCTCTAATTAACTTTCCGATATGGATCATCTGGTAGTTCTTGGTGATTTTAATTAACCTAAATTTTCGTGTCTTAATACCTATACCACAACATAACTTTATTTATGGGTTGCTTGATTTTTCTTTATCGTTAGTAAACCATGTTCGAAATTCACCTAATCGTTTACTTTATCTGTGTTTTGTAACAAATCCTGAAGGCGTGTTTCTGTCCAGAGTAGCACCGCTTACGCACCCTGAAGATCCAAGATACCGTTATAGCAGAAAAATTAGAAAAGTCTACTATGCGACTACATTGTTTTCGCAAAACAAGACTTTTTATGCTTTATCTTTTTATGTCTAGCTTTGATTGGTCCGATTTCTACTCACGCAATACATTGGCTGATGCGCTTAATATGTTTTATTCTGCAATTACATCCTTTTTTATTTCTTGTGTTCCGTGGTACTATCCGTCTGTTTCCAACAAACCAACTTGCTTAAGCAGAAACCTCACATACCTAAGAAATGTAAGCTCCAGCCTTTATAATAAATACGAGCAAACCGGCTTTTAATCTTTTTTTCTAGATTTTTAAGTACTCGGTCGATTTACCGTGTTTAATGCAAAGTTTTATAACTAACACTAAGCGTTAATCTAATACTTATCTCTCCTGGCTATCTTTTGAAGACACGACAGCAACTACAGATCAGGCAATAACCGATTTATTTGCTCAGCTTTTTCCAACAACATATTCTACCTCATCTTACACAGCTTACCTTATTCATACACCGTTTCCAAGTCGAACCTAATTTTCTGTCCTACTTTAAACGAAAGTTCTCTTTTATTAGATCTTCAACGTGTTAACCCGGTTTATTTAATTTTAAATTGTCTAATCCCTGTTGTGAGGAGTTGAAAAACTTCCCACACGTTAGAAAGCAAGAAGAGTAAGCGCATGCAGGTACACAGGAAGCTGAGGTCCTTACGGCATCACACGGCTAAGTCCAGGCGCTTTGTCACATTTCTGTCGCGACTTGAGCTTGGCATCCCACCCGGCGTGTCCGACAGAGTTGAACAAATAGAGTCCTTCGACGAAGAACCGTGGGCTCAGAAGGAAAGTAGTTTAAAACAAATAGAGTCCTTCGACAAGAAGGTCCAGCGTACGCTTGAACCGTCAGGTAGAAACTGAGCCGACGTCCGGTGCGACCGGCCGGGACAGAGCAAGGGACAGGAGGCTGCGGCTGCGAAAGGCGTACGCTTGCGAGCACAGTGCCTGTTTACCCTAGTCTGGGAACGGCGACGCATCCCTAAGCCCTGTTATCCCACCGAGCCAAAGGCAACAGAAGGCATTGCGAGCATAGCCGTCGAGGGAGACATCACTTCACAGCAATAACAACCCAGCGAGCTGTTCAACGTAGGAAGGAGACGACGGCGAAGCGTATTTTTTTACACTGTCAATACAAAACCCAGGCCGAGGGTCAAGTCGGCGAAGAAAAAATCTTTGTATACTCCCAATGTTTTTGTGCGTTTTCACTGATCTATAGGGTAGTCACGTTTATATAAATTTGGTGGGACGAACACTTACATTTCTGAGCTAGCCGCACGATATTTGAAGCGAGCAGATAAATCAAGAAAATCAGTTCGTTACATCTGGCGCCCAAAATGTGATTTTCCTGACACTGAAATTCAGCATCAAACAGAAATGGGGAAGGGATGCATGCTTCTGCTTTCTGCTTTCTGAAAATTGGCAGCCAAGCTTGGCATCATCCTGGAGAGCAGGTCGAAGGACATGCGAAAAGCCCTTTCAGAATATATCACAAGAACACAAAACGTCGCAGGTATGGCGGAAATTTAGGCTGAGCTGGAGGAGATTAAGCGGCAAATTGCAAGTCCTAGACGCCGAACAGCTTATAGATAGCCTGGGCGTGAAGAGCATGAAAGAGGCAGGAAGATCCAGGGGCACAAGTCAAGAAAGAAGACCAGAACAGCAAAGGCCCAGCGAACCAGACTATGCCAAAGTCGCAAAGCAAGTCCGGGAATGGTCTTTCAAGTTTGACGGCACGGAGAAACCGCTGAAGTTTCTGGAACAAGTAGAATGGTCAGCTAGCACATACGGTATGAACCTGAACCTCATTCCCCGGGCCTTGCCAGAATTGCTGCAAGACGAGACCCTAAAGTGGTTTATTTCAAACAATATACACTGAAGGACATGGGGAGAGCTCAACGAAAGTTTCCAAACTTATTTCCTGCCGAGGGGATTCTTCTCAAAGCTCGCAGATCAGGTCAAGCAAAATAAACAGGGTTTCAGAGAGTCATTCAAGGACTATATGTCTATATGACTATACATTGTAATTGTAATTTCATTCTTTTGTGCATGCTTAGCCAGTGCTCCTAGTCTTTTGTTTTTGTAACATTGCTCGAGAAAAAATCTGTAATATTGTACTCTCTCTTCCTCCCGCTCTAATTCTCCTTAACTGTGTACTCGCGCTCTCCCGCTTCTGCATTTACACGCGTTTCTTTTACTTTTGTCTTTTTGTGTTTATAATTTGTGTGCTTTCATTTGATCCCAGTGTCAAATTGACTGAGGAACTAATTTATTATATAATTATTGCGCAATAAATTACATTATCGATTCTTTACTTACTATAAACAATGATTTAATGATTATGTCTATTACCTGTGCCAAGAAAGGTTGCCAGATTCCATCTACATCAAAAGATATATTTATCTTCTACTGGCCCTGCGACGCAATCATGCATGCAAAATGCAGGGAAATGAAACTCGAGATGTGTGTCTCTATGAGGCGTGACGGTTTTAAGATTTTTTTTGAAGTATTAAAACAACTCACTGAAGGGTTCAACGCGACACGTGAACAATTTAGTAAAAAAAAACTGCGAAGTGAGTAACCTAAGCGTACAAAACCCGAACCCATTGGAAAGGCGCTTCTTTAAATTCTGTTTCAGAAACGGAATTTGCACCAATTCCAATTTTAAATACTTGTAATGAGTCTTTACCTGCTCGACTTACCCGAAAACACATCTGATGATGTTAAGGAGTTTATTCAAGAAAAATACTCTTCTCCATACATTACTGTTGAACAATTTTTTCATATGTTCGCAAGACATCCTCTTTTAAAATATCTGTTCCTCCAGAACGTTCAAACTAATAAATGTTTTTGGCCTGATGATGAACTAATACTAAAGAATTTGTTCCTTACAGACAATGAAATAATAATCGGTCTCCGATTTTAGAGTCTGTTCCAAAAAGCTGAACACTTCTATATTTCCAGCCTATCAAAACGTAAGGGAACTTAATATAAAGATATATAGGATGTTCGCTGACTCCTCTGCCTTTAATGAACATATTTTAGTCTTCACAGATTGAGAGCTTGGAGTTAGAGATTTCCAACTCCGAAGTTTTTCCAAACAAAATTAACACTTATAGAACTGATCGCGTTTTGATTCTGTTAATCATTCTCTAATTTAATTTAAATTAGATTAGCTCGGGCTTTTAAATAATTTTTTAACTTGGATTTTAAGCTATTTGAATGGAAGAACTCAGAGGGTTATTTTTAAAAGCGCAGTTTCCAGTAACATCTGGAGTGTCTAGTGGCATTTGGGCCCATAGCTATTTACTTTTTTCATCAATGTCCGTCCTTCTGTCATAACACATAACACATAATTTGTAAGCGGGTTCGGTTTATAGTCTGATATAGATTGTTTTCAGAGATGGTGGCAATCTAACCTCTTAAATCTGAATTGCCTTAAATGTAACGTAATGACTTTTTATAAAAGTACCCCCTATTCGGTCAACGATTTTGAGTTCTTCTTGAAAGTTAAAATTCGACTGTCACATAAAGTCTACTGTTAACAATTAGTATTGATCCCGTCCAAAAAGATTTTCCGATACGCCGATCAGTAAAACAGGTTTGTAGCCTTGGTACCAAAAGTTTATTAGGAATTACGCTGCTTTTTCTTCTCCTCAGTCAGATAGCCTTAAGTCTAAGAGGAAGTTTAAATAGCCAGCAGAAGCTCAGCCGGCATTCGACTTTTTAAAGGGTGTTACATAGCCCAAATTTTGCTTTCTCATTCTCAATACACTGCGACGCCATTCATACAAGCGTTGGAGCGGTATTGATGCAGGCGAAGTTCCAATTGCTTTTATGTCAAACAAACTTAGCCAGACAATATACAACCACTAAAAAAGAGTTCTACTCTGCTGTTTTAGCAGTATAGAAATTTAGAGCATACATAGAAGAACTGAACTTCACAATCAATACCGATCATGTTCTTAGTTCTCGTCTTGCTCGCTGGTCCCTAAAGCTATAAGGTTTTCAGTTAAACCGAAAGGGCATCCAAAATATAGTACCGGATGCATCCTTTTTCCTCGACAATCTGAATTTAAATCGGTAGATTACGAGGCTCTCAAGAACAAAATATGACAAAATCGTTCTTCCTTGCCAGACATGAAGATTGAAGACGAGAATATTTTTCGGAGAGCGGAGCATGCCGGAACTAAAGTTGCTCTAGTGTTATCTGCCCTGAAAATGGCCCATGACGATCCGTTGCACTCACACCATGGAATATATTAGGCATTGGAATTGCTCAGACGGCAATACTACTGGACCAACATGGTTACTGATGTTAAAAACTACATAAATTCATGTGATACCTTATTCCAATCAGACAACGGAACCTCCAAAGTTGTTTGTTGATTTTTGGGACCTTATCCCATCCCATCCCATATAGCCATCACTTCTGAGTTTACAAGAAGCTTTTTGGAAGAATATATATTTCATTGTTTCGAAACTCCGACAACGGAGAATAGCTTAGGTCTAAGATTAACATTTCGCAGACGCTAAAGACTATATGCAATCTCAGCACGCTCGTAACGAAAGGGTTTACAACTTGCAAGCATGGGAAGTGTCGTATCAAGATGGCCAAGAGGTATAAAGGCAAAACTCAAAATCAACGCGAAATTAGGTCCAAGCTTTGTCGCACTTGCTTTATCCTAAAAGTATAACCTGTTTAAGGATACGATTTATGTTACTGTCTAGATAAAGTTAGCCCTGATCACCAATTTTTTATTAACCCCACAATTTAAATAGTAAAGTGCTGTGCGGACCTGCTAAGAACAGCACTCTGGCACGGAATCATTTTCAAAGAGCATCACGGGATTCCAAGAAGATGTTGTATAGATTTACTCTCGTCAGGATCGAAGTGCCAGCAACAAGCATTAAGGTGCCACCACAGACAAGCGCTGCAAGTTCATTTATTTCCTCAGTTGGCCACGTACAGGACATTTGTACTTACGCCTCATATTTATAAAGGTTATATTAAGTAAATTAATTAAAATACTTTAACAAAAAAGCTTTAAAAGAAGAACAATAAATACGCAGAGCTGCGTTTAACAAGCATTTTAATTTTATTGGTTTTAGTTTTTTTTTAAATTTGGGACTTTACTGTGGTCTAGCGAGTTGATAAAATAAAACTTGTAAAGTGAAATCAAAAGCAAATTATATCTACAAAAGTATGCAGGAAAAAGTGAAGAAAAAACAAACAACAAACCTAAGCCAATTTAATAACAAACATAAATCAATACAAGTAAAACTCTCTTTCGTATCACCAAGTTCTAAAAATATATTATAACATTTGCACAAATAGAGCACACTCAAACAAAACTGTGAATAAATCATTAACACAGGCATTTGTTTGCACATCTTTCCTAACTGGAAGAGTTTTACAGTTTAACAATCATTGGTCAGTCGCTTATAGCAACGATCGCATTATTGCAATTGGAAAAATAATTTGTAAACATAATGTAAACATTTATGAAAAATACTGTGTAGACATTTCATGTGTATCCTTATAATAATATTGTAAAACTTTTTAAAGGTGTTACATGCCAGACCACGGATAGCTGTAAGGCGGGGCACAGCCCGCGGAAATCGCAAATCAAACTCTCCCAACAGCTCGGCATTAACGGCTCTCCATTTGCCATTTTGAATTCAAATCGTGTTAACCAACTATGTAAGTCCGCTCTGCTGAGCGGAATAAACTACTGAAAAGAGATCCACGTTAGTTTTTTCTAATAATTAATTCTAAATCGGTCGGGGTTCACAAGTTGCATTTAGTACTCCTTTGGTATCCGCACCAAAATACAAATAAATAAATAATTTATTGTCGAAGAATTATACTACTTCGGATAGTGAAAAGGAAAAAATATGAAATAATAAAATGTTATTAACGTGCACTGAAATTGTTTTATTGGCATTCATTTAAACATGATTATTATTTGAATTTATTTTTGTATTGATTTCATTTCATTTAAAACAAACAAGATAAGCACCTGAATTCAAATCGAAAATATATTGTCTCTCAATTAAAACCATTTAAGTCATAATTATATATTACAATAAACATTTATCTAATTTTACTTATAGCCTGATTAAATGTGCCTGAACACCTGATCTGGGTTTGTTTGCTTTTGACTTTTGGCAAATCCAAAAGAAATCCATTAAAAATAGTGAATATGAGTGAGATTACTTCACTCTTTATTGCTCAGTAGGACATCCATTGAGACCAACACAGTTTCTAAAAAGGTTAAGGATCCCCGTATATGTGGGAGTTATTTTCTGCCAGAGATCCAGCAGAAATGAATTGTGGTACTGCGATGAGAAGCTGCAGCGTGCGCTCTTGCTTTCAGTCATTTTTATACAAAATGGACTTTATATTCAAAAGAAATCCAAAATTGCGCCAGCCTTGCATACAGAAAACAGCTATTTTGTTCGTGCCACAATAACGAACAACGATATTTTGTTCGTGCTACAACAAAATATCGTTAAAAATCAGTAATTTCCGGTATTTTTTCTAAAAATGTTCGGGGCGATTTTTTATCGCATTTATTTATCGCATTTAAATAAATGCGCACTAGGCTAAATGCGTTTTAATGCGCCAATGGAATCCGGCTGATATACTTTTAAATATAACAAAATTAAATTTTACTGCGCAACTTTTAGTAACTTCCCGTCATAAATTCTTGACATTTGAAATTTATAAATCGAATTAAAATGATTTAATATCTTGTTTATAAGTTAGAAATGAACTGCTAAGCTGTTTATATTTGGGAGTCATGCATCGTGCTGTGAAGAGAGGAAGAGTTAGCGTTGCCGTTGCCAATTATTTTACGGTAAGCATTTGCTGTGGCAAGAACACCAGCCCAGCGTAAACAAACAAAAATATACCCTTTCCCCATGTACACGTTCACCCGTGTAACTCTTCCACCACTTCGATAGATTATTTATTATTTTTAAGATTTAAAGTATTTGAGAGCAAGTAGCACAAGGACTCTATAGAACCCCACCTTCTAGCGATCATACATCCGGAACCAGCATGTACGCCTTTCCTTGAATGCACCGCCCATCAGCTCGTGTTGCAGGAACCGGCAACCATGTTGCAGGTTATATGCTACAATAATCTTAATTTGTTCAAAATACCAGGCCTCAATTTTTGGGCTGATTGAGTTTTCCTACTATTGTCCAAACTAGAGGATATATTTTATTCTTGTTCTTAAAAACTACCTGTCCTTGCATAATAATTCCTATTCCTCCTGCATTTTGACTAAGACTCACTGGAGATGTTATAACTTTTATTGGTAATAACGACGTAGTTACTTGGTAGTTGAGACCAGCTAATTCACATCACCATTGGGAGTAGTTTATGTTGAGTATAGGACTTGTGGAGTAAAGAGCTAGAGCCAGTCTTTTAAATTACTTAAACTTGGTGGCTGGGAGTAATTAATGTTGAGATTGGACTTGTGAAATTGTCTCAGAATAAACGTGCCAATACATTGAGCCAGCTCAATATGCCTAACTCGGATGAAACAAATTCATCCCAGCCAGAAACCGTACACATAAAAAACCAATAGTTCTTGAAAATAAACTAAAGGCAGTGTTGAATAATAAGGTATATTATATATTAATATTATTTATTATAATAATTCAATACTAAATAATATATAGCCTATACTTTATAGTTTCATTTCTATACTGAAAGGTTAAAATTTTCAGTTTAGAGATTATACTTTTTGTTCAGTGTTATCGTCGCTAATTCTATCAGCAAGCAGTAAACCAATATCAAGACAAGCAGTGGATAGGTAAGGAAGAGTACGAGCGATAGTCAACGCAAGCGATTTCAAGCGGGTTACTCTCATCCCTTGGTCATTTGGAAATAAAAGCTACTATGTTCAATCAGCATCGATGTCACCAGGAAGTTATGACGAACGAACAACGAATTTTTAATTTTAATGTCAATGTTGGTTTAACACCTGTTCAACGGCCGGGGTAATGTTTAGACACACTGCCCTACATATTTAAAATATTAAAGCACTCATAAAAGTGGGCCGAGAATAAAATATCAAAAGAATTACGGTCAAGTCAGTCGTCCAAACAGACAGCCGAACCATCAGCAGTTGGCACCCTTACAGACCGTACCCCTTGACCTTGATTTTTATTGCCTTACATTGTGTCCGGGGCTTAAGCAATTGATCGCCTAATTAAGTTGAAAGAAGAAGAGACTCAGAAAGGATACACACAATGTGGGTAAGTAATTTGGGATGTTACAAAGTCTTTTCACTGTAAATTGTTAAGCTCCTGCTCTTTTCGTTGCTTTGCTGGGGTATGCCTACCCTGGATTTTTAAGAACTGACCACACCTGCTAAGGACTTGGTGGTACTGACCCCATTATGGCAACGTTTCGTAATCTCGTGTACGCTTGTTTTGCTGCAATGTTAATCTTTGACATAACAAGCTGAGTGATAAACAGTTATTTTTCTTACCGGTTGCGATATTTTTTTAATTGTTTTCACATAGCTGCAATACGAACGAAAAAGTTTGCGAAAAATTAATAAATCAACAATAACTTCATAGTTTTTATTTAAATCGAATACTTTTTTTATGTAATAGCTGCGTGGTTAGACACGCATTGGTTAGGGGGGTAGCTCATATTCAAAAAGCCTTTTGGCCCACAGAGGTGCCAGTCTATCTCCTTGCAGAGTCCACAAAGTAAGCCAGATTTCGTAGAGAGACCATTGATACGCAGCCCAAGTCCTGAAAGTAGTAGGCACCGAAAAATTGGAATCTGTTCCTTTGAAGTGCTAGGGATATTTGTAAGTCGTTCAGCACAAGTTAAGTATTTTGTGGGTTGATCCCAAGACCGTATGTTTGCGTCCTGTTTAGTGGGAGTCCTAGGTAGGATTCTATCAATTCACTGATTGTGGAAAGACAAAGTCGTCGGAGTCTTGGCATGAGGTCGTTCAAAACAAGATTCCACAAGAGGGGAGAGTTGTCTCCTCCTTGAGTGTGGCTTGATCCTAGGACAGGACCCGTCGAAGTCTTGGGGCTTCTTAAGTGCCGGTCAGTTCCTCGCAGAATTTCTTCAAGGATTCGCGTTCCGCTCTTGAAAGTGTGACTGCGACTGTATTCTTTCAAGTCTTTTTAAAAGTTGGCCTTCTTAGTCCTGTAAAAGGTCCTTCTTGTGTCTGTCTAAGAGACACGCATTGGCGCTGGTCTTTGCGGTCTGCTGCTACGAGACATAAAATTTAAATCAAGTGTCCTAAAAGCCCGCCCCCCTTAAAAGCAATCGTCAGTAGGGTATGCAGGCACCAACCGCTCGCAAAACATCGACAAGAACTGATTTAGTTTGAAGTTTTCTCAACCACTGAAGAGCAGTCGGTGTTTCAAGTGACACGACTGCGATATGCCCTGTTCCCATCTCAGTGGACTGATTTCTATAAATTCGAATACATACATATATGTAAAACATTTTACTGCTACCACTGATTTGAATTTGTAAACAATAATAAAATGTGTGCTGAAATATTAAAAAAATATATTATACAATATAATATTCATATTTTTATCATAACCCAATAGTAAATACGCCCATATTCTTAGGGTACCAAGTTTGAAAAGTGGCAAAAGACAAAAATATTCTTGATGCGCCGAAATGAAATAAACGCACACATGCTCCCGTGTATGAGAATGCATGATCACGCATACATACAAAGACGAATTCAAGCGCAGGGCAGCCTTCTTCAAAAAGCGCCTCCCTGCGACTGAACGACTGAAATCGTGCTATGAGTGCGCGAGCATAAAAATGAGAATAAGAATGAGAGAGCAAAAAACCCGAACGCACTCGAAGAGCATGGACCTGCTGCTGTGAGCACGGGGGACCTTCCGCGGTCCGTTTTTTTGTGTCCAAATGCGTCGTATGAAATGACCAGTCTATATGTTGTATGGTTAGTGGTTTAAGTGAGAGTCGCTGAAGCGGCTGTCTTTTTACGTTGCGGGAGTATTTCCACAGCGCAAACCCGTGATTCTGGTTAGGGTCAATGGCACTGAGCTTGTCTATAAAGAATTCAGACTTGGCCAAACGAAGGACTTTTTTAAATTCTGACACAGAAGCGTTCCACCTTACCATGTCGATGGTATGCCTCGTCCTCATCCAGACGCGGCGGAGTGCATGACCTATTTTGGCCAAGGCAGCAATTTCTGCCTTCGAGGAAGACCAAGATGGCGGAGGAATAGGAAAACTTCTAGCAGATGGGGGAAGCTTAGTGGATCTGGTCAACTAACAACTCAGCAAAGGAATCAACTTCGTCCACTGTAGTAAGAGAGGGATGCTGCTTAGTCAGTGCAGAAATTCGGGCAACGAAGCTTCTGATATCCAAACCAAGAGGTTTTGGTAACGACCGTATAGGCAGCAATTAGATATCAGAGATATATCAAAAGCGGGATATGTTCAGAGGAAAGACTGGGACACTCCGAGATAGCAAGGTGGCTACACGGGATGCCTCTGTATAGCCGTCGGAAGGTGGTTATCCATGGAAAAAGCGTAGGTCCGCCAGTGGCCAGAATCTGCATACTTGAGTTAAAACAACCGACATTAGAGTGTTTCCCCGGGTGCACGAACGCCTGAATCCCCAAAAACTGTAATGGGCATTCCAATCCCCTCCAATAAGGAAGCCACAGAGCCAAACAAACGCAGGTATTCATGAGCTGACCAAGAATGATGGTGATCATGTGGACAGTAGACAGCAGCGAACGAAATTCAGCAAACCTAGTGACGAAAATTTATAGAAACTGTTTGCAAATGAGGCTCTGATATTGTGGCGCTCAGGTGATAGTCGAGGGAGGACTTAACAATATCGGCAGCACGACCAGGGGGGTGTTATACACGCGAGGTTTGTGCCCCAAGGCTTTAAGCCTCGCAGTAATTTCAGCTATCTCAGTAGCCGCATGAAGACCCTTGATGACGACTCGAAAGGCCCTTTCGTTCTTAAATTGAAAGGTGCTGACAGGGATTCCATTATCCTTAAACAGCTTCCGTCATCCACAGTTATTCTACAGGAAGATCAACCAGTCATTTGGAGACGAAAACCTGTAGTCACAGATAAAAGTAAAGCAGTTAGTTTTAGAAAATCAGTGACACCCCTCAAGAGAAATGGAGGGGGACGGGGATCGCGTTTTTTAGTTTTAGTATGAGAAGAGGCATTGATTGGTGACACCGCAGGAAAGTTAAGTTGGACAGGCTTGGATAAGCAATAGCCAAGCTCAGGCTCGGTAATAGGATCAATAGCCATTGTATTATATTCATCATCGGACAGAATAGCAAACGTATTGTTCTTCCCCTGAGTAAGTAGACTCTCCTTCACTTAAAGGAGAAGTTTGAGATTTCGTAGCAGAGGCGACTACTTGAGGACGTTTTTCATTGCTAACAGGCTTTTTTAGCGAAGTCTTACAGCCACCGCTTACGTCCAGATTGCTTCTTTTCCTGAGGCTATTTACCTGGGTCAGACGCTCTTTATCAGCAGCATTCTTTCCATTTAGGAGTAAAAGGGTTCATAGCCGGAAAAGATTCATTGTTTTTCACATTCATAGGTTACATTGTCCGAGATGTAATCGAGGATTGGTTGACGACTTTTTTGGCAGCTTCGTCTTTATTGACCGGTGTTCTGATGATTTGGTCCTTGGCAAAGTCCGAGTGCTTACTCACACTGGGGTCAATATTGCTTTTACAACAGGTATTTTCAGATATGGCTTGAAATTGAAAGACATCTTTGCCGGACATGATATCACCATCTGACATTGCACGGATAATAAAATAAAAATAAAAATAAAAATAAAGGTTAAGCGCAGCAGCCGGTCTGCCAAAAGAAGAGGCAAGGCCGGCAAAAATTATGTTTCAAAGTTCAGAACACCGAAAAAACACAAAAAGAATGAAAATTTGTATACAATTTTTAAATACATTGGCCAACCTGGATGCTTGTTAGTTCCGCAAACAAGAAAAATGTAGGGTTTCCCCTTTACCTCTTTCCCAACCTTTCTATGACTTTTATAGCGAACGGTCAAGTATTTGTGCGTTCAGAGCCTAATTTTGTTTTTGTGTTAACCCTTTCGTATCAAAAATGGTATTAAGGGGTACCCTCTCGTTGGCGTCGAACCTAAAATTGGGTTTAGAGCAGCCCAACCACAAAATATAACCACAGCCAGATAGCAGAAAACTAGAGTCTTCTAATTTATGTTATTAATCTTGAAACTGCCCCCGAATCATTGAGATTTATAAATGCGTTTCTGAGCACGCTTAAAAACTTTGTCTTTTTTCCCTCGTTCGCTTGCCAAAAGTACTATCGCGTCGCTCCTTGCGATGGCCTTTCGTAACAAATTTGTATCGATATTATAGTAGAATAAACCGATATTTAACATAGCGTCGGTTTTTAGCATAAGATACGTGAAGTTGTCTGCGATCAGTACCGTTATTAAACATAGTGTCAGTTTATAACATTTTGCAGAGTTGCCAGATTGACAACTACATAACAGCTGATTGTTCTAAATGCTTACGACTATTAAACATCTAACCCTTACATTCAAATACTAGTTATATATATTTACATAATGGAGTTAGACAAACTAATACATATAGTCAGTGATTTATCCGACTACAACTCGGCCATCCTAACCGGTTGATCACCTGATCAACATTAAATTTTTTACAAATAATGCTTATATTATGTACAATATATTCATAATAGTCTAAACTAGTTGTTATTATACCCTTGCAGAGGGTATTATAATTTCAGTCAGAAGTTTGCAACGCAGTGAAGGAGACGTTTCCGACCCTATAAAGTATATATATTCTTGATCAGCATCACTAGGAGAGTCGATCTAGCCATGTCCGTCTGTCCGTCTGTCCGTCTGTCCGTCTGTCCGTCTGTCCGTCTGTCCGTCTGTCCGTCCGTTTATATGCAAACTAGTCTCTCAGTTTTAAAGCTATCTGCATGAAACTTTCCCAAAAGTTGTCTTTCTATTGCAGGTAGTATATAAGTCGGAACGAGCCGGATCGGACGACTATAGCATATAGCTCCCATAGGAACAATCGGAAAAATAAATGAAAAAAAATTATAACTTTGCTGTTTTTTAATTTTTTGTTTAGTTCTTCGACATATAGTAATGGTAAAATATTCCGATTTACGGTTTAAATTTCATCAAAATCGGACGACTATAGCATATAGCTCCCATAGGAACAATCGGAAAAATAAATGAAAAAAAATTATAACTTTGCTGTTTTTTAATTTTTTGTTTAGTTCTTCGAGATATAGTAATGGTTTAATATTTCAGAATTACGGTTTCAATTTCATCAAAATCGGACGACTATAGCATATAGCTCCCATAGGAACAATCGGAAAAATAAATGAAAAAATTATAACTTTTCTGTTTTTTAATTTTTTGTTTAGTTCTTCGACATATAGCAATGTTTAATTATTTCAGAATTATGGTATAAATTTTATCAAAATCGGACGTCTATAGCATATAGCTCCCATAGAAATAATAAAAATATATAAAATAACTATCTAATAATTGAGCTGCAAATAATCATAGTTTCAATGTTTTTTTTTAGCACATACTCAAGTAAATCATAATTTAAATGTTTTCAAAAGTATTTAATTAATGCAATAGCTGCAAGGGTATATGAACTTCGGCTTGCCGAAGTTTGCTTTCCTTCTTGTTGTGTTATTGTGTTCTTTTATTTTTGGGAATCAGTTTTCTGGCAGCATCATCAGTCGTACCGAAATTCTTTACCATTGCGTTATCTTCTTTTTTTATAACTCTTAGCCCTCAATCGACCTTTATTGTATGACTTCTCGTTCTAATCTGAACTCTTAGCCCTCAATCGACTTTTATTGTATGACTTCTCATTCTAATCTGAACTTGTTTTTGATGAGTCGCCGCTGGTTTTCTTATCTGTGTTACACTATCTGATTTTGGATTTTCATTTATATTTCTAGCCTTTCCTTGCGCCCGTTGATTATCTTTCCTTTTTGCTCTACACCAAAAAGCATCTTACTCGAAAGTTGTCTTATACTTCTATGCAATGTATTATTGAGAGCATGTTTCATTTTATCTATAACGTTATCCCAGTATACACCTTTACTTTGATCAACTAGCTTCGCGATCATCGGCTCCTGTTAATCCTCTCAACTTGACCATTTGCTTGCGGTGAGCCTGTGGCAATCTTGACATGTTTAACACTTTAGACGTATGATCTAAAGTAATCTTTTAATGCTGTTATTACCTCTTTAGTGCTCGTTGACTTAGTTGAATACAGTCTGACAGGCTTTGAAAATCCATCAACTACAACAAAAATATGTTTCTTTGCCCTTGATGTATCTACTGGACCATAGTGGTCAATATGCATTAATTTAAACGGTTTGTTTCCCTTGGGAATCCTGTGAAAAAGACGTGTCCCTTTTCTGATTTCGGAAAAACGCTACACATTTTAAACAATTTTCTATATGTGCTAAATACTTTTCTTTCAAACACGGAAACCAATACGTTTTTGAAAATATATCCATAATTATATCCCTTCCTACTTGCACATTTCGTTATGCTATTTATATAATACCTGATCTTCTATTTGTTCCAGTACGTAAAATAGTATTCTATTATCATTCGCTTTTATGTATACTACTCCATTCCTCATTTCAAATAACTTAAGTTCTCACTTTTTTAGCATGTCTTCAAGTTTTTAATTCCTAAATCTTTTTTTTTGACTGAAGATTAATTTTTCTTCAAAACTGTTAGAATATTCTTCTAACTACTGAGATCAACAACATGCTGCAGCTCTGTGACATATTTCAAGGTCATAATTTTCCATCTCTAATGCCCATCTTCAGATCGGCTTAAGTCCTTTATGAATATTCAAAAATAAAAAGAAAGTCCTAAGAAACTTTGCACTGCCTGAACCTTCGAGGGGACTAGAAAATTTTTTATAGCTCATTAATATTTTTGCTGGCAACCATTATGTCATCCATGTAAACTTCTACTTTGTTGGCTCTAATCATGTCATCGAAAATTTTATTAACAAAGCGTTGAAAAACAGCCGGTGCGTTTTTTATACCCATCGGCATTCTTAAGAATTCGAATTGTCCTAGTGGAGTTACGATTTACGTATATTTGACAGATTCTTCATTTTTTAGATCTAACTTTGAAAATACTCTTTTGCCTAATTGATCTAATAAATCATTTATGTGTTGTCGTTTAGAAGTGCTTTGTTAAGTTTCCTATAATCAATACTTAGTCTTATGTCACCTGTTTTCTTTTTGACTAAAAGTATCGGAGATGCAAGTTCTGATTCTTGGGCTTGGTCTTATTATTTCGTTTTTCAAATAGTCATCTAAAAACTTTTGTAACTTATCCTTTTCTGTATATGATAATCGTCAAAGACTGCAACTAAACGGCTTTGCATTTTCTAAACATAATTTAATTTCTGCAATGACAGACAATGACATTTTCTACCGTTATCATATATAGAGTTCTTAAATCTAAATTTAAATCGCAAGCTTGCTTGCAATTTCTACCTAAGACCACTCATGGATCATAGACTCATTGGCAAAATTAAAATAACATTTTATTCTTCCTTTTAGTACAAAACATACAATTTTTCTGTATATTTTTAATTGGCTTTTGTTTATGCCAAAATACTGTTCGGTGAAGCTACAAAGTGGCCGAACTTGCCACAAGCATAGCAAGATCCTGGCTACCTTGCTGGCTTTCGACAATTCTTGGCGATGTGTCCTCTGACGTTTCAGTTACCGCAGCGGAATCAGTGATTATGGTTTCAGTCACCTCCTTCGAAACAGACTCCTTAGGCCTGCTCAAACGGATACCAGCAAAATCACGCAGAATTTGCACTGGATCCGGGCTTGAACACGCAAAATCTGTGCTGGTATTCCCTCGACTATCTGGTCAACTAACTCGTCAGGCTCAATGTTGATGCTGCTTGCCAACATCGTCTTGGCCGTGCTTCTGTTTATCGCCAAATGCTAAAATCAGTTGTTCCAACTTATTCTCTGCTGGCTCCATTATGAGCGTTGCATTTGCATGCAACCAACGCTGGGCAATGCCCTTCATTTTGGACACAATCACTATTTTAACGCACACTGCACCCAGGTTGTACATTTCAGCAATGTATTGTGATTGCTGAGTCCAAATGTTTGCGCACGACGATCCATTATAGTCCATGATAATTTCTTTGGCGAAAGAAAGTGAAATGTTTGTCGATTGAACTCCTTTGCTCACATCTGTCTTTTGTCGTTGCTCAACACCCTTGTTGACCGCGCCACTATCGATATCGACACTTTTATCGGTGTTTGGTATTTTTTGCCAACTGCTTCGTTGAAGTATTTGGCATTTTTGATGACGTCACTGCTTGTGACGCGGTTCTTACTTGTCCAAGAATGTTCTGGAGCTGTTATTTAACAGCCTCGATCTCATCGCGTATTTGCTGCATAAGTGCATAATTATTATATAATAGTGCCACGCTTAAAAAAAGCTCAATTAAAAAACAAAGAGCGTCGAAGCTCAGCGATCCGAAGTGACGATTTCTTCTCGTATATATCAACTCGCGAGAGCGAAGTGCAAAAAACGTCTAGCAAGGGTATCTCGGCCCCACTGAAAAACATTTCCGAGTTGTGTCCTTGAGGAAGCAAAGAAACACTGCTAGACGTACCAATTAAAAAGCAGCAAGGGCTTCCAGGTTGCACTTACAAGAATCGAGCCCGATGTACCCCTAATGAAGTTATCAATGCCCTCAAAGAAATGGGTTTTCTGCAAAGAACTTTAGTAACATCATTAACAAGAACAAACAGCCTCAACCACTCTTCAAGGTAGAGAGCCTGGAAGAAAAAATGAAGTGCATCCTATCTATAACCTGCAATACCTTTTGCAACGAAGAATTACACATAAAAAGAACGGCCAGTACAATGCACAGGCTGTCAGTAGTATGGACACACCAGGACATACTGCACACTCCGATCAGACTGTGTAGTTTGTGGAGACTGTTCACAATTCCGCAAACTGCGCGTGGGCCATCAAGGAAGACCCCACCAAGCCAAAAAATGGGGAACCTTGGCGGAGGAAGTCACACGGTCTAACTAGAGATTGCTGTGTGGTCTACAAGAGGAGTTGAAAAAACCGAATGTCGATGAGTGACAATCCACGCTCTAATCGAACATATCTCAAAACGACGTGTGCACTTACTCAAAAAACGACGCCGGAATTTTCTTTCGGCACGGCTGCAAGATCCTCAATTTGGTCAGGCTTAATGCCCATAAAGGGCTTTGCATACGCCGATAACCCTTTGCTCAGGAACGGATAACCCACTCCAGTCTAATCTAGTAAACCTGTCAGCAGGTCACAGGACAGTTACAAAGCACACTCAATGATGGTTACCAGGCAAAGAAGTATGATGAATTTATGTCCTTTATGAAGTGACCATGCAGTTGCTTGCAGCTAAGCAATCCAAATAATTGATGTCAAACCTACAAATAACCTTGTGGAACGCCAATGGCGTTTCCCGTCACAAACTTTAAATAACACAGAGACGCACTTCACAAGAAATGTGTTAACTGCGGAGGAAATCACACGGCTAGCTAAAGGGGATGTGTGGTTTACAAGGAGTTGAAAAACCGCATGGGACGAATGAAAACCACGTGGCATCAAAATCCTCAAAACGAGTACACTTAGTCAAAACCGACGCTGGAAGTTTATTTCGGCACGGCTGCAAGATCCTTATTTGGTCAGCTTAATACCCAGAAGTGCTTCTCATACGCCGATGCCCTTCGATCAGGAACGGAAAACCCATTCCAGTCTAATCAGCAGGTCCCAGGACAGTCACAAAGCACACGCGAATCAATGATGGTTACCATACAACAAAGTACGATGGATTTTATGTCCTTCATGAAAACGACCATGCAAACACTGTTTCATAACCAGAACATGATGTTAAAGTTGCTTGCAGCTAAGCAGTCCAAATATTTGATGGCAAACCTACGAATAACCATATGAAACGCCAATAGCGTTTCCCGGCACAAACTTGAAATATCACAGTTCCTGAAATCATATCATCATCATAAATCATATCGACATTATGCTACTGGTAGAGACGCACCTCACAAGAAAATACAACTTCCAAATAAGAGGCTACACCTTCTACCGCACAGATCATTTAGATGGTAAAGCCCACGGCGGTATCAGCATCTTAATTAGGGAACGCATCAAGCACCATTTTCACCAAAGGCTTGCAACAAACTACTTGCAGGCCACGTCTATCATAGTGCAGTCAGGTAACGGTAACCTTTCTATAGCCGCCGTATACTGCCCGCCTCGCTTTACAATCTCTGAAGGACAACTCATGGATTTTTACAACTTAATTGGAGATTGCTTCATAGCTGCACGAGACTATAATGCTAAACATTCGCATTGGGGATCACAACTCGTGACTCCCGAAGGAAGGCCATTTTATAATGCAATCATCAAACTGAGCAACAAATTGGACTATGTTTCCCCTGATGGCCCCACATACTGGCCAGCTGACCCAGAAAAGTCCCTGACTTAATAGATTTTGCGGTGACAAAAAACATTCCACGCAACATAACTGACCATTCGCCAGTGCTAATAGCTCTTTTTCAATGCTCAGAAACCACAGACGACCCCCACAGTCTGATATCGCACAGAACCAACTGGTTAAAATATTAAAAGTATGTAAGTTCCCACATTGAACTAGCCCCGCAGCTCAACATCAAAGCGGACATCGACTGCACTACCGATGTTCTTGAAGAAATACTCGTGGCAGCAGCCACTATTTCCACACCACAAGAGAAGGACGTGCAAACCAACCATTTCAAAACTAATTGAACAGCTTGTGCTAGAAAGAGGCGACCAACACTGTTTCAGCCAAAGAAGATCGCGAAAGTCATCGGGGAATTGAAACCGAATTGTACACACAAACCGACACCGCTGCTGCTATTTCGAGTTATCTTTAGTCGTTTTCGTTCTCGATCGCTCCAGCAGTGCAATTTTCGGTCTGCTTAAACGTTTGTTCGTTTTTCGGTATGCTTGAGCTTGAGCGTTAGCTCCCCTACAGTGCGTGCGAGCGGCATATTACTGTCGCAGGGTTTATATAAAAAATATAAAAACCCTATTTAAATTTTCTTTGCTGTAATTCTCTCGGCACTTAGCTCCCATACACTGCGTGCGATCGGCATTTTACTCGTTGGATTTTTTTTTTAATTATTTAACAAATAAATAATATTAATTAAAATAAATATTTAACACCACCAACAGAATAAATACAAATAAACGCAATGGCAACCAAGGATATCGAAGAGCTTAAACACCAACGAGATGTTTGCATGAAAAGTATTAACCGAACGTATCGCCATTTAAAATAAGCTAAATTATCTGTGAATCCGGTTGAGCTTGAGTGTCGATTAGAGATTCTAATTACGCACATTGAAAATGCTTCACTTTTGCAGAACCAAAAAGAAGTGAAAGATAAAAATGTATACCACGAAGAGTTGGAAGAGAGGGCCGTAATGACAAAGTCATTGCTGATTTCGATTTCAAATAAGTGCAAACAAAATAATATCGAGAAAACCGCTCCTCCAGCAAATCGCCCGCCTCAATGCCGCCTGCCGAGCGTTGCTCTCCCAACTTTTAGCGGAAAACACTCTGAGCTTAAAAGTTTTATAAGCCTTTCAAAATTTTCGTTGACAAAGATGAAACTTTACACGATATTGAAAAATTTAATCATTTAGGAACAGTTAGGGCCTTTCAAGTCACTGCGGAAAATTATTCCAAAACCCTTGCTGGCCTGAAGCGGGTGTACGATAATAATTGTCTTATTTTTTTGACAACATATCGACACTGTTTAATTTACAAAAAATTTCCCAGCCTTCAGCTACAGACTTGAGAACCTTCATCGACACGGTCACAGCCTTGTATGACTCCTTGCTGTCTATTGGGGATGCTAGACGCATTACTAATGCTACTTGAGTGGAACTAAAACAACAGGCGATACCAACACATGGTAGCGGAGGAGGCTTCCAAGCCCATAACTGTTCAGCAGACCCAATCTAACCCTAAGAAGAATGGAAATAGGAGTTTTTCGTTTGTCGCTGCCAGGAACGACTCTGTTCAATGCGTGTATTGCGCTTGCTTCGCAGCCCTAACAGTTCAACAATGGTTCGATTTCGCTAAAATAGCCCCAAATGCATTAACTCCTTAAGAAAGGGTCACACGGTCAAAAAATGCAAATCGAACAGATGTAGAGAGTGCAATTCCTCACACCTCCTGGCACCCCCTTCTCAGCCCACGCTCATGCAGTAGATTCCATCCACTTCGCATGTTTTACATGCGTCTGTATCGGATCGAGTCACTCTTGAAACTGCTGTTGTGAGCGTTCTAACAAAAAGTGGCGAGTTTGTATAATCTCGAGCGTTGCTCGACTCTGGTTCACAAACAAATTTTGTGAGCGATGAGCTCGCTCAGAGGCTCAAAATTACAAGAGAGGGCGTGTGTATGAGCTTGCGAGGCATTGATGGAACTAATGCCCAAGCGATTGTGAAGTCGCGAGCAGGGAACAGCCAGTTGTCGTCCGATTTTTGGATCCTGAAAAATATTTCTGGTTATCATCCGGATCAAACGGTGAATACCAGCCGGTGGAGTATTCAGTTGGCAAATCCATTTTTATACAAAATAGATTTTATATTCAAAAGACATCAAAAATTGCGCCAACCTTGCATATAGATAACAGCTATAGTAGTGGTGGCGCGAACAAAATATCGTTAAGCATCGGTATTTTCCGGTATTTTTTCTAAAAATGTTCGGGGCGAATGGCTTTAAATAGACAAACAAAAAGCGATCAACAATAAAAAACTCTCTGTGCACTCAAATCATCTCGCAAGAGGCTTGACTCGGGTTTCCAGCAGAACCCGCCTACAACGCAACGACTTCTCAACCCAGCAATAATTCTCAGGGCCCCATAACTCAGTTACACGACTGTTAGTTGGGTTATTACCATAAGATTTAATACACTTGTTATTGTTAGTATCCGAAAGGAAAAGATTCAATAAATAAATAGCAAAACAAAAAAAAAAAAAAAATGATCCATTTTATGGGTCAGGACCACCTTCTGAAGTTTATAGAAGAATATACTGTTACACTGGTTTAATATTATGCACACTTTATTGAAACTTGACCGTTCTCTTTTATAGCATAATTCCATTGGCGCATTAAAACGTATTTAGCCTAATGCGCATCTACACAGGGAATCCCATAAGGCTAAGTGCCGCATTTAAATAAATGCGATTATTAAATGCGATTAAAAACCATTCGCCACAAACATTTTTAGAAAAAAAATACCGATATTTAACGATATTTAATTCGTGCCACCACTACAATAGCTGTTTTCTATATGTAAAGATGGCGCAATTTTTGATGTCTTTTGAATACAAAATCTATTTTGTATAAAAATGACTTTTCAACTACCTAGAAAGGTTCTTTTATTATTCATAAAAAGGGAAAAAAGTAGGATGTTTAAATATATAGAGGTTTTTCTAAATTGTCTGCATTATTGTGTTCACTTGTGTTCCTCGCTTTTACAGCCTTAGAACCATTGTTTTGTTAAGCTAAGGTCAACTTTTTGAGTTGACATCTATTATAGATAAGGGATCTAACAATAATACGCAGACTGAAGTTATATATACAGGGTGCCTTAGGGTAGTCTTTTGCGACCTTTGCTATTTCCTTTATTCAACAACAATCTTTCTTCTGTCACAAGATATTCTTGACTACTTATGTATGCTGATGATGTTAAACATTTTTTATTCCATAATAATTTTTTTATCAGGTTTCGGTTTACAGTCTGATATTGATTGTTTTCAGAGATGGTGTCGATTTAACCTCTTAAATCTGATTTGCGTTAAATGTAAGGTAATGACATTTTATAGGGGTATGCCTTCATTTTCTTCATAATATAATATGTCACTGTACCGTATATAATCGGTAAACGATTTAGGATTTATTCTTGACCCAAAATTAAAATTCGACAACCACATAAAGTCTATTGTTTACAAGGGTTGCATTAGCGATGGTCGAAAAGTTTTGAATATCCTTATACAACTAAATTATTGTTTACTTCCCTTGTCCGTCTTAATTAAGAATATTGCGCTCCCGTTTAGAGTCCCCAATATCAAGTACACATCGATCGCATTGAGTCGGTACAAAAAAAAATCTTCTTTTCGCCCTTCGTGGTTTGAACTTAGATCAAAACGTTAGGTTGCCTTATTACTCTAGTAGATTACTGTTGCTTAATTTACCTACTCTTGTAAATCGTAGAATCATGCTTGGAAATATTTGTATGCACAATCTTGACAGAGGTGATATTGACTCCATAGAATTGGTAAGCCGCTTTACTTTTAATGTGGCTTTTAGACCAACCCACAACTACCATGTTCTTATCTTGCCAGGATGTACATCAAATTTCGGCTTGCATTAACCCTTTCGTGTTCTTTTTAATAATTATAATAATCTATATAATCAAATTTGTATTTCAACGATTTCTGTTTTGAAAATAAAAAATTTTAACATACGTGTGTTTTTCTCGCGAATTTGATAATTGCACACAATGCTAAAAGGACCCCGCGCAACAAGCTCGTGCTTCGTGGCCAAACGAACCACTTGTTTGTAATGTTTATAGTGCATCAACGTTCAACAATATAAACATAACGTTTTTTCGACAATATACGGGGAATTTCCTGTATAATTGCAAGGCTGTGTGTCGTTATCAGAATTGGTGATGGCACCTACCTTCTATTTTATTGCAGCGTCCCAGATGAAAAAAAGGAACCGCAATACTGGCGCAGACGCAGTACTTAAATTAACAAACAACACCAGGGCAAACACAGTCTAGGCAGCATAGTTTTAACGATCAAAGTCAAGTAAATAATTACTATGGACGGCATTACATGTATTGACGATGCGCACCAAGAGCGTGAGGATAGGAGATTACTATATATAGCCGCAGAAAATGTGCTGTGATGGTCCGAACGTAACAAGTTAAGAGAAAAGACTTAAGGGAAATCGAATGGGGTGACATACTAAAATTGTCTAAATTTAAGTTTTTGTGTTTTTTGTTTGGTTATGTACTTCAATTTTAAATACGCGTCAAACAACACCCAATTTGCTCCGTTTAAAAGTTACTCAAAAAATATTTATTTTTGGTGTATCTCAAAATTAACATTTCTGAGTACCTGTTTGTCAGTTTTAAAAAACTTAAGGACATGTTTTAGAATCCTGAAATAATTTTACCCGTTTCTCGTAGAGAGTAAGGGTATATTGTAATCGTTGAAAAGTATGTAACATGTAGAAGGAAACGTTTCCGACCATAAAAAGTATATTTTCTTGATCAGGATCAATAGCCGAGTCGATTTAGCCATGTCCGTCTGATTGAACGTCGAGATCTGGGAATCTACAAAAGCTAGAGATTTGGGATTTGGCATGCAGATACTTGTTTTTCCTACGCAGCGCAAGATTATTTCAAGTCAGTGGGCGTAACGCCCACAAATCGCAAAATACTTAACACGTTTGTCACGTCGCTCTGAGACATGTTAGACCGTAGGACTCTGTGTGTGTGTTTTGGTCATATCTATGGGTAGACATTTAAGATTATATTTTAAATAATGTGGTTATGAAGTTTTCTGCCTCCGCTCTGTCGCGCCTCTGCCGCTGCTTGGCCGCTGGGGTGGGGGCGCTGCACACACTTAGCTTCTAGTGATGTCTATGCAGTTCGACAGATGGCGCCTCTTAAACTTCGATTGTTTTGTAATATTCGGGAAACTCGAACTATAAAGCCGCAATTGTCTCCTTCACTGCGTTTGAAACTTTTGTCTGAGTTTAAAATAACCTCTGCGAGGGTATAATGAATTAAATTGTTCAATATAACAATAAGCATTGCTGTCTTAACAAGAATAAAAGGCAACTTTGATATTACATATACGACTACATTTCGATCTTTATGGCTATAAATTTCTAAAAACAATGAAGTTATGACGTTTTTGCAAGTAAACAAACTGAAAAAAAAGAAGAAATGGTGAAATTAAATTTCACCGCCAATAAAATGAATACTAATGCAACTCGTTCTCTCGATTCTCTGCCCGAGGCTCGAAGTTAAGTTTGAGTTCTCGCCCCAATTCTCATTTTTGGTCCAAACTTGTTCTCTTGAATCTCTGCCCGAGGCTCGAAGTTAAATTTTGACTTCTCACCCCAATTCTCATTTTTGGTCCAAACTGTCCCTTTATGAAATGCATGCTGCACTGTTCGCTTTTAGTGTTAAGAGCTGGTGCGAGACTGACAATTGGGGTGGGAAATGAAGCTGAACCAAAAAATCTACAATACATAGATGTTGTTCTGTTCTGTTTTGTCTGAAGCTTGATGATGAGGGGAGAGAGGACGGAGATGGCGATATAATATTTGTAGAATTCGTTTATAGGCCTTACACAATACATGCGCACACGTTTTGCATGTATATGTGTGTGCGTGCGCTTCCAACTTTTTCGCCAAATTACAGATTTTTGTTTTTCCCCAGCTGGGTCAACGCATCAAATGCGCTGAGAGAATTCAAAAACCAATAACTCTTTTGATATAAAAGCGAGTCCGTGGTCGTGATGGTCAAGACATTGGTTTATTATGTTCAATTTTTTTGGATCTGTGATCGAGTCCGGCAAAAGGCGTCGTTGTCTTTTCTTTTTCTTTTTTTTAACAATTTACAGTTATCCTCTAAGTTAACGGTTTAAACTTAATTAAAACCGGCCGACAATAGCATAAAGCTCCCATGGGATACATCGAAATATTAAAAAAATATATTTATAATATAAATATATATAAATATAAATTCATTAAAAATAATACAAAATGTTGTAAAACACGAAAAAAAAGAAACAAAATTTGTCTAAGAAAAAAATAAGAAATGAAGACATAGGGTTTCGATCCCGTGACGCGCACGTCTAAGCCCCCACGCCACATGACATGCGGGGCTAGGTCAGACAAGATGTAGACTAGAAACCAGCAGTGCGGGTTCCACGACAAAAGTGGGGGTTCCACCGCTGGAACCCGCCATACATCATACATTTTTGTATGATTGAATAAGCTTTGATATCATTTAATGGCAGCCGGAGTACCCCAAGGTAGCGTGCTTGGACCAACACTCACCACTATTTAATGAAGGACATAAAACTTCACGAAAAGAGGGAACCTTTTAAGCGATGAAGTAACATTAAATAAATCTTTTTGACCTCGTAACAGCAAAGATCTTTATTTACTTTTCTGTGAGGAGAGGTAATTTTTATATGCAATGAGTTAGTTAAAGGAAGAGAAAAATACTTGGTTGGTAAAAAACGTCATACTGAAATCTCCTCGAGGGCGCCGACTGGAAATGATGTAACAGTAACTTAATCTTTTTGACCTCGTAACAGCAAAGATCTTTATATACTTTTCTGTGAGGAGAGGTAATTTGTATATGCAGTGAGTTAGTTAAAAGAAGAGAAAAATACTTGGTTGGCAATAATCCTCATACTAAACCCTCCTCGAGGGCGCCGACTGGAAATGACGCTGCAGTGCCTGTGCGCTGTCAAGGGGCGTTCAGCTAAGATCAAGAGTCTGAACTGTGTGCTCTGGTTTTCTTCGGCACAGAGCTGCACAATAAAATCAGCCTTGCTACCTAACAATTTCACCCAAAAAAAATTAAATTATTTTTATTAAATTAGTTTTGTTATCGGCACATAGCTCCATAATAAAATCAGCCTAGCTACCTACCAGTTTCAAAGCAGCATGCCGATTACAAAACTAAATTAATAAAAATAAAGTAATTTTTTTTGGTTAAATAAAAAGAAGTCGTCACAAAATGTGATATCAGAAGTTTTTGGAGTTGAAGGTGCGATCGTGGAGTTAATTTTACCTCGTCAAGAGATGTTTTTTTTTGATTTAGAAAATCGCCATAAAGTAATTACCGACTTGCCCTCAGTTTTAGACAAATTTCCCCGTTTGTTGTGATGCCTGTCGAGGTTGCGAACGAGATGAAATCGCTGAGCTGTTTGCAGTCATATGCTCTGGCGACTTTTGGTAATAAAAGAGTTCGAAGCTAAGATAAAAAAAGCGGGATGTGGAAGTAAGACTTCCTTGCCGAGGCCTGACCGGTGTGCCGTTCTCATCTTTAGATCCAAAAAACTAACCTGTAACCTCTTTCTTTCCTATCAGAATACAAGAGGCGGGGTAACGACATATTTCCGCCGTTTTAAAACGACATAATTTCGAATGATCTTATGACGTTTGAGAACGACATAAGTCCGCCACAGAAAAAACAACTTACTTTTCGCTAGCCCCGAAGTTATGCGGCTGCTAAACGACATAAGTTCGCTGCAAAAAAAACGACTTAATATCTACGATCTCGAAACTATAAGTATATATATATATATATATATATATATATATATATATGTGTAGGTGTACATATCTGTATATGTAAATAGATGGATGTAGACTTCACTTCAAAATGTTTACTATTATTCATAAACATTTCTGTATTTATTTATTTATATTCATACATACATAAATATGATGATTCTGAAATGGGCATGGGATTGGGATTTATCAATAAAAACAATCGTCCCCAAATCATCGGCAAAAACACTTCGTCGCAATCGGCTTTACTGATGAAAGCCTGATGATTTTCGCGCGCGAAAGAAATATACATACATACATTCATACACGTACATAGCAAGTTGTGTGTCAGAGATCTGCATTGGTGCACAGCATGAAAAAATGATGCGGTGTTTTTTTACTCGTTTCTTTTGTGCGTGGTTTCTATGCGGTACCAAAGGTAACTGCGTCTACTGCTATGTAGACTTTTCACTCTTTTGAGCGGTACACATTGTGTATGCAAAATAACCTCTAATTTTTGGTGCCAAATGAATACTCGAATTTAGTTAGCAAGATAAAATAGAGATCTCAAGGTAATGAGCCGAAGCAACTATAATCTTCGAATTGTTTTCTTGGACTTTGTCATTCATCTTGATACTCGCCTTGTCTACTGATGTTGCCATTTCGTAGTCGGAAATGCTTTGGTTGATTCGTTCGGAGGGTATCTTCTTTAACTTCTTAGGCTTCTTCGTTCTCTACTACGGGTTTTAGTTCGTTAATGTATGCTCTGTGTGTCTTCCCTGTCACCGTATGTTTGATCGTCGCTATAACTGTGGACACGAAAGCAGTCCCTTTGAATAGGCCCTCGTATTTCGGTGCTAACTTGGCTGCAAACCCAATAGCTGCCTTTGATAATGTCGTTCCCATACGAGATCTCCTACTTTGGGTCTCCAGTCTCTTTTCCGTACGTTGTACGTTCTGGCTTGATCTTGTGCTGCTTTTCCCAACTTTTGCCAACTTTCTTGTTTCTATCATGCGTTGCAATCGTGCTTCGATCGTTTCCTTTACCATTCCGGATCCGGGTGTATTTTCGTTATACAGGCTCCCAGATAGTCGTATTTCCCGTCCGTATAGTAGATACGCCAGGCTGTATCCTGTTGACTCTGACCTGTTTCTATTGATGGCCATTGCTATTTCGGGTAGCCAGTCGTCCCACCGTGAGTGTTCGGTTCCGGTGAATTGAGCTATTATAGTCTTTATTGTCCTATTTGCCTTCTCGGCCGGGTTCTCTTACGGGGTGTATGGAGCTGTCAACTGGTGGACGATTCGCCTTTTCTGTAGCTGCGCTTTCAACTTATTACTCGTAAACTGTACCCCGTTGTCCGAGATGAGTTTTTTCGGTGCTCCATATTGTGTGAGGATCTGTTCCCGTAATACTTTTATTACGATTTCTGTAGTTGTTTTTCTGACGGCTGCTAGCTTCACCCATTTGGAGAACTTGTCAAACATAACTAGAAGCATGTTATTGCCGTGGCTAGTGGACCAACGAAGTCTATGCAAAGGGTTTCCCAGAGTGCTTTTGCTATTTCTCTCAGCATTTTCCCTGCCGCCTGCTACTGTGAGGTCTTGTACCGTTGGCATTTTTCACAGCGCCGTAGAATTGTTGTATGTCTCTTTGCAGCCCTTGCCAGTAGTATAATGCCATTACCCGGTGCATCGTTTTTCTAACCCCTAGGTGCCCTGCTGTCGCTTTGCTATGGTTTTCTCGTAGAACTCGTACCCTTTGGTTCTTTGCCACGCAAAGCTTCCATGACGATAGATGTCTATACAGTTTTCCATCTATTATCGCCTAATCTGGCCATGTTTCTGGTTTTTTTTCTATTGCAAAAAGTTTCTGTTTTATTCGCTCGTCTTCCTCGACTTCGGCTCCGTGTACTTCTTCCTCGAGCATTCGGGATAATGCGCATGCCACGACGTTAAGCTTGCCTTTGCAATATCGTACCTCGAATGATTATGGCTGCATTGCCATGCCCATCTGGCAATCCGTCCTGAAGGGCTCTTGATTGAGTTAAGCCATTTAAGCGCTTGGTGGTCAGTGATAACGACGAAGTGGAATCCACCTGTTACATCCTCATTTTCTGGATGCCCCAGTGTATTGCCAGGCACTCTTTTTCGGTGGCCGAGTAGCCAATTTTCAGATATGTATATATATATTAATTGTTAGCCGGCTCGAGGTCAGGATGTTGAAAAAAACACAAAATTATTTCAATTTTGGTAATTTGTCAATATATTTCGGTTGCTCTTCGGCAACCGTCTTCAGGACAACTATAAAATAATTACAACGATTTTAATATTTTTAACAAACAGAAAACAATTTACATTTGACATACATTTAATTTACACGTCTGCGTCCGGTGACGTGGAGTTGTTAACTAATTTTTCTTTCCCTTGTAAGTGTCTATATAAATGAGCGCAATTGTCAGTGTCCGTTTTGTAGTTCGTCCGTATGTCTGTAGGTGTTTTTATGATATGTAGCATTTCTATGGTGAATCGTTTGGCATAGTGTGTTGTTGTTGTGATAAAATACTCGCCACTTCGAAGTTCGGTGAGTGATTACTCTTGGCACAGTGGGACATGAGTTCTGTTTTTTGCGCGTTCGTATGATGTCTAGCTTTGAAGTCCGATTTATGTTGTGCTAGTCTAGTTTTAAATTTAGATTTTGTTGTTCCTATATATATCATATTGCATATTTCGTTGTTGTTGCCGTTGCACGGTATTTTATATATTACGTCTTTTTTGTCAATTTCATTTATCTTTGATTTTGTTCTGTTGTATATAGATTTTAATGTGTGGTCCGGTTTATGTGCGATTCTTATGTTTTCTTTGTCGTAGCATTCCGATTTCGCTACACGTTCGGATAATGCCGGGACGTATGTAATTGACATATATTTTTTGTTTTTATTGTTTTTAACGCTATTTTGTTTTGTTGTTTTGTGTTCCGATAATAATGTTTTTATTATGTGTTTTGGGAAATCATTGTCTGTCAACATTGATTTTATCTCCTGGGTCGTCTCTTCGTGGTAATCCGTGTCTGAAATTTTGAGCATTCTACGTATACAGCTTCTAGCTGTATTTATTATCATTTGTTTTGGGTGTTTGGAGTTGAAATTGATGATTCGTCAATATTGACAAATTACCAAAATGGAAATAATTTTGTGTTTTTTTCAACATCCTGACCTCGAGCCGGCTAACAATTAATATACTTTGGAAAGGTCGCCAAAACCAACTATATAAAATAACGGAAGGCACGCCGATAGCATAACACTCCAAAATGGTATATGCGGAAATTAAACGTAACTACTACAAAGCAAGACCAACGATTCACAATTTTCAACTGACGTCAACTAAATTAACCAAGTTAAATACAAACATTAAATTTTTTTTAAAATGTAGGAAGACAAAAATAATACCCAAATTCATAAAAGACAGCACTAGGAGCCACAAATTGTTTACAGACGATAAGGATATACATTTTGACATAAACAAATTACTGGACAAAAACACACATTACTACCATATGAAAATATTAAGCTTGCTAATCGAACACAAACATCATATACAAAAAAGACTAACCAAAAAGAGAGAGGATAATAGAACGATATTACAAAAACAATTATACCCGAACGACTTCACATCATTTATGGAGAGCGAGCAGAACATTACCAAAAAACTAACAAAAACAACCAAGATGAGACAAATAAGGAAACTAGAAAGACTGCAGATGGAACGGGCAAAGTTCTAACAGACAACAAAAAAACAGCTGATTGGTTTGTAAACAAAACGGACTCCGAATTCCCGCCAGCAATAAAATCACTTTTGGCGAAGGGTCCAAAGTTCGCGCTCCCAATAGAGAAGAAGAAATTCCTTCTCTTAAAATACATTGCGGACGGAGAGGAAATCCTCAAAACTATTATTGACAAAGAGAAACAAGAAGAGGCGCGAACCCAATTCTCTTTGCTTATCAAAGACCACAAAACATCAAACAAAGAAAGCGCATTTGATCGTGCAATACTAGACACAGTGGGACAAACAAGGAGATTTCTTAAAGAAAATGACGACATTTTAATATTAACCTCAGACAAAGGTAACAAGACGGTAGATATGAACAAAGATGACTACAACCAAAAAATGAAGGACATATTAAAGGATATGAACACATACAGGACATTAAGGAAAGACCCCACCTCTAGACTACAAACAAAAAATAACGAAATAGTGGACAAACTATTAAAAATGAAACTTATCTCAAGGATCGAAAGAAAAAAGTTGACAGCCACCACAGCTTTACCACCACGAATATATGGACTACCCAAAATTCATAAAGGAGGAACCCCTCTACGACCAATCTACTCCTCCATCGGATCACCATCCTATGCACAATGCAAATACATAAGTGACATTAAAAAACATAACAATAGACTCCAAATACAACATAAAAAATTCAGAAGAATTCAAAGAAAAAATCAACAACACATATATTGGCGACGATGAAAGATTAATTTCATTTGACGTAATTTCATTATTTCCGAGTATACCGACAGATCTAGCCCTGGATATAATTAAAAACAAATGGACAATAATACAAAAACAGAATAAAATACCGCAAACAATATTTATGGACATAATAAAATTTTGTATTCAAGAAAACAGATATTTCAAATTGAAAACAATTTGTACACACAATTAAAAGGAATGCCTATGGGATCGCCAGCCTCGCCGGTCATTGCAGATATTGTATTTGCCAACTTTCTTGTTTCTATCATGCGTTGCAATCGTGCTTCGATCGTTTCCTTTACCATTCCGGATCCGGGTGTATTTTCGTTATACAGGCTCCCAGATAGTCGTATTTCCCGTCCGTATAGTAGATATGCCAGGCTGTATCCTGTTGACTCTGACCTGTTTCTATTGATGGCCATTGCTATTTCGGGTAGCCAGTCGTCCCACCGTGAGTGTTCGGTTCCGGTGAATTGAGCTATTATAGTCTTTATTGTCCTATTTGCCTTCTCGGCCGGGTTCTCTTACGGGGTGTATGGAGCTGTCAACTGGTGGACGATTCGCCTTTTCTGTAGCTGCGCTTTCAACTTATTACTCGTAAACTGTACCCCGTTGTCCGAGATGAGTTTTTTCGGTGCTCCATATTGTGTGAGGATCTGTTCCCGTAATACTTTTATTACGATTTCTGTAGTTGTTTTTCTGACGGCTGCTAGCTTCACCCATTTGGAGAACTTGTCAAACATAACTAGAAGCATGTTATTGCCGTGGCTAGTGGACCAACGAAGTCTATGCAAAGGGTTTCCCAGAGTGCTTTTGCTATTTCTCTCAGCATTTTCCCTGCCGCCTGCTACTGTGAGGTCTTGTACCGTTGGCATTTTTCACAGCGCCGTAGAATTGTTGTATGTCTCTTTGCAGCCCTTGCCAGTAGTATAATGCCATTACCCGGTGCATCGTTTTTCTAACCCCTAGGTGCCCTGCTGTCGCTTTGCTATGGTTTTCTCGTAGAACTCGTACCCTTTGGTTCTTTGCCACGCAAAGCTTCCATGACGATAGATGTCTATACAGTTTTCCATCTATTATCGCCTAATCTGGCCATGTTTCTGGTTTTTTTTCTATTGCAAAAAGTTTCTGTTTTATTCGCTCGTCTTCCTCGACTTCGGCTCCGTGTACTTCTTCCTCGAGCATTCGGGATAATGCGCATGCCACGACGTTAAGCTTGCCTTTGCAATATCGTACCTCGAATGATTATGGCTGCATTGCCATGCCCATCTGGCAATCCGTCCTGAAGGGCTCTTGATTGAGTTAAGCCATTTAAGCGCTTGGTGGTCAGTGATAACGACGAAGTGGAATCCACCTGGTACATCCTCATTTTCTGGATGCCCCAGTGTATTGCCAGGCACTCTTTTTCGGTGGCCGAGTAGTTTTGTTCTGTTTTTGTAAGTTTCCGACTGGCGTATGAAGTAACGTGTTCTCCGTTTTCATACTCTTGGCTCAGTACTGCTCCTAGTCCGTAGTTACTGGCGTCCGCCTGAAGTACAAAGGTTCTTCCAAAGTCAGGACAAGCCAGGACCGGTGCTTCGGTTAGGGCTTTCTTAAAGTTATTGGTCGCCTCTTCTGTCTCCTCAGTCCATTTGAACTTTGTCCCGTTCTTAACCAGGTTGTATAGCGTTGCGCCAGTTCCCTGAAGTAAGGGACAAATCTTCATTACTTGCTTCGTCGTCTGTGGACTTGGCATGTTGAGGATCGCGGCTATCTTTTCTGGATCGGTGTGCGCTGACTACGAGCCCTAGATATTTCAGTTCTTCCTTAAAGAAGTGGCATTTCTTTGTGTTGATCTTCAGATTTGCTTTGCGGAGTCGTCTCATTACTTCTTGTAGTTTCTCTAGGTGTTCCTGTATGCGAAGACGAATGATTCCATCTCTGGTCCGATAACTGAGTCTAGAGCTCTTTGGTAAGTAGGTGCTGTGTGTAATCCGAAAGGCATTACTTTCCACTGAAACAGTCCGCGTCCTGGTAAAAGCAGTGTACTGTTTACTATCTTCATCCATCGGTATCTGCCAGTAGCCAATTTTCAGATATGTATATATATTAATTGTTAGCCGGCTCGAGGTCAGGATGTTGAAAAAAACACAAAATTATTTCAATTTTGGTAATTTGTCAATATATTTCGGTTGCTCTTCGGCAACCGTCTTCAGGACAACTATAAAATAATTACAACGATTTTAATATTTTTAACAAACAGAAAACAATTTACATTTGACATACATTTAATTTACACGTCTGCGTCCGGTGACGTGGAGTTGTTAACTAATTTTTCTTTCCCTTGTAAGTGTCTATATAAATGAGCGCAATTGTCAGTGTCCGTTTTGTAGTTCGTCCGTATGTCTGTAGGTGTTTTTATGATATGTAGCATTTCTATGGTGAATCGTTTGGCATAGTGTTGTTGTTGTGATAAAATACTCGCCACTTCGAAGTTCGGTGAGTGATTACTCTTGGCACAGTGGGACATGAGTGCTGTTTTTTGCGCGTTCGTATGATGTCTAGCTTTGAAGTCCGATTTATGTTGTGCTAGTCTAGTTTTAAATTTAGATTTTGTTGTTCCTATATATATCATATTGCATATTTCGTTGTTGTTGCCGTTGCACGGTATTTTATATATTACGTCTTTTTTGTCAATTTCACTTATCTTTGATTTTGTTCTGTTGTATATAGATTTTAATGTGTGGTCCGGTTTATGTGCGATTCTTATGTTTTCTTTGTCGTAGCATTCCGATTTCGCTACACGTTCGGATAATGCCGGGACGTATGTAATTGACATATATTTTTTGTTTTTATTGTTTTTAACGCTATTTTGTTTTGTTGTTTTGTGTTCCGATAATAATGTTTTTATTATGTGTTTTGGGAAATCATTGTCTGTCAACATTGATTTTATCTCCTGGGTCGTCTCTTCGTGGTAATCCGTGTCTGAAATTTTGAGCATTCTACGTATACAGCTTCTAGCTGTATTTATTATCATTTGTTTTGGGTGTTTGGAGTTGAAATTGATGATTCGTCAATATTGACAAATTACCAAAATGGAAATAATTTTGTGTTTTTTTCAACATCCTGACCTCGAGCCGGCTAACAATTAATATACTTTGGAAAGGTCGCCAAAACCAACTATATAAAATAACGGAAGGCACGCCGATAGCATAACACTCCAAAATGGTATATGCGGAAATTAAACGTAACTACTACAAAGCAAGACCAACGATTCACAATTTTCAACTGACGTCAACTAAATTAACCAAGTTAAATACAAACATTAAATTTTTTTTAAAATGTAGGAAGACAAAAATAATACCCAAATTCATAAAAGACAGCACTAGGAGCCACAAATTGTTTACAGACGATAAGGATATACATTTTGACATAAACAAATTACTGGACAAAAACACACATTACTACCATATGAAAATATTAAGCTTGCTAATCAAACACAAACATCATATACAAAAAAGACTAATCAAAAAGAGAGAGGATAATAGAACGATATTACAAAAACAATTATACCCGAACGACTTCACATCATTTATGGAGAGCGAGCAGAACATTACCAAAAAACTAACAAAAACAACCAAGATGAGACAAATAAGGAAACTAGAAAGACTGCAGATGGAACGGGCAAAGTTCTAACAGACAACAAAAAAACAGCTGATTGGTTTGTAAACAAAACGGACTCCGAATTCCCACCAGCAATAAAATCACTTTTGGCGAAGGGTCCAAAGTTCGCGCTCCCAATAGAGAAGAAGAAATTCCTTCTCTTAAAATACATTGCGGACGGAGAGGAAATCCTCAAAACTATTATTGACAAAGAGAAACAAGAAGAGGCGCGAACCCAATTCTCTTTGCTTATCAAAGACCACAAAACATCAAACAAAGAAAGCGCATTTGATCGTGCAATACTAGACACAGTGGGACAAACAAGGAGATTTCTTAAAGAAAATGACGACATTTTAATATTAACCTCAGACAAAGGTAACAAGACGGTAGATATGAACAAAGATGACTACAACCAAAAAATGAAGGACATATTAAAGGATATGAACACATACAGGACATTAAGGAAAGACCCCACCTCTAGACTACAAACAAAAAATAACGAAATAGTGGACAAACTATTAAAAATGAAACTTATCTCAAGGATCGAAAGAAAAAAGTTGACAGCCACCACAGCTTTACCACCACGAATATATGGACTACCCAAAATTCATAAAGAAGGAACCCCTTTACGACCAATCTACTCCTCCATCGGATCACCATCCTATGCACTATGCAAATACATAAGTGACATTAAAAAACATAACAATAGACTCCAAATACAACATAAAAAATTAAGAAGAATTCAAAGAAAAAATCAACAACACATATATTGGCGACGATGAAAGATTAATTTCATTTGACGTAATTTCATTATTTCCGAGTATACCGACAGATCTAGCCCTGGATATAATTAAAAACAAATGGACAATAATACAAAAACAGAATAAAATACCGCAAACAATATTTATGGACATAATAAAATTTTGTATTCAAGAAAACAGATATTTCAAATTGAAAACAATTTGTACACACAATTAAAAGGAATGCCTATGGAATCGCCAGCCTCGCCGGTCATTGCAGATATTGTAATGGAAACTCTCCTGGACAACACGTATTAAGACGACCTCCAAGATTACTGACAAAATACGTAGATGACCTGTTCGCAATCATTCAAGAGGATGACATTAAAACTACACTGACCATGCTCAACTCTTTCACCAATAATATAAAATTTACAATGGAACTAGAAGAAAACGACCAATTACCTTATTTGGACTCAGTGATAATTAGACGTGGAAATCGATTAAAATTAAAATGGTACAAGAAACCAATTGCGTCCGGACGAATCATCAATTTAAACTCCAAACACCCAAAAAAAAAAATGATAATAAATACAGCTAGAAGCTGTATACGTAGAATGCTCAAAATTTCAGACACGGACTACCACGAAGAGACGACCCAGGAGATAAAATCAATGTTGACAGACAATGATTTCCCAAAACACATAATAAAAACATTAATATCGGAACACAAAACAACAAAACAAAATAGCGTTAAAAACAATAAAAACAAAAAATATATGTCAATTACACACGTCCCGGCATTATCCGAACGTGTAGCGAAATCGCACATAAACCGGACCACACATTAAAATCTATATACAACAAAACAAAATCAAAGATAAATGAAATTGACAAAAAAGACGTAATATATAAAATACCGTGCAACGGCAACAACAACGAAATATGCAACATGATATATATAGGAACAACAAAATCTAAATTTAAAACTAGACTTGCACAACATAAATCGGACTTCAAAGCTAGACATCATACGAACGCGCAAAAAACAGATTTCATGTCCCACTGTGCCAAGAGTAATCACTCACCGAACTTCGAAGTGGCGAGTATTTTATCACAACAACAACACTATGCCAAATGATTCACCATAGAAATGCTACATATCATAAAAACACATACGGACGAACTACAAAACGGACACTGTCAATTGCGCTCATTTATATAGACACTTACTAGGGAAAGAAAAATTAGTTAACAACTCCACGTCACCGGACGCAGACGTGTAAATTAAATGTATGTCAAATGTTAATTGTTTTCTGTTTGTCAAAAATATTAAAATCGTTGTAATTATTTTATAGTTGTCCTGAAGACGGTTGCCGAAGAGCATCCGAAATATATTGACAAATTACCAAAATTGAAATAATTTTGTGTTTTTTTCAACATCCTGACCACGAGCCGGCTAACAATTAATATACTTTGGAAAGGTCGCCAGAACCAACTATATATATATATATTTTATATTATATTTTTTGCCTCGCGGAGTTGATTAAGAAAGTGATCCATTCGGTGTACTGGGTACGCGTCTCGCTCATAGTGCTCGTTCAGCTGCCTATAGTCTATGCATTCTCCATTCCTTGTTTTTCATCTCAACGATTACCACTGGCAAACTGTAGGCGGAGTGCGAGGGTTCTATGAGGTTCTGTGCTATGAGTTCGTCGACATGTTCGCTTATTATTGATTACATTGGTGGGTTTCGAGGGTAGTATCTCTGTTTAATTGGGCGGTCGTGCTTCATGAAGATTTTGTGGCTTGCAATGTGACTTACTCCTTTGATTTGGCTCATCATCTCCAACACCCCTTTGAGGGTCTCTTGGATCTGTGAGTCTGTTAAATCACCGTGTCTCTTGAGTTTCTTGCTCCTGCGTTGGTTCCTCTTATTATTTTTAATTTTCGCTGTGATGCCTCCGCATTCTAATGTGGCGTTGACTTGCTCTAAGAAACCTATTCCCAAGAATAGGTCTCCGATCACCTCGTCGAGGACTAGTAGTGTTATTGTGTTTATTTGTGTCCCGAGTTGTATTGGTGCCTCTGTGACTGTTCTGTTTGTTCCGTCTGCAAGTCTTATGGCTTCGGTTACTTGCTTTCTTTTTCCATGTCCGGCTATCCTGTTGGCTAGTTCTTTGCCGATGAAACTCCGTGTGGCTCCTGTGTCAATTGCACCGCGAATTTCTGTACTGCCTAGGTGACTTGTGCTTGTAGTCGTCGACCTTTGAACTTTATTGACGTTGCGGGTGTAGTGTGTGCCCTGTGTGCCCGCTCTGATCCCAAGGGCATCTTCCGTTTCCCATCGTTTTGTTTCGGCGGCAGCAATGAATTGTGCGTATTCCATCCTGTCCGCATACCCAGCAAAACAGTCTTGGTTGGTTATTGCATCCACGTGCACCTCGAGCATCTATTGTTCATGTCCCAAGATCTTGTGACGCCTCTGTTAAGTACTGGTGGCGATCCTTGGGGTCTCCACTGGTTCCTTGGTGGTCTCCTGGTGGTTGGTGTCCCCAGTGAGCTTCCGATGTTTGTTGTGTTGTTTGCTGTGCTGTAAGCTTATGTGATTGTAGGGCTTCGAATTACTCGGCTAGTCGGAGGTATTTCGCTAGGGTTTCGCATTCTCCGCGTTTAGCATATTGTTTGAACTCCACGCGACTGTTTCGGTAAACCCACTCCAGCATTTTTTCTTCTGTGTGCGTGGTGAATCGCATGATTTTTCTGACTTCTCGCGCATATTTCTTCGCCGGCGCGTTCTCGCCCTGGTGTCTTTGTGTGTTGCTTTCCATAGCTTTCTCCTCATGATCCGCTGGACTGTAATACTCTAGGAATTCTTTTCGGGTTTGGGTGGGTGTGCCACCAATCCAAGGCACAGCCTCTGAGAAGTATTACCATTACTACTGCTGCATGATCTAGATCTATATCGTATGCCTCTGACAATTCCTCTGTTCTACTTATAAACTCTTCCGGGTTTCAAGTTCCGTCGTATTCTTCTCCCCAACCTTGTATTACTTCCATTGTGGCCAC
This sequence comes from Drosophila gunungcola, assembly GCF_025200985.1. NCBI lineage: Eukaryota > Metazoa > Arthropoda > Insecta > Diptera > Drosophilidae > Drosophila > Drosophila gunungcola. The sequence goes on along the minus strand of NW_026453214.1, from coordinate 523,958 downwards.
TTTATTTCCTTCTGGGCTTGGGTACTGGTTTTTCTTCGACAATCTCCGTCGGGTTCGGCAATTGCAGGTATTTATGGTTTTTCTCGATGTGTTATTCTATGTCGGTTGTCCTACTAATGCCTTTCCATTGATTTTCTGTTCCGTTAGGTGCTAGTGATGGGCTTCTTTGCGTGTTTCTGAGACAGTTTTAGAAGGCGTTTGATGGTGTCCTCGCTGCGGTTGCCGTTCTTTATAAAATCTGACTCTGTTTTCGCATGTCCTCGCACAGTGTTTCTGGTTTGACCTCGAATTCTATTAGTTAAGCTTCCAGTTTGGCTTTATTGGTGTTGCTTATCCAGCCTCGAGTTAACTTGTCTGCCACTGTATTATTGTACTGTAACGACCCTGTTTCGGGAGGCGGTATAGCTCGCCGTGGCCAGGGTTCGAACGCTACAGAGTATGGTTATATTTAATAGTACGGTTGATTAGAACTACGTTTCTGATTGTAATTATATCGGCGCTATGGGAGGGCCGATTGGGATACTGCTTGCTGAGTGATGTCGGCGCTGCTGAAGGGCCGAGTGTAGGACTCCTTGCTGAGTGATACCGACGCTGCGGAAGGGCAGAGTATGTCAGAGCTTGTTGAGTATTGCACTGCTTTGTGTGCGGGATCGACGCTACGGAAGGGACGTGTGTTGCACTGCTTCGTGCAACAATCGGCGCTGCGGAAGGTCCGATTGTGCACTGCTTGACTTCGACGTGTCTCGTCGTTCGAGTACTACGGGTTCCTAGTGTTCTGGGCCGTTTAGAGGAACGATTTACTTGGGTTTTCTAGTGGGATGTGGGAGTGTAGGGCATCGTTAGTTTCACTTTCGGGTCGGAAGCCGGAAAAGTGATCTCTGGGAGGAACTCACTGAAATGGGCCGGAATTACGCAAACCGTGCCGGGCTCAGTGATCACGACCGGGCCTGGGTGCGTATTCCAAAACCGCACCGGGCGTCGGTGATCCTCACCAGGTCGTAAAATCGAACTCTTACGGATCCACCACCACTACCAAGACTTTCTGCCAGAAAGCTTACCCGGATATTCCTCCTTGGTGAAAGCAAGTCACTGGTCTGGGACTGTGTGTCCGCTTATATAGGCGCCGGTTTGTGTGACCAGATCGGACGATGACGATAACCCCGCTTTGGGTAATAGGGTTATTGGGCGATGATTATCGGCGATCGATAACTTCGTCGAATAAGTATGACCGGGTGCTGTTGGCTTTGGGCGCGCGTTTGAATAATGTCGTTGTACGTAGTTTTAAGAGTTGTTGTGACGGTGGGCCGTCACCGGATGGAGTCGAATGTCCGCAGCCCAGCAGCGGCCAAATCGCTGACACGGCATTTGGCCGGATGCTCGTGCGTAGCTATCTCATGTATATGTTAAGCTTAAAGTCAAAAATTTAATTCAGTTTACTTCATGCTCTGTAACAATAAAGAACAAAAGTTTTATAGCTTTGAACACAAGGCCAGCAGGCGAAGGAGGTCAATTCCTCCCAACTTTCCGGCTGAGACGGCTGCGAGGGATCTCCAACTTCTACGTGACCCTAAATTCATTCATTCATGCTCTGTAACAATAAAGAACAAAAGTTCTATACCTTTGAAAACTCCGGCAGACAGCCGTAAGATATCTTGTTATTATTTGCGCTGTCTAAGTCACTAGGCCAGCAGGCGGAGGGGGTCAGTTCCTCCCAACTTAAAACATCCTAATCTACAACGTGAAAGAATAGCCATCCGGCTGAGACGTCTGCGAGGGATCTCCAACTTCTACGTGATCCTAAATTCATTAATTTTTTAATTTTAACTATTTGACAAAATTCGAGGCTGTGTGCAAATCTTATTTACAATATAATTTATTATATTATTATTTTTATATATTTACCACTAGACTAGCTTCTATGCAACAGTGCAGAAATTTACTACCCTTAAATTAATTAAGTGAACTGTATTCATTGCCCCGTTCGGCATTGTGACAAAATACAAGCCCACATTTTGGCAACTCTGTGTTCCCGTTTTTTAATTTTTTTCTTTCTGTACGTTTAACTGCATATGGGCTTACAATTTTCTCAGTATAGGATCGTCAAGCAGTACGCTAGTGGATCAGAATCGGAAAGCAAAGAGCTCATTGGAGCCTCTAATCCAACAAACACGCGAAGAAACCCCACAGCGGGCGGAGTCGAAGACCTCATGGATCCCGAACAGCTAAGGTTGGTAGTGCAGGCGGCTATTGATAATGCCTTAGCCGGACACGCAACCGTAAACCTACAAAGGGAACGGGAAATAAAGCAGACGATTGATTCCTTGGCCAGCCAAGTGGCGCAATTTTGCGCTGCGTCCACCGCGTTCTCTGCCCCAACCTCAGAAATTAAAGTCTATACAGTCATAGAGATTAGGTATGAGGTTCAATGCCCGAATTTGCGGGGGCACAAGAATCCTATGTTTCTTGGAGGCAAGCAGCTGCCGCTGCCTACCATATATTCAGACGATATGATGATGCTCACGCCACTATCAGGCGGTGATTATTATAAGAAGTAAAGTTAGAGGTCCCGTCGATGCAGTGCTATCGTCGTTTGGGACTGTGTTAAATTTCGGTTCCATTATAAGTCGACTCGATTTTACAAATAGTGACAAGCGTCCGATGCATGTCATTGAGCAGAAATTAGGTACTCTCAGACAGGGTGGCGGGAGAAAAAACATACCCTACTAACTAACAAAGTAAACATGTCATATGATCGAAATATGGCAACAGTACTATGCGATAAATTCCGTACTGACGCTTTGCCGGTGTTTATATCAGGCCTGAAGCGGAATCTTACAGACGTACTTTACACGGCAAAGCAGAAATATATGCTCTAGGCCCTGGCCCTGGCACAAGAAGTTGAGTCCAACCATGAAATGTATCTTTTAGCAACTACTTTCGCGAGAAGTCAAGAAGATAAAGATCGCAAGTTAAGTCCAAAAGCACTAAGGCGTCAACAGGACGGGACTTCCTCACAAACAGACCCTCATTTAGGTGCTAATAGAAACCTACATTACACTAAACATAACATTACACTAAACTAATTAAAGCGCAGATCCATTCTGACCTGCGCAAAAATACATTGCAGAAAGCAACAAAGAATAAATCGTGTTATCCAGGGCACCGAACAGGCTGGGAAATCATACACCAACGCTGCCTCCAGCGCAGTAGCAGAAATAAACGATGATGCTATTTGCATCATACTCGATACTTAGACGTAGTCAATTTTTTAGGGGAAAATCCCTGGTACCTGTCATTGGACGAAGAGTAGCAGGGGTGCACATGACGTTTTTGATTGACACGGCGCATCTAAAAATGTTATTCGAGCGCATTAAAGTTTAAAAGGTGTCCGCCCAGTTAATTCCCCGTTCACAATCCATTCCATTCACGGTGTGACCACAATCAAAGAAAAATGTCTCATATCGCAATTTAACATAAAACCGCCTTTTTTTATATTACCACCCCTATCTATGGGATAATTAGCTTCGACCTGTTGACACAGGCAGGGGCATCTGTCCGTTTAGCTTTCAGTCAACTTAAATGGGGTACGGAAAATGAGCAAATATCATTCCATACGTGCACTGATGTAAGTTTTACCAATATAGATTGCTCAAATGCACCACCATTGATAAAAGGCGCGTTTTTAAAAATGCTTTAGGACAGAAACAGGCTTTTGCAAATCCAGATGAAGCACTGCCGCATAACACTTCGGTGGTAGCTACCATTAGGAAAGAAAACGAAGAGCCTATTTAGGAAAGAAAACGAAGAGCCTATTTATGCAAAATCCGTACGGGCGGCCGACTTTATCAACAAAGATATACAAAATCTGTTGAGTAACGGCATAATCCATAAATCAGCGTCCCCTCACAATATCCCAATATAGGTAGTAAACAAAAGGGGCACTGATGAAGCGGGCAACAAGAACATGCGACTTATAATTGACTTTCGCAAACTTAATGAAAAAACGATATCCGACAAGTATCATAGTATCTCTATGATATTGGGAAACTTGGGCAAGGCCAAGTATTTCACAACATTGGACCTTAAGTCGGGTTATCACGAGATCATGCTCGCAGAACGCGACCGAGAGAAAACTTCCGTTTCGGAAAAGGTGGGAAAATATGAGTTTCGAAGGCTCCCTTTTGGTCTGAAAAATGCGGCCGCATATCTCAGAGAACAATTGACGACATTTTGCGAGAGTAAATCGGCAAATTTTGTTACGTATATGTGGTTGATGTGATCTTTTCAGAAAATTAACAATCCCACGTCACAAATGTAGATTGGGTTCATAAGAATCAAACATGAGTTTGTCAGTAGAAAAAACGCGCATCTTCAAAAAGAGTGTGGGTTTGTTAGGGTTCATAGTCACCAGTGATGGCTCACCGACTGATCCAGAAAAGGTCAGGGCCATTAAAGACTTGCCGGAGCCAAAGTCTGTGTTCGAAGTCAGGTCGTTCCTCGGCCTGGCGAGCTATTATAGATGTTTCAGAAAGGATTTTGCAGCTATAGCAAGACCTATTTCAGATATCCTAAAAGGGGAAACTGTTAGTAGACATAGGTCACGGAACATTCCAGTTCAGTTCTCTGAAACGCAACAAAGGGCGTTTCAGAAGCGTCGAAATATCTTGGCATCTGAAGATGTGATGCTAGGATACCCCGATTATAAGAAGGCATTTGATCTATAGACAGATGCCTCGGCCTTATTACCATACTTATACGCGGACAAGGATATAAATATCTTTACCGACCACCAACCATTAGCTTTTGCAGTTTCGGAACCCAATCCGAATCCAATCCATTGACGAGTCCGGGGCGCGCACTTTTTACAAGCCCGGTAAAGAAAATCTTGTTGCCGATGTTGCTCTCTCGGCAACAATTTAATGTAATGGGGGAGCAAGACGCTAAAATCGTGCTTAGCTACTTTACATAGCGAACTCTCCCTGACCCACACAATTGAGGCAACGGATAAGCCCTTGAATTGCTTCCAGGACCAGATAACTCTGGTGGAAGCACGCTTTCCGCTAAAACGCAGCTTTGTCCTCTTTGGAAGCAAGAGACGGTATGCGATCAGCTTCTCCTGCAAAGAGTCATTACTTGATGAGATCGCAGATGTAATAGTTCCAAAGGGCGTAAACACCCATCCATTGCGATTTACACACACGCGCAATGATACAGGACGAACTGGATCGCCAATTTCCAGACACAAAATGTTGGCATTGCAAAAATCGGGTAATGGACATTTTTGCAATAGCGGAGAGACGAGAAATTCTCTCCGCTGAGCACAACAGGGCTCACAGGTCGGTTCAAGAAAACGTAAAGCAGGTACTCTCCGAGTACCACTTTCCAAAAATGGCCGAAGTATTGCAAGACGTGCGCAAAATCCAAAAACGACAGACACCCAAAGAAACATGAGCTCGGCGAGACGCCGATCCCCTTTCACGTAGAGGAAATGCTTCATATTGACATTTATTCTACGGATAAAGAATTCTTCCTCACCTGCACCGACAAGTTTTCAAAACTCGCCGTCGTGCAGCATGTCCACTCCAGGACAATTTAGGACCTTAGACAACCTACAATATTACAAATTATGATTTTTTTTTTCCTAGGGCTAGGGTATTAAATTAAATTCGCAACCAATCTCAGGCATGCTTGAAAACCATAGCATCTCAACAGCACCCTATCGGAACTCGCGCGTTGCCTCAAAATCGACAAAGGGTTAACTGATACTGTGGAAGTAATTTTGTTAGCCACCACCAAATATAAGAAGTCGATTCATTCGGTCATCAATAAACAACCAGTCGACGTGTGGAAGTGCACCCAGACGCAGACGGAAGTAAAAAGCAGGATCATAAGGGCCCGGGGCCCACTCAGGGCCAGGGAAAATGTGTTCGAGGTCGGAATAGTTGGCAATAAACTCACACCACTGTGTGAGGAGAAAGCCGTAGAAGCGGATCTTGTGACCACGGTCCTCATTAAGAGGAGGGTGGTCCACAAAGGCAATATTAAATAAAATAAGTTTTTTTATCTTCTTTTTTTCTTTTAGCCACTTGGCACAAAATTTTATTAGCATAGTTGATAAAATACTTTTTTAGGGTTAAATTAATTCCGTTGGTGGTGGGCAACCTCGTCATAAACAAATATATGGCTCCGAATTCATTTCACAGGTTCAAAATCATGCCAATCCTCCTCTCCTTAACCACGGCGTCGGCGCACATCACCGAATATTCACAAGCCAAATACATCCCCATTATTGACGGTCAAATACTGGTGTGGGAAGACTTCGCAAGACCGGCGCTATAGTTTCCTCCGCCACTGTATTCACAAGGAGTAACCGAACAAAACGGTACTCTAAAAAGCAAACGACAAGAAAAAAAGGGAAAATGCAAGAATGCGCGCGGTCTTTTTCGTTTCTTTTGCATTTCTCGCCACTTGCATTTTGATTTTCAATTGAAATAGCTGGTGACTCTGTGATTTGAGAAATTAATATATTCTTTGCGGTTTTAATTTTCAAGTAAGTATAGTGTTGATATAAACAAACTAAAAAAATGTTAAATTTATAAACACTTGTTAACAGTCTTAAAAACAGTGTACGGGCAAAACAAATGTAAACAAATTGTTCCTAAAACTGTGTGTGGCTGTTAATCAAACAAATAAAAAAAAGTATTTTTTTGAGCGTACACTGCAATAAGACTTGAGTTTTAACTTAATTAATGCGTTTTAAATATTATTTTCGTTTAATTCCAGAAAAACTATTTCAAAACAAAAGATAATTTATATATATTTCATAAATTTAAAGTTTTTGTTTTGTGAACTCGTTTCGTTTATTTGTGTGCTCTCTTTCTTCTCTCTTCCTTTTACTTCTACCTAGGGTGGACATACATCTACATACAAGTTGTGTTTTTTAGGGTGGACCTAAGAACACAAATTAAGTGAACAAAAATTTAAGAAAAATAAACATAAATTTAAATAATTGGACATTACATAATTAAAAAATTTAATAATTTACTTGAAAAAAGATATTTTACAAAATAAACAAAACTAATATAATTTAAAATGAGGGGAATGTCGCGGTCGAATATTCACTGTTTAACGAAAAAACAAAAGGAAGAGCTTCATCAATCGGCTGCTAGAGCTCTTACTTTTGATACAGAAAATAATTCTGAATGCCCAAATTTATGTGAACCCGAATCGGATAAAAGTGCATCAAACTATTCTTTTGAATATGATACCTATGAATCTCCTTGAAAAATTATTAGAATAGTACCATAATAATAATGTTACTAGAGATCAACTTGATGCACTTTTAAAAAATTTTAAATTCGGAAAATCTAGATCTCCAGTAGGATATTAAGTCCAAGTTTGATAATGAAGCTTAATTATGGCGGTACTAGGGACAGGGAAGGTTTTGCGTCCAACATTCATTTAAATGAAACATTATTCGGTAAGTGTTTTACAAAACTTACAATCATATTTTTAAAAAATTACATATTTCCTTCTCATTATTATATTTTAAATTATATTTTCTCATTATTATATTTTTAGAGTCACAAAGGAGGGACGGCCACCCCTTCACCGACTACATAAAAGACCTTTGACTGGCCTTCACTAGGGCTAAGAACAAAACTTACAAGGCTTAAAGTGTAGCAGTTTTTATAGTAATTATAATTTATTACAATAAATTTTAATTCTTGGGTAAGACTATTAAAAGGCATGTTTTGTAATCATACTAGATGTGTTACGCAATGCTTGCTTTGGAAGCTATCCAGGAAGGTTCCCGAGGAACGTTTCTAAGTTCATTCTAACAGTGCGCTGTAGAATGCTTCCTTCGTAAAGTACAAATGGAAGGGAAAGCCGAGCGTTTCCTAAGTTGAAACTACCTTCCAATGGAACGTATTAAGATTCGTTCTTAGATCGGTTCTAAAAGAAGGCTTGCTTCTTGTCCCGTTTCGAACAAAAAGGAAAGGGAGCTTTCAGGGATCTGGAATGCGTTTTTCGCATGCAAAGGAAGCGTAAAAGAACATATCCTGGAAGCGTGTTTTTTCCGACTGGGAATTCAGACATTTATCAAAATCTAACAAATTTTTTTCGCGCAAAAGAAATGTGCGTGACCCGTTAAGTTATTTGCGTTTACCATAATTTAAATGAATTTCTATTATTATTATACTGTAACATGTATTAATTAATTTATTTCAGATTACTTCTAAAGAATTATACGATGAGATCTTAATTTTTATAAAGAAAGTAAATATATTAAATATCATAATAATATACATTATTAAAATGCATCCTACGAATATGATGAAATTTTTAATTCATTTATTTTAAATTTCAAATTTAAGATCTCTTAGTATGACGTTACAGAAGCGTGAAATTTATTAATTAATACTGTCATAGTTATTAAAAGAAAGTAAATATAATATAATATATATTTATTGATATAATATGTAATTTATAAGTACAATCCATCTTATGAATACGATGCAAGTGTTAAATACCTGTATTTTGATTTAAATAAGAAGTTAATGTTTTTGAAAAAAAAGAAATTGAAGTCCTTAATATTTTTATATTGAAATCTACTCAATATATATAATTATATTGTCCACTTTGAGTGACAAAGGACGTACATTTTCGGCTTGACTCTGAGACATGTACATGGAAAAATCCGTTCTTCAAGTCGATCGTGTGGAAAATCTTTGCATGAGGTAGCCGGTCTAGTTGATCATCAATAAAAGGTAGGGGAAAATGGACTTTAACGATTACCTGGTTGATCCTTCGAAAATCGACACAGAGTCGTGGAGAGCCGTCCCGTTTTTTTTTAGCATTACTACGGGGCTTGTGAACTCGAAGTCAGACTCTTCAATGATTCCATTTTGTAGCCATTCTTCTACTTGCTCTTCTACTAGGCGCGCCTCAGCAAACGGCAATCGTCTTGGTCTGGCAAAAATTGGCGTATCGTCCTTTATGCGCATATCGATTTTAGTTGTTTTTGTGTGAAGCGGCTTGTAGTTGGTAACTATTTTACGAACTTCGGCTTTCGCTAACACAATGGCTTGCTCGTTAATATTAAATTCTCTAATGTTTTCAGCCATATCAATTTGCATTACGTTTACGAAATCGTTTTATTGTTCGTCGTCACGATTGAAAATAATCTCAGCATGTAAGCAATGTTCCTCACCAACAATCAATTTGAAGTCCATGCAACCGATTGGAACCACATAAAAATCTAAAAGGAACGATTCATTGTCAATTTGAATGGTCTCTTTGAAATGTCCAATAGGATTTATTTTGCTTGCCTCGCGCTCACTCCCGAAACCAATTAGATATACACTACAGTTTTGAAGCTTCTGACGTCGAATTTCGTCATACAAGTCTTCGCGGACAAGACTGAACTTGCTACCGGTGCCGAAGAGAGCCACGCACTTTTTGTTAGCTTGCCTCGCGCTCACTCCCGAAACCAATTAGATATACACTACAGTTTTGCAGCTTCTGACGTCGAATTTCGTCATACAAGTCTTCGCGGACAAGACTGAACTTGCTACCGGTGCCGAAGAGAGCCACGCACTTTTTGTTAGCAATAGTAATTTCCTTGCTCGTGAAATTGCTCTTCAGCTACACTCTATGCGTGTTCACTTTACTGTTCTCAGCTCTTGCATTTTGGTCACAATTGCGTGAAATATGTACCTCTTTCTTTGTTTTTGCAGTTATTCGAAACGTGTCGTTTTTCACCACAATTATAACAGGTAACCTCCTTTTTAAAGTTCTTGCTCACTGTTGCACCTTTCTTGCTGTGAAACATTTCCTCACTACGATTTGGTTTCTCACGGTCGTACACGTTTTCTCTTTCGTTTTAATTTTTGCACCTCATTCCAGCACATGATCTCGGCCTGTTCTTCAAACTCAGTTAACCACGATTCAATAGATATTGAGTAAGTACCGTCGAAAAAACGAATTGAGTTTTCTAAATCACGGAAGCTAAAGGCGAATCGCGGTATTGCCAGGTCTTTGCAAAAAGTTTTCGGTTCTTGAATCGCACTATTCGCAGAAATTCGCGCATTTTGCATTCTGTTTTCTTCCTCAGTCATGTCGATTCTTGTACTTCTTCCGCTCTCAAACACATCCACATCTTCGTCTTCGTCGTCTGATGAGTCGATTTGACTGTGTGCCAGAAGCCCATTTTGTAACAGATTACGAAATATATAAAGTCCTACGTCATCAACGTTGTAGGTTATGTTTAAAACATTACAGATCGATGCTCAATCGCGTTTGCTTAGATGTTGCTGTATATAGCTTACTTTCGCCTAATAATTTTCCGAGGTCTCATCAAAATCGAATCCAGAAAAGTCTTTGTCGGTTGTTTCGACCTCCCGCTCTTGAACTCAACTCTTCGTCTTCTCGTCGTCTGCATAAAGCCAACTCTCGCTTTTATTTATTTTTTAAAGTCTAGTTGGTTTTAGTGACATTTCCAAATTAAATCAATTTTTAGCCGGCTTGAGGGGAGGATTTTGAAAAAATAACACAATTTTTTTAATTTTGGTTTTTTGTCAATATATTTCGGATTCTCTTCGGCTACCGTCTTCAGGACAACTATAAAATAATAACAACGATTTTAATATTCTTCACAAACAGAAACAATTTACATTTGACATACATTTCTGGGAAAGAAAAATTTGCTTACAACTCCACGTCACCGGACGCAGACGTGTAAATTAAATGTATGTCAAATGTATAAAAAGTCAACTTCGGTCGCGTGTAGACGTGTTTTCTTAACGCTCCGGAAAAACAATAAGCCACTAAGTCGAAAACGCTCGAAAAAAATGTATAAACGCGAGGTTTTGCGATTCGCGATGCTAATTCGCATATCGTAAACTAAAGTTTTAGTTAATTAATTAATTAATATTACGCTCTATCAATAAATGAGTAAGAACGTGGATCAGCGCACTCAACGCCAAAAACAACAAGACGAAGCCCGTGAAAAAATTCAGAGAGAGCAAGACAAACGTCGTCTCTCTTTGGCCCGAAACAATGCTTATTTCTCGTTCACGAGTAATACTATAACCGAAAGTGCAAGAAAGTGCAAGTTTACTGACCGCCGAAAACCAGAGAGCTAGTTCTTGCTCTCCCGCCCTGCTTTTCACCGCACAAACACCATGGAGTGAGCAATGCAAAACTCCAACCGAGCTTCTGCCACCTAGTGCAACAACAACAGCAACTACTATGTCAACTACAACGGTCTCTGTGGCCAACAATGCAATAACGACTCCACTCTCTTCTTCTGCAGCGGGTAAAGCAACAACACAACCAAGTGCAAAAATCGGGTCAAACGGCAAAAACAAAGCTACGGTAGAAAAAATTACAATTCCGCAAGCGGGTTCGGACATGCAGACAGGCATGGATCGCTATATTAATATTTCCAAGCGCAAGCTAACCCCCCCAAAAAAAATCTGACGGCAATATGCCCAAAATAAACCGTACCAGCAAAGGCCCTGAAAATCTCGGGCCATTAAATGAAAATAGATTTTCCATTCTGGCGGAGCCTGAAACAGAGTACGAAGAACTAGCCCCAAAGAAACTTAAGCCCCCACCTATCTTTATTCGGGAGAAGATCTCCAACGTCCTAGTCAACAAAATAGTTGAGCTTGTCGGGAAGGATAACTTTCATGTTATTCCGCTTATGAAAGGGAATATAAGCGAAACCAAACTTCAAACCAAAACCGAAGATGATTTCCGAGCAGTGTCGAAGTACCTAAACGACGCCAAAAAGAATTACTACACGTACCAGCTGAAAAGTTGCAAGGGCTTACAAGTTGTCCTCAAGGGAATAGAACCCGATGTAACCCCCTCCGAAATTATAGAGGCTTTAAAAAAAAAACGGTTTTTGCGCCAAAAATGTTATAAAAATTATGAACAAAACAAGAAGCCGCAACCACTTTTCAAGGTCGAGCTGGAGCCAGACAGCAGAACTTTAAAAAAAAAACGCAGTGCACCCGATCTACAAGTTGCAGTACCTTCTGCACCGTAGGATTACAGTTGAAGAGCCGCACAAACGGAACGGGCCAGTGCAATGCAAAACTGCCAGGAATACGGACACACCAGGGCTTACTGCACCCTCAGGTCAGTTTGTGTAGCTTGTGGAAACTGCCACGGCTCCAAACCCTGCCCTGCCAACAAGGGAGACTCTCTCATTAAAAAGTGTGTAAACTGCCAAGGAATCCACACAGCAAACTACAGAGGCTGTCCAGTCTACAAGGAGATGAAAAGTCGGATGCAAAGAGCGACAACGGCACGCCAGAACATTTACATGAAATCACAAACGACACGCGAAGTTTTCTTCGCAAAAGCAGCCAGGTCATCATTCGGCCCTTCAATTACCACCAACAGCATTTCCTACGCCAGTGCTCTAAGATCAGGCACAGCTCACATAGAGCCGAAAACTGATAACATACAGCAGGCCATGGGACAGCCACAAAGTAACATGGAAACTATGATGATATCTTTGCAAAAAAATATGATGGAATTTATGTCCTTCATAAAAAATACCATGCAAACTCTAATGTAAAACCAAAATGTCTTGTTACAAATGCTTGCAGCTCAGCAGTCCAAAATAATTAGGCCTAGCCTCCGAATAACTCTGTGGAACGCCAACGGTGTTTCACGGCATATACCTGAAATAACTCAATTTCTGAACGAAAATCACATCGACGTTATGTTGCTGGCAGAAACGCATCTCACCAGCAAATATAACTTTCAAATACGAGGATACACGTTCTACGGCACCGATCATCCAGATGGTAAAGCACATGGCGGAACCGGCATCTTAATAAGAGACCGTATCAAACACCACTTTCACCAACGGTTTACAAAAAATTATCTGCAAGCTACATCGATAAAATTACATTTGGGCACTAGCAACCTTGCCATTGCCGCTGTCTACTGCCCACCCCGCTTTACAGTCTCCGAAGACCAATTCTTGGACTTCTACAATTCACTTGGAGAGCGATTCATAGCAACAGGTGATTACAACGCCAAGCACACACACTGGGGATCCCGCCTTGTGACCCCCAAAGGAAGGCAACTATATAATGCACTCATCAAAACATGCAACAAACTGGACTACGTTTCACCAGGCAGTCCTACATACTGGCCAACAGATCCTAGAAAACTACCTGGTTTAATTGATTTTGCTGTGACAAAAAATATTCCTCGCAATCTAATATCTGCAAAATCGCTTTTGGATCTATCATCGGACCACTCACCAGTGCTAAGCTACGGTAGAAAAAATTACAATTCCGCAAGCGGGTTCGGACATGCAGACAGGCATGGATCGCTATATTAATATTTCCAAGCGCAAGCTAACCCCCCCAAAAAAAATCTGACGGCAATATGCCCAAAATAAACCGTACCAGCAAAGGCCCTGAAAATCTCGGGCCATTAAATGAAAATAGATTTTCCATTCTGGCGGAGCCTGAAACAGAGTACGAAGAACTAGCCCCAAAGAAACTTAAGCCCCCACCTATCTTTATTCGGGAGAAGATCTCCAACGTCCTAGTCAACAAAATAGTTGATCTTGTCGGGAAGGATAACTTTCATGTTATTCCGCTTATGAAAGGGAATATAAGCGAAACCAAACTTCAAACCAAAACCGAAGATGATTTCCGAGCAGTGTCGAAGTACCTAAACGACGCCAAAAAGAATTACTACACGTACCAGCTGAAAAGTTGCAAGGGCTTACAAGTTGTCCTCAAGGGAATAGAACCCGATGTAACCCCCTCCGAAATTATAGAGGCTTTAAAAAAAAAACGGTTTTTGCGCCAAAAATGTTATAAAAATTATGAACAAAAACAAGAAGCCGCAACCACTTTTCAAGGTCGAGCTGGAGCCAGACAGCAGAACTTTAAAAAAAAAACGCAGTGCACCCGATCTACAAGTTGCAGTACCTTCTGCACCGTAGGATTACAGTTGAAGAGCCGCACAAACGGAACGGGCCAGTGCAATGCAAAAACTGCCAGGAATACGGACACACCAGGGCTTACTGCACCCTCAGGTCAGTTTGTGTAGCTTGTGGAAACTGCCACGGCTCCAAACCCTGCCCTGCCAACAAGGGAGACTCTCTCATTAAAAAGTGTGTAAACTGCCAAGGAATCCACACAGCAAACTACAGAGGCTGTCCAGTCTACAAGGAGATGAAAAGTCGGATGCAAAGAGCGACAACGGCACGCCAGAACATTTACATGAAATCACAAACGACACGCGAAGTTTTCTTCGCAAAAGCAGCCAGGTCATCATTCGGCCCTTCAATTACCACCAACAGCATTTCCTACGCCAGTGCTCTAAGATCAGGCACAGCTCACATAGAGCCGAAAACTGATAACATACAGCAGGCCATGGGACAGCCACAAAGTAACATGGAAACTATGATGATATCTTTGCAAAAAAATATGATGGAATTTATGTCCTTCATAAAAAATACCATGCAAACTCTAATGTAAAACCAAAATGTCTTGTTACAAATGCTTGCAGCTCAGCAGTCCAAAATAATTAGGCCTAGCCTCCGAATAACTCTGTGGAACGCCAACGGTGTTTCACGGCATATACCTGAAATAACTCAATTTCTGAACGAAAATCACATCGACGTTATGTTGCTGGCAGAAACGCATCTCACCAGCAAATATAACTTTCAAATACGAGGATACACGTTCTACGGCACCGATCATCCAGATGGTAAAGCACATGGCGGAACCGGCATCTTAATAAGAGACCGTATCAAACACCACTTTCACCAACGGTTTACAAAAAATTATCTGCAAGCTACATCGATAAAATTACATTTGGGCACCAGCAACCTTGCCATTGCCGCTGTCTACTGCCCACCCCGCTTTACAGTCTCCGAAGACCAATTCTTGGACTTCTACAATTCACTTGGAGAGCGATTCATAGCAACAGGTGATTACAACGCCAAGCACACACACTGGGGATCCCGCCTTGTGACCCCCAAAGGAAGGCAACTATATAATGCACTCATCAAAACATGCAACAAACTGGACTACGTTTCACCAGGCAGTCCTACATACTGGCCAACAGATCCTAGAAAACTACCTGGTTTAATTGATTTTGCTGTGACAAAAAATATTCCTCGCAATCTAATATCTGCAAAATCGCTTTTGGATCTATCATCGGACCACTCACCAGTGCTAATAACTCTTCTTCAAAACCCGGAATTAATCGAGCACCCTTGCAGGCTGACGTCGCATCGAACCAACTGGCTGAAGATCAAAAAGTACGTAAGTTCCCACATCGAACTAACTCCACAGCTCAACTCCAAGGAGGACATCGACTGCTATGCCAATGCACTGGAGTCTGTACTCGTCGCAGCAGCCAAAGTCTCTACACCGCAAGGGAGAGATGGGCACACACCAACACAAAACTAACCTTGAAATCGAACAGCTTGTTTTGGAGAAAAGACGTTTGAGGCGTGCTTGGCAAACCAGCAGATCGCCATCCTCAAAACATAGTCTTAAGGAGGCTGGTCGCAGACTTACCAGGGCTAGTGATGAACTTTGGACACCTGGGGAGTCGAATTTCCCGATTTCCGAGTTCTGCACTTATTCTGTTACCAGCGATCTTGAATAGTGATACAACACGACTCCTGGACTGTCCCATTAGTGCACTTTTTAAATGTACCTGATTCCATTGGCACATTAGCATTTAGCTAATGCGACTCCGAAATGTGAGTGGCACGAACAGCTAATCTGGGTTTGCTTACTTAATAATAATCGCAACTCAAAACGAAATTATTTTGAAATCATGAATTTGAGCAAGTTTACGGAAATCTTTAATGCTCAGCAGGACATCCGTAATGCGACTGGAGCATTTGCCAACATGGACGAGGGCAGCTGATGATGTTGTTTGACGGGTTTGCAAAGAAGACCACCACAGTTTCTAAAATGGAGCAATGTCACCTATATGTGTGAGTTTTTTCCTGCCAGAGATCCAGCAATAATGCATTGTGGTACTGCGACCAGGTATTGCTGCGATTACTCTTGTTTTCAGTCATTTTAAAGCACAATTGATTGTAATTTAGAAAGAAATCGAAAATTGCGCCAACCTTGCATATAAAAGCCAGCTGTTGTAACAAAATATCGTAAATTTTTTGGTTTTTTTTTTTATTTTTTTCAAAAATTTTCGGGCGAATGGTTCTTAATCGCATTTAATTATTGAATTTATTTTAAATGCGGAATTTAGGCTTATGGGATTCCCTGTGTAAATAAATGCGCATTAGGCTAAATGTGTTTTAATGCGCCAATGGAATCCGGCAATTATAATTTCGACATTTGTTTTTTTCATAAAGTCACTATAAATGTGTACCTAATAATTATGCTAATGGGAACGCAACGTCGAAATCCTGTCATGTCGTATGCGATGAATCAAAACAACAGCCTAGTGCTATTGGCAGCCACATCTTTCTTTTTTTTTAAAGCAGCAAAACAACATCTGTGGTGGGAATATGCGTTGAGAGTATGCAGAAGCTTAATGATCTCCGGATGATCCTTTCACTCTCTCTTAAGAAATCTTGTGTTGATTAAAATGGCAAACTAAAAGAAGCTGAGATGACCAAAATCATTATCGATATATGTATCTCGTATTTTTTGTTATTTGTACAAATTAATTGTTTTTAAATTCCTTGTGTTTTTAAATATTATTTAACGTTTCTGATGTAGCAGCATCCCAATCTTATAGTCGTGCAATATTAAGGGTTACATATCTGCGTCTATGGCTAGCTCAGTTTTTTTACATAGCTTTGGCTTAGGCGAATAGAGAAGGGGAAAAAGTGCGTCAAAGTGCATCCTTCTACAAAATATGGGTTTTTACCAAAGTTTACTCGATATTTACCTGATATTTGTCATATCGTGGGTAGCTATCACCATAAACGACCGAAAACAACGACAAAACTAGCCGGTAAACAAAAGCGGTCGGATATGAATTTTCATTAAATGTCAATTTTAGAGCCTATACACTTGGGTTGCTTCATAGCGTCTGTGGCTAGACACATATTTTCATATTGGTTTTTTATAGGCAGATATATTTGGATTTTACCAATTTTTACTCGATGTTTGTTTACGTCGGTCAAGTATAATAGTAAAGTATCCTCTTTATTAACAAATGAAACATCAAGTTAAATTGTTTCTTTATTTTTTAGGAGCAGCAATGGTGCCGCTCCAACGTTTATATGTTTTTTGTTCTTACATTATTCTTTTAATTCTAAGTAAGGCTTAGTCTCGTCGCTGCGCTTCCCACCGCTATGTACATATATGCTTAGTTATATAGGCTATGCTCTCTTAAGCGCGAGGTATATGCACATGTGGTATACATATATGCTTAGGTATATAGGCTATGCTCTCTTAAGCGCGAGGTATATGCACATGTGGTCCGTTCGTGTTACAATTATGCTGACACTAGCACTTTTGGTGTGTAGTCCAAAGCGTAGCGATCGGTTCATATTTCGGCCCCTTGGGCTTAAGACCGGGACATTTGGATAATGTAAAAACTGCAACATAGTGTTACAGTGTGTAACCTTTAAGTACTCTTGGTACAATGGGTATACAATATGTGTGCATACTACATCTACCTCCTTTTGAAAAATAACATAATAAAATGAAGTTATTTCCTAGTCATTATGTTTACTTGTTTAAACTATAACATTTTGGAAAAATTAAAAAATGTTTTAATTATTTTTAATTTGTTGTTGGTTTTTATTTTCTTTTTTATAAAATGGAATCTGAAGGAATTGATAATTGTTTTTTTTTTGTTTTTTTTTTATTAGTATATATTATTAGAATTTATTTGGTTGATCAGACCATTGCTATTTATTTAGTTGAAAATAATGAATGAAAATTCTTTATCCTATCCTTATGAACTGTTTGTTTTTTATTTGTATTATTTGAAATTACCATGTTATCTTTTTCTTCTATGCTTTCAGCCTTGTAGGGTCCAGTATATTTAAAGTCTTATCTCCTGTTTTTAAATCAAAATCTAAAGTATTTTTGTCAAAGCTTTTTTTTCTGCTTATGGACTTCTAACATTAATCTAGCTCTCTTAAATGCTTTTTAGATTCTTTAGCATAGTCTTCTATATTTAATAGAGTTTTATCTTATCTATACTATTAAAAACTAACTCATATGGGCAATAGTCATGTGCCATAGAGGGGGTTGTATTAAAACAATATACGAAGTATATGAGCCACACATCCCAATCTGTTTTGTAACTGAGATGTATGATCTGATGAACTCATTAAATGTTCTGTGGCTTCGCTCCACGGTACCTACAGTCTGATGATGATGTGCGGTAGAAGTTATGTTTTTTATATTCAAATTTTCGCATAATTCTTCTATTATTGAATTTTTATATTCTGTTCGCATGTTCGTAATAAACGTCTTTATTGGACCGTACTTCAAAACAAAATTTTCAAATATAGATTTTGCTACTGTATTTGCACTTTTATTCTGTAATGGTATTGCTACAAAATATTTTGTTAAATCGCAGATTAGAGTTACAGCATATTCATTTCCTTGTTTAGATTTGGGTAGGGGACCGATCGTATCCACAATTACGTTTGGCGTTTCAGTGATAGTCAATGGGGTCTTTGTGTGTTTCGTTGTTTTTTATTTTTGGCATTTGAAGCATTTTCTTGTATACTTTGATATATATCTGGTCATGTTTTTCAATAATAATACCTTTTTATTTTTGCTTATGTTCTAGCTATGCCTGTATGACCTCCTAGTATTGGATCGTCATGGAATGTAAACAGTATTGGTTCTTTCTCTTTATCATTATTTGATAATAGGGACATCGGCTTGAGTAGCGTTACTCTTAGAGATTGTTGCCCATTATTTTGAAAGATTCTATTGGGATGGTGTTAAAGATCTTTTCGCTCGGTGCACTTTCAGTTGGCTGATATTTAGTATACCGGCTTGCTTTTCAAGCCTTTGAAAGAACTGACCTAAGTCGAAAACTCCATTGGTGTACATATCCCTACATATGTACATATCAATTCTTGCTATAACTTTCTTCCCATGCTTTAGCAAGCAAAGTGAATCCATTCGCAAGGTCACTACTTTTCGTAACTCATCATTTACAATGACATCGTATACGTTGGGTTGAGAAGCTTCATTTAGAGTTTGCCTACAATTTTATTTGCGTTCAGAATTTTATTATTCGTTTGAATATTTTTTAAGTCGAAGGAGATAATGCGTCTGCAGTGTGATTGTCCTTTCCCTTAAGATATTCAACAGTAAAATCGGATTCCTCTAAGTCAAGTCTCATTCTGGTTAATTTTGAACTTCGGTTAGTCATTAAAAATAGATATGTTAGTGGTCTGTTTTTACTGTGAAGTTTTCCGTATATATAAGGTCTAAAGTGTTTAATTGCCCAATGTATAGCTGCTAATTCTTGCTCTATCGTGTTTTTATTTTTTTCTCCTTTTGTGCGTTTCATTATGTTCTTGTGTTAGAACGGCTCCGCATGTTTGTTTACTTGCATCCGTTGTTATGCAAAATTCTTTATTAAAATCGGGATTCTGTAATAATTTTGTCCACTCGAATTTTACATTATTTTTGCATATTCGCGTTATGTGTCGTGAAAAACCTGAACAAATTTTAATGAATCTTCTTTTATAATAGCAGAATGCAACGTTATTATTCTATGACCTCATATTTCTTGTTGTCTGGTAGAATACCTGTGCAATTTAAGGTTGTGTCCTGTATAAATCAAAAACGTTTGTGAGGTTTTTAATCGTATGTTTTTCTGAACAACCAATGACAATTAGGTCATCCATATACAAGAATGCCTGGGAAGGTTTGATACCTGAAAACGCAATTGTCATCATTCTTTGGAAAGAATTTGGCGCTATTGTTGAACCATAAGGTAATCGCGTGAAGCGATAGGAGCCATTGCTTGTAGGAAAGGACGTTATATTTCTAGACGTTTCTTCGAGTTATATTTGATGAAATCCTGAAATCAGATCTGAACAATAAAAGTATTTAACTCTACCTTATTGGTCAAGAAAATCGTCAGTTCTTATCTTATCTTCTTATCTTTGATTAATTTATAGACTTGTTTATCGACTTGTTTATCTACTTCTTCTTTTTGACTGTGAGGAATTCTGTAGTTTTAAATCATCATCATCTTTCATTCTAATTTTTGTTTGTAAAACTATTTGTTGATATTGATGCAGATTCTATTCCGAATATATCCATGTATTTTGTGCATAATTTATTAAGTATTGTTTTAAATTGGCAAGGGAAATTTTTAATCTATTTATTTAAAGTATCTGTATTATTGTCATTTTCGTTTGTTTTTACTATTTCGTAGTTCAATTTTTAGTTCCTTTAAGTGGATAATTTCGTTTTTATTTGTAGTATTTAAAATTCAAACAATGTATTTTTTGAATCTGCAATGGAGTTTCAATGAATACTCCGTTTTGGATTTCTTGGTTTGGTATAAATACTTACTTGGTTGCTGCCTTTATAGCAATTTTTCTGACAACTTCGGACCTTTCTCGTAAAATTGTCAAATTGATTTAAAATGCACGATTTATTCGAATGTTTATTGGGTGATCGAGATTGTTGGGCCTTAGTATAAGCCAATCGTTTTCTGGTTTTAAGTTAATTTGACAATTATATTTTTCCATGAAGTCGATGTCAATTATGCCATCACATGGAATTGGAAAATCTGTTCTTACTAAATAGAAAATATGTGGGATGGCATAGTTATTTGAAAGGAGTTCTATTGAAGTTAATCCCTTAGCGTTGGTTGTTCCTTCTCCAACACCTGATATTTGAATAATATTTGTGTGATCTACGTTGTTAAATGAATTTTCCTTTATAAATGAGAAATCTGCACCAGTATCATCTAATAATGTATATAATTTTTTAGTTTGTTCATTCCGGGTGAAACATTGTTATTATTATTGTAGTTACCGTTATTGGCTCCGCCACGGTTGTTTCCTCTATAATTTCCACGACCTCTATTGTTATAGTTGTTGGTTCGGTTATTATAACTTTGATTATAACAGTTGTATCGGTTATATCCATTGTTTTGGTATTGGTAGTGACCGTTGTAGTTACCACGGCCTCCTCTACCACGAAAAGTACCTCGATAGGCTCACAGTTTTTAGCCATTGTTGTGATGGCTTATTTTGTGCTGAACTTATCAGCATGTTCGGCTGATAACCCTTCATCGATATACGAAGCATCAAGTAGCTTTCGTAAATTGTCTATTTCATGGGGACATTTTTCAGCAGTATTTACTTTTTGCGTTGTTTTAGTCATTTTAGCCTTTAGTATATCGAATGTTTCACCGACGGCATTGGCTTCCAACTTTGCAATTATTGCCGTAATAGTGGTATTATTTTGCACCTTGTATAAGGTTGAGCCTACTATTTTCGACTTAATTACTTTGATAGCCAGGTGTTCAAATGGTCCTTTTGTTAATCTTCAGTACCCTCTTCTGTGTTTTTGGTTTTGTAAATACCGCAGGGATGGTAAGATCATGTAGATCGATTTCTTCTAAATTAGTTTCTTCCTCTACCTCAGAGTCAGAGCTTTCTTGCGTGTCTGACTCAGTTGGTTCAGGGTTATTTGATTCAAGTTCTTCACTTGGATCTATTGTCAGAGGGGTATTTAAAATTGTTGGTTTAGTTATATCTAATTTATACCTCTCTCTGACTGTTAATAAGTTCGAACGTTACTTGATCAATAATTTTGATACCTTTGACCAGTTCGTTTTTCTAATTATTTTTCTATTTTCATGCACTTCTAGATTTCGTCCTAAATATTAATTTTCTTTTATAACTGATTTTGCGAAAACTCCTGGAATTGTTGACAATACAATTCCTATTTGGGTTCTTGAGCAATGAATTATTGGTGAAAAATCTAACCTGAATAAATCAATAAAACTGTATTCGAGCTCTAATATGCTCCTCGGGGTCATTTGAGACCAATTGTAGAATTCTAAGTCTAAAATTTGGGTCATTCTTATAGACCTTTGTAATAGCTTCTAGAGTGTTAATTTTTTTTTTTTTTTAAATAGGCAGGATATTAGGAATTATTGGATATATTCTTGAGTCTACCAATTTGGTATCTACTAAACCCATTTTGGGTGTTTCTTCAAATGTGTTATAATGCCAATTATATGTAGTGTTTTTCTCGATTTACTATTAATGTGCCATGTATTATGCATCGCAGTGCAATTGGTAATAAAATATTGCTCTGGTGTTCTCCGCGTCAGCTGGTCGTCGTAGGCTTGGCTTCGCTGACAATTCTTCGAAGGCGCAAGTGGCGAATTGCCCTTCACGCTGTTGTTTTGGCACGCTGTCCAACGGGCCGGGGCAGTCGGTAGGGCAGCCTTTAATTCTTTTAGTCAACTCCTTTGGAGACGAATGTTTATTAGTTTTCGTGTTATTTGTTGATTTTATGACCGCCGATGGAGTTGTGATTGGGGACTTGTGATTGGGCTTCTTGAATCTCAATTTTAGAAAATCGAGCTCGCTTTGTAGTTATTGAGATGTTGCCCATGCCACTTTAAGTGTGCTATTCTTTTCTGTACTTTGGTTTTCACTCCTGCCCGTCCCATCACACTCTACTCACTTTCCGATTAGTTCCATATATTGTCTTGATTAATTCCTTTGGTATTTGTTCATATTCATTATAGTCCTTAGTTTTTCAGGGCTTTTGTCACTTTAATTTAATTTTTTCAGAAAAATAGTTCGAGTTTTGTTTGTGTTGGCTGAATTAATTAACTAATTAATTTTTAGATTTTTTTCACTTTAATAGCAAGATGGTCCAAGACATAGCGATCGGTTCATATTTCGGCCACTTGGGTTTATTTTTTTTAATACCCTTGCAGAAGGTATTATAATTTCAGTCAGAAGTTTGCAACGCAGTGAAGGAGACATCTCCGACCCTATAATGTATATATATTCTTGATCAGCATCACTAAGAGAGTCGATCTAGACTTGTCCGTCTAGTCTCTCAGTTTTAAAGCTATCTGCGTGAAACTTTCCAAAAGTTGTCTTTCTATTGCAGGTAGTATATAAGTCGGAACGATCAGAAAAATAAATTTAAAAAAATTATAACTTTGCTGTTTTTTAAATTTTTTTTTAGTTCTTCGAAATATAGTAATGGTTAAAAATTTCGGAATTACGGTTTAAATTTCATCAAAATGGGACGACTATATCATACAGCTCCCGTAAGAACAATCGGAAAAAGAAATAAAAAAAATTATAACTTTGCTGTTTTTTAATTTTTTGTTTAGTTCTTCGAAATATAGTAATAGTTAATTATTTCAGAATTACGGTTTAAATTTCAATAAAATTGGACGACTATATCATATAGCTCCCATGGAAATAATAAAAATATATAAAAAAATTTGTATTTTTAATGTAACTTTTTTAAAATCGGATAACGATATCATATAGCTGCTTCAGTAACTGTCGAATAATTAAGTTGCAAATCATCATTGCTTCAATGTTTTTAAACATATACGCAAATAAATCTTAATTTTGATTTTTTTTAAGAATATTTAGTTATTGCAAATGCTAAAAGGGTATATGAACTTCGGCTTGCCGAAGTTCGCTTCCTTTTTTGTTTTTGTTTTTTTTTACATATGCATTTTATATATTGAATCTTCTCTGAATTGAGACTAACAATAGGTATATAAAATCTTAAACTAAAAACTCTATCTGACAGTCAAGATTACTGACGCGAGATGTAAGGGCTTTCTAATAACTATTGATGAGCTGGAAGGTCATTTCGTTGCAATCGGGTCCGGTTTGAAACCCTGTTTCTATTGTTAATCTGTTGACTTGCTCTATTGTTCCATGGCTTTCTCGAAAGCCAAATTGATGTGCCGGATTAACGTTGTGCTGGGATATGGTATTATGCGCGTCAAAACGCATTTTTTCGAGCACTTTTGACAGACACGAGAGTAAACTTATCGGTCTGTATGAAGCTGGTATTGTGTGATCTTTTCCTGGCTTTGGGATCATTAGGATTACCGACTTTTTCAATTTTTTTGGGAAGCAGTCAAGTCGTGTAATCTCGTTAAAGAGTTTACAAATTACCTCAACTGCACAGTTTGGGAGCTTAATTAGCATCTTAGGAGTTATTAGATCACCACCTGGGGTTTTTGAAAAAAAACATTTCGAAGGTGTAAAGCAAATGTACAAGCTCTGTCTTTGTCGCTTCTTGCCCAGCTGCCTGAAGAGTCTCCTATGGGAGTTACTGTTTCGGCCGGCGCACTTAGATATGGGTGGGCCCTCCACAAGGGATCCTTGGTGCTGGTGGGTGAAAGTTTCTTAATGTACTGGCGTTGTGCTTTTTCTTCTTCGTGCCTTAGAGCCCTGGTAAGTCTGCGACCAGCTTCCTTAAGGCTATGTTTTGAGGATGGCGATCTGCTGGTTTGCCAAGCACGCCTCAAACGTCTTTTCTCCAAAACAAGTTCTTCGTTTTCAAGGTTAGTCTTGTGCTGGTGTGTGTGCCCATCCCTCCCTTGCGGTGTAGAGACTTTGGCTGCTGCGACGAGTACAGACTCCAGTGCATCGGCATAGCAGTCGATGTCCCCCTTGATGTTGAGCTGTGGAGTTAATTCAATGTGGAAGCTTACGTACTTTTTGAACTTCAGCCAGTTGGTTTGATGCGACGTCAGCCTGCAAGGGTGCTCGATTAATTCCGGGCTTTGAAGAAGAGTTATTAACACTGGTGAGTGGTCCGATGATAGATCCAAAAGCGATTTTGCAGATATTAGATTGCGAGAAATTTTTTTTGTCACAGCAAAATCAATTAAATCAAATAGTTTTCTAGGTTCTGTAGGCCAGTATGTAGGACTGCCTGGTGAAACGTAGTTCAGTTTGTTGCATGTTTTGATGAGTGCATTATATAGTTGCCTTCCTTTGGGGGTCACAAGGCGGGATCCCCAGTGTGTATGCTTGCTACGAAGCGCTCTCCAAGTGAATTGTAGAAGTCCATGAATTGGTCTTCGGAGACTGTAAAGCGGGGTGGGCAGTAGACAGCGGCAATGGCAAGGTTGCAGTTGCCCAATTGTAATTTTATCGATGTAGCTTGCAGATAATTTTTTGCAAACCGTTGATGAAAGTGGTGTTTGATGCGGTCTCTTATTAGGATGCCGGTTCCGCCATGTGCTTTACCATCTGGATGATCGGTGCCGTAGAACTTGTATCCCCGTATTTGAAAGTTATATTTTCTGGTGAGATGCTTTTTTGCCAGCAACATAATGTCGATGTGGTTTTCATTCATAAATTGAGTTATTTCAGGTATATGCCGTGAAACACCGTTGGCGTTCCACAGAGTTATTCGAAGGCTAGGCATAATTTATTTGGATTGCTGAGCTGCAAGCATTTGTAACAAGATATTTTGGTTTTGCATTAGAGTTTGCATGGTGGTTTTCATGAAGGACATAAATTCCATCATATTTTGTTGCTTTGCGGCTGTCCCATGACCTACTGTATGTTGTCAATTTTCGGCTCTATGTGAGCTGTGCCTGATCTTAGAGCACTGGCGTAGGAAATACCGTTGGTGGTAAATGAAGGCACAAATGATGACCTGGCTGCTTTTACGAAGATGTAACTGTTCTGGCGTGCCGTTGTCGCTCGTTGCATTCAACTTTTCAAGTCGTGGCAGTTTCCACAAGCTACACAAACTGACCTGAGGGTGCAGTAAGCCCTGGTGTGTTCGTATTCCTGGCAATTTGTGCATTGCACTGGCCCGTTCCGTTTGTGTGGCTCTTCTACTGTAATCCTACGGTGCAGAAGGTACTGCAACTTGTAGATCGGGTGCACTTCGTTTTTTTCCAAAGTTCTGCTGTCTGGCTCCAGCTCGACCTTAAAAAGTGGTTGCGGCTTTTTGTTTTTGTTTATAATATTAATAACAATTTTTGCGCAAAAACCGTTTTCTTTTAAAGCCTCTATAATTTCGGAGGGTGTCACATCGGGTACTATTCCCTTGAGCACAACTTGTAAGCCTTTGCAATTTTTCAGCTGGTACGTGTAGTAATTCTTTTGACATCGTTTAAGTACTTCGACACTGCTCGAAAATCATCTTCTGTTTTGGTTTGAAGTTTGGTTTCGCTTATATTCCCTTTCATAAGCGGAATAACATGAAAGTTATCTTTCCCGACAAGCTCAACTATTTTGTTGACTAGGACTTTGGAGATCTTCTCCCGAAAAAAGATAGGTGGGGGCTTAAGTTTCCTTGGGGCTAGTTCTTCAGACTCTGTTTCAGGGTCTGCCAGAATGGAAAATCTATTTTCATTTGATGGCCCGAGATTTTCAGGGACTTTGTTGGTACGGTTTATTTTGGGCATATTGCCGTCAGATTTTTTTTGGGGTGTTAGCTTGCGCTTGGAAATATTAATGTAGCGATCCGTGCCTGTCTGCATGGCCGAACCCGCTTGCGGAATTGTCATTTTACCTACCGTAGCTCCCACGGGAACTTAATTTTTTTATTTTGTAATTTTTTTTAGAAGTTCTTTTTGATTAATTAATAATTTGACAGTTCATAATTACGCTTTTAATTTTATTAAAATCGGAAAACGATATCATATAGCTGCCATAGGAACTATCAATGTAAACATACACACAAGTCAATCATAATTTTAATGTTTTCAAGAATATTTAATTTTTGCAGTAGCTAGGTATATGAGCTTCGGCTTGCCGAAGTTTGCTTCCTTTCTTGTTATACCCTTGCAGAGGGTATTATAATTTCAGTCAGAAGTTTGCTACGCAGTGAAGGAGACATCTCCGACCCTATAAAGTATATATATTCTTGATCAGCATCACTAGGAGGGTCGATCTAGCCATGTCCGTCTGTTTCTACGCTAACTAGTCGCTCAGTTTAAAAGCTATCTGCATGAACCTTTCCCAAAAGTTGTCTTTCTATTGCAGGTAGTATAAGTCGGATCAAGCTGGATCGGACGGACATACAATATTGATTAATCCTCGTTTTTGTCTTTTTGTAGAAATAATTCCATTGGTTTCATGTTTTTGTTGTTTTAGTGCTAAGGCAATATCTGGTACGTAATTAAACTTGCTTTCGTATATCATAAAGACCTGATATGTTTCTAATATTTTTGTTTGATTAAACTGTATCGTATGATGTTCGTTATTTAAAGGTATTTTTACAATCCCTGTGTTCAGAAGTAAATAACCGTTATTCGAAGTGATAGGTGTAGAACTAATTTGGTGAGCTGTTGTCGATGTTACAATCGTCCACGTCATTATCATGATCATTTTCAAAATCAGAGTCAGTATTGTCAGATTCCCTGGAATGATTATAGAGATTTAGTGCTTTAGCTTTTTTAAATTTACTTATGTGCTTTATTACTTTATGACCCCAATTAGTTTCTTGTCAATGCAAGTAAAGCTTCCTCATATAAGGTGCTGCCAGGGGACCTTTTCGTCACGGCTGCTGTCCGACTCCAGTCAGGGTATGGACCAACTTGCCAGCTCCTGCAAGGGAATTGCCGGGGTATCCACTGTCGAAGCCGCTCCAGTTGTGGAGCAAGGAAATGAAGATTAGGTTGGGTATCTGGGTACCAGTTACTAGCCTTGTGGCTTAGCAACAATAAATAAGAAGATCAGCTATAGCTGGTGTAGAAGTTTATTTCAAGCTTCTGCTTGCTTTACGTGCCAAGTACTACTAAAAACTAGGTTACATAAAATAAGTGTGCTTAAACTATGCTATGAAGGGAGATTATGCTAAGAGAGAGAGAGAGAGAGAGAGAGAGAGAGAGAGAGAGAGAGTTAAAGAAATGCGCATAAGCTACCAAGTGTAGTCGGCCAGCCGACTTAGCATACGTGATAATGCTGCTCTCGCATTGGGAGCGAGCGACAGTATATCACAGCAATTCACCTGCGCGAGCGTAACTTGTTTACTATTCCCCCCTTAAGTCTGACCGTCCCGGGCAATGCCAACCATTATCGGCCATCTGGATCTCCGTTGCAGTTCGTTGCCTCCTTATTCATGGGTAAAGGAGGTTTGAGCCTTTGAAGATCAGGAGCCACTGCAATAGCCACAACTGATTCTTAGATGACTCGTCAACTTTCGTCAGTATTTATATTCGACGCCTTGGAGGACCTTTTATTTCATTCGTGGGCATCCTTGCTGCGTAGACGTAATGCCGAGTCATGTGCAATGATATTGTTAATGGAGAGACGACAAATCCTCAAATTTATGCAGACACTTCACGAAGACATAAATATCTCGGTGCTGATAGCTGTTGCCGATCGTTTAAAGATATTGAAAGGCAGATCGCTCGCACATCTTCTCGGTCCTTCATTGGTTTTGTGTCTTGCCAGATTTTCTTGTATCAGAATCGCTCTCTCTTCACCATTGTAATCGATGTGATATTATTTGGATACATGTAGGACTCGGTCAAACTCCGGCATACAGTCGACGAGTGGCAACGTTTTGCGATATAGCTAAGTAAGCAATTAGTGGTTCGCCAGTCTCTTACGGCCAGAGTTCCGTTGACGCATTCAGCTACAGTGTCGCCTATTTGTTGCAGCACGGCGCTCTTATGTGCCACCAGCAGATTTGCACCCTTTAACGGACAGACTAAAAAATTACTGTGAAATGTTCTGTAAATTATAACTTTAAATCGCTTTGGCTAAAAATAAGCATTTGATTCTGTGAGAGTAAGCATTAGAAACCGCATTCAATTCTTGGCCAACAGCCAAGAGTCATTTGCATCGAGTATGCCATTCCTCCTTTTCCCTTAAATTCTTTCATAAGCTTCATTCAGTGCTTCTGTGTTTAAGTTTACTAATTTATCCTAACTTTTAATAGATATGCGATTATCTTAAATTGTCCTTGTGGACCACCCTCCCCTTTATAAGAACAGACGTTCCCAGGTCTGCCTGAACTTTCTCTTCAGAAAATAAAGGTGTTAGCTTGTTGCCTAATCTCTTGTTGTTTTTTAGGAACACCTTTTCCCCTACCTCGAATATCCTATTTTGTCGGGAAGGCTTATTTCTTTCTAGTTGAGCTTGCTGAGCGTTTATTAACCTGTTCTTGATGTTTTCTTTAAACTCTTCACCCGAAGCGTGAATTGCGTCTATAGGCTTTATTCCAGTAACCGAATGAATAGTCCTATTATATTCTACAGTCGCTTGCATAATACTCTCAATTGTATCTTCAAACTTCTTTTCCAACTTTAGGCACCTTGCGATCTCTAGTAAAGTGCTGTGGAGGCGTTCCACTTGCCCATTTGAGTCCTATTATATTCTACAGTCGCTTGCATAATACTCTCAATTGTATCTTCAAACTTCTTTTCCAACTTTAGGCACCTTGCGATCTCTAGTAAAGTGCTGTGGAGGCGTTCCACTTGCCCATTTGACGAACTATGCAGTGGAGGTGCGTTGACAACGTCGATACCAAACTGGTTTTTTAAGAGCGACCTAATAGTTTCAGAGTTAAACGCTGCTTCATTGTCACAGTAGATTACTTTGGTTTTGGGAAAGACGTTCACAAGCTGAACAATAGGGATCTTAATATCCGTTATTGACTGAGATACTATTGGCTGAGTAATAGCAAATTTAGAGAACTTATCGATGCATGTCAAAAATAGCTTTTTATCAGTAGAAAAGACATCGATGTGGAGAATCTCACCAGTATAAGATGGTATTGGGGTTACACCTAGCTCCTGTTTTTTAGGATGTCTGTCGTATTTGGCTCTATTGCAGGCTGTAATCAGTTCACTATTACCTCTGTGACCAGCTTAGCCATTTTTGGGAAATAGTAATCGCCGAGAATTTGCTTAACATTTTCTTGTGCCGCTCTATGAGCGACTGTGTTCGGCTACAACTATCTCTTTTTGTTCGGTCCTGTCAGTTATATCGGTCACTATTGTCTTAAAATACCAAAATTTTGTTCCCGGAAAGGTTTTTACGAGCTCATGCTGTAAATAAGCCAAAATGTGCAGATTGCAACGAATCGCGTTTACGAGGTTTGGCTGAACCACCTTTTTTGCCTCTTGAAGTGCTTCATCATCGTGAGTGAAATATATGTGATGTCGCCCCTTTTCGCGAAAGAGTACAAACGTGCGCTTCAAAGGAAACTGCGCTTCCTTCAGAATTATTTGGTTTCTGAAGCAATTGACCGGCTTATCTGTAGTCTCAATGGTATAGGTCTGAGACACTTCGCTATGTACAGTAGCGGCATTAGATTGAACCTCATTTTGTAAGGCATTCAGGTTTTGCGAGACAAGGCATCAGCTACGAAATTTTCTATTCCTGGCTTATAGAAAACTTTGGCATTATGCTCATCAATAAAAGCTTTCCATCGCTTAATTTTTGCGTTCGTGTTTCTATCTGAGACCGCAAAGGTAAGCGGTTGATGATCGGTAAAAATGTTTATATCCTTGGTGCAGTACAAAAAATTCTGCAATTTCCCCAACGCCCACACGATTGCCAAAAGTTATCTTTCTATAGTAGCGTAGTGTGACTCGCTTTGTTTAAGAGTTCGGAAAATCATAGTGATCGGCCTACCTCCTTGGGATAAAACAGCACCAATACCATTTGGAGAAGCGTCAGTGGTAAGGTCAAAAGGCCGTTTAAAATCGGGGTACATAAGAATTACATCCTCAGACGCTAAAATGTTTCGCAAGCGCTCGAATGCGTCACGGTGTATTTCATTAAATTCAATTTTGACGTTTTTCGAGACATGTTTGCTAACCGTACCGTTTTCGCCTTTAAGCAAGTCTGTCAATGCGATTGATGCGAAATCTTTGACGAATCTTCTATAATAGCTAGCGAGGCCAAGAAAAGATCTAAGGCTAAAGAGATTTTTTGGTTCGGGGAACTCTTGTATGCACCTAACCTTTTCGGGGTCTGACTTTGTGCCTGCCCTAGTTATTATAAAGCCCAAATATTCGACGATTTCTTTAAAAAATTTTGTCTTCTCGCGTGATACTTGCATGTTAGC
Organism: Drosophila gunungcola; assembly: GCF_025200985.1. Lineage (NCBI taxonomy): Eukaryota > Metazoa > Arthropoda > Insecta > Diptera > Drosophilidae > Drosophila > Drosophila gunungcola. The sequence continues at coordinate 492,927 of NW_026453214.1, read as the reverse complement.
GTCACACAGGCATTTTAATACCGTGTCTATGTGCTTAACGTGATCGAGCTCATCCTCAGAGAAAATGATAACGTCATCCACATAGACGTAACAGATTTTTCCTATCTGGTCCCTTAAAACGTGCTCTCTGAAAGATGATTCCCGCATTCTTTACGCCGAAAGGTAGACGACAATACTCATACTTCCCGCCGTTAACTGAAAAGGATGTCTTCTCACGGTCCTGTTCCGCAAGGTAAATTTGATGGTACCCTGACCTTAAGTCTAGGGTGGTGAAAAACTTGGCCTTTCCCAGATTTGCAAGAATCATGGGGATACTTGGCATTGGGTAGCGATCAGCAATGGCTCGCCCATTTAATTTGCGAAAATCAATTACCAGCCGCTTATTCCTGTTGCCACTGGAATCTTTCAGCAATTGCTTAATTTCGTTATTCACGAAGTGCGCTACTCCCATAGGGTAAGGGTATAATTTTGAATAAATTGGCTGGGTGTCTTCTGTGCGAATCGTAGCTACTATCGATGTGTTAAAAGGCAGTGCCTCATTGGGGCTCGAAAAAACTTTGATTCTGTTAAGAATTACGCTTCTGAACTCCTTACGCACGGTGTCTGGCACAACTATGTCATCGACATGGGTAAAATTGACATTGTCGCAGGTCTGATACTGTAACTTTTCTGCTACATCCCCATATACTATTAAATCTTGCTTCAAATCCAGCGTTGCCCCCACCTGTGTTAACAGATCAAGGCCTATTATCCCATCAAACGCTGTTAACGAATTTAATAAAAAGAAAGGAGTTTTAACTCCAAAAATATGCATTTGCCGGATGACGTTAGAACCGTGTATTGAACTAACGGTAAATGGAGAGTCGACTTGAACTATACCTTTAAGGCCACTTATAGGCTTAATATAGTTTTTCGCCGCTCCAGTGTCAATCAGTATTCTTAATTTCCTCCCAGCCAGTTGCCTCTCGACAAAAGGCAACCGGGAGCGTGCACTAAAAAATTAAGTGAGTCACGTTCACTATCCGACTCAAGGTCGTCAACAATAGCTGCAGCTGCCGCTGAAGCCACCTCCCCGTACTTCTGGGTGTCCTGCTCTTGGGCTTGTTGATTGATATTATTCAATCTCTGACGCCTTTGACCAGTCATACGCTCGGAGGAGTTTCGTCTCTTGTAGGTTTGTACAGTATTAGACTGAGGTTTCCCGAAATCAGTGTGCTGCCTAAATTTGGAGGACAAGTCTATGTCCATTGGCTATGGGCTTTGAACTTGGGTAACCACAACATTTTTTTCTTGTTCATCGCTGCCTTGCTGCTGTTTCTTGACAAAATGAGGGTTTCTTTCATGGCCATGACCCCGTTCGTCCCTGAAGTTTTTGACATGCCTAGCCTGTGAACGACTTTTTTCAATCCCTTGAGCCTTTTCCTCTATAGCTTTGGCGTACGAAGCCGAAAATACGCTACGCTCAATACTGGCTTCTGCTTCTCTAGCCAATGCCAAAGCGGTTGGCAAGTCTTTTGGCTGAGCTGGAAATACTACCGATTTTAAAGACTTTTTTAATCCTGATATAAACGCGTGCAGCGCATCGACTCTGACCTCTTGGTTGAGCAATGATGCTGCCTGAGGCTCGTGGGACATAACGATTTTATTGGTTACGAAAGTAAACTTCCTTTCCACCTCATCATAGTACTGCATTAGGCTCAAATCGCCTTGCCTTACCATGTCTAATCCCTGCCGCAGAAGACGCAAGGAAGTCTTATCTGCTTACGTGCAGTCCAATTTGGCTATAATAGCATCGAAATTGAGCACGGTGTTGTGTGACACCAACAATGCTCTTGCCGGACCCTTAGTTTTATTCCTAATAATCGTGACTGCCTGATAATGTGCACAGCTACCACTAAAAGGTGCGAAGAGTTCGTATGCGTCTGTGGCTGATTGCCTCCACGCCACATACTCATCTTGCACGCCACTAAAGTCTGGGATAGATTTGATAATGTCAAGCGGGATGTCGCACCTCACCGCTGGGTCTACTGAAATCCGTTGGTACGTTTCAACGTGTGGCACCTCCAAACGTATTTCATTCAATTGCCTTTGCATTTCATTTAAACGCGCCTGAAAGATTGCCTCTTGACCGGCTAAGGCATTGGCCAAAAGCGCTTTCACCTCGTTAGCGTTCCAATTCAACACTATCGTCACTTTCGTACTCGCTCCTAACCTCTCTATACGAATCAACCCAGCTCATGAAAATCACTGTTTCTTTAACACAAAAAAAAAAACGAAGCAAATTAAAGATAAGGGGAAAGAGCGGCGAATTGCAAGAGCCTTTCGAACTGCCTCAAAGACACTAAACTGTACGTTTCCACGCTGCTGCTTTAAACCAAAAAAAAAAAAAATGTGATTCACGCATGCGTATGACGATTTGTGCTTTTATGTGACCTTTATTGAAATTTGAGCGATTAAAAGTTTTGTTTCAGAACAAATCACTTACAATTTCTTCTCTAGGTGTGGGTAATAAGTGTTGGGCGCCAGTAAAGCTTCTACATATAAGGTGCTGCCAGGGGACCTTTTCGTCACGGCTGCTGTCCGACTCCAGTCAGGGTATGGACCAACTTGCCAGCTCCTGCAAGGGAATTGCCGGGGTATCCACTGTCGAAGCCGCTCCAATTGTGGAGCAAGGAAATGAAGATTAGGTTGGGTATCTGGGTACCAGTTACTAGCCTTGTGACTTAGCAACAATAAATAAGAAGATCAGCTATAGCTGGTGTAGAAGTTTATTTCAAGCTTCTGCTTGCTTTACGTGCCAAGTACTACTAAAAACTAGGTTACAAAAAATAAGTATGCTTAAACTATGCTATGAAGGGAGATTATGCTAAGAGAGAGAGAGAGAGAGAGATAAAGAAATGAGCATAAGCTACCAAGTGTAGTCGGCCAGCCGACTTAGCATACGTGATAATGCTGCTCTCGCATTGGGAGCGAGCGACAGTATATCACAGCAATTCACCTGCTAGCTCAGCGCGAGGGTAACTTGTTTACTTGCATACGTTGCTTTTTCTATATTCATTAATTTGTCTTCAGCATCTGAGAGTGTATTTATGATTCTAAATTTTAATTGCTTTATAAACCCTTTCTATATCAGCTATACCATTTTTACTACTAGTGATTTCAATATTAATATTTTCTTTCTGTAACCAGTTTTGTAATAATTTGGATACTAGGCCAGGATCTTGATATATAGTTACTAAGCATTTTGATTAATGCCTTTTTAATTTCTATCCAGTCTGTGGTTTTTGTTTCTATAATAGAAATAAATTTTGAATTAATGTCAAATATGTATGTTTGTCATTAAAATAATAGTCAATAACATATGTATCAAGAATATTTTGGTTTCAGGAGATTTTTCAAAAGGGAGTGCAATCCTGGCATTTATTTATAATGTTTTGAATAAGTTTTTGTGTGTCTGGGAAATAATATTTAGTTTTAAAATCGTCATACGTCTTTTTAATACCTTGATGTATCGTCTTTTCATGTATTTCTAATATTATTTCGTCTGCATATGTGGGCAAGTTTGAAAGTATTACTGAAGTTTTTATTAATTTTGTACCACTTTTTGGTTTGAAAGATTGCATTTGTCATTATTGATGAATATAACAAAATTGTGTCCACTCATGAATTTTATAATTATATCTTTTGCTAAACGGTCAGTCATGTCACTGTTAATTATTTGTTTAATAGTTTTGTTAAAGTAAGTAAGTACGTTCGTAAGTGTCTTGATTTTTTTCCAAATATTAGTTGGTGATTAAAAACATTAATAAGTCGTTCAGTTATCTGTATGCAATTACCATTATCTTCTTGGGTACTTTGCACTATTACTGATGTAGTTTCTGATTCACCTGCATTTTAAAAAACTTCTACAATTTTGTTATCGTAGTTTCCTTTTTTGCCATTCTTGATAAAGCATCTACTTCATGATTCTCATTTAATTTTCCAACGTGGTTTTTTCATACTATGTTCTTTCATGTTATATAGAAAAAAAAATCAGGATATGTGAGAATTGTGTCGTTACTTATTAAAGTTTTTAATTTTTCAATCGATTCGTTATAGGTGGGATCTCTAACATATATTTTGGCTCATTTTTTTAAGCAAAGAGTCATTGGTTTTGCAAATTTTTAATGTCTTAAATTGAAATTTAAAACCTGGAAGGAGGAACGGCGTAGTGGAACTTCACTAGGAGCTGTGAGCGGCGGGGGAACCATCTGAAGGATTAAGATAACTTAAAAGCTACAAGTCAACGAGGATAAAAGCTAGCGAGCTCTTCGAGGAAAGAATGAACACGAGTATGAGGAACACGCGAACAACAAAAGAGAGAGAAGGAACGGTTCTTTTTTTGTTTCCGAAGTAAGAGAAGAATGTCAGGAGTTGAATAGCTTCCCACAAACAAAAGCAAGCAGTAACGAAAGCAGGGGCTTAGGTTGCCAAAAACTCGGCGATTCGCCTGTAGTAACGGTAGTGCGGCAGGAGAGTATGGTGACGTGTGAACAGAAAGAGTCCGATAGAGAGGGCAACAAAAAAAGCGTTGAAGTGCCGGGTGCAAAAGAAATTATTAGGACAGGTCGAACGGTAAAACCGTGTACTTTAAGCCAGGATTCAAGGATACACCGATAACAAACGGTAAACAGAAGCAGACCGAGCGCATGAAGCTAGATCAGTCGTTTATTACCAGTAAACAAGTACCAGCCATCAAGTTTCACTGGATCAGAGATCGATAACCCAGTAGTCAGTGAAACCACTTAAAAAATCAAGTGGAGCCGTGCGGAGACAACAAGGAGCAACGTCGAGACGATCGTGACATAGAGTTTGAAGTCTTCGAATTAAGAGACAGGTAGCTGAGGTCGTCAAGGCATCACACGGCTACAATTTTTGTCTCGATTTGAGCTTGGCGTATTGCCCGGCGTGTCAGGCAGAGTTGCACAAAAAGAGTCCTTCGATAAGGAACAGTGGGCTGGAAAGGGAAGATGTCAAGAACTAGCTGCCTCACATTGGCGAAGTCTGGCGTTCAACTGGTCGTCCTGCGAGAGTTGTACAGGTCCTGGTGCGACTAGCCAGAAGGGACGCGCGTTAGACCCGGCTGGTGTCTCAAAAGGTGTATGCGTTGACAGCCCAGCAGTTCACCGCTAGAGTCCTAAAATGGCAGCTGACCGAATCCCGAGAGCTAAGTACCCACTGCGTCTGGTCCTGAAGAAGCAATCAAGGAGCAGGGCCAGGACATCGTACCAGGGAACAGAGCGAGGACATCAAGGACGACGGGGGTCAAGCTAGGGGCGAGAAACAAGGTTTCGGTTACTTCAACATCTAATAGTACGCGGTGAAAAGGCAATGGTGGAAGCGTTCGTCTAGAACCTAGCGTTTGTCTCAGGGACTACGCTGGCGGTTTTCGGTGTACGCCTGAACCGTCAGGTATAAACTGAGCGAGCGTTTGGTGCGACCGGCCGGGAGAGAGCAAGGAGAGCGAAAGGAGTACCTTTAGAGCACAGTGCCTGTTCACCGTAGTCAGGGACGCATCCCTAAGCCCTGATAGTCGCAAAGTCAACGGCAGCAGAAGGAACCACGAGCACCCCAAGCGGAACCTGCAGCGAGGTGATGTCAGGTAACGTCAGAGCCACCCAGTGCATCAACGTGGGAAGCAGAGTGGGAATACGTCATTATTAGCCCCAGGCCGAGGGTCAAGACGGCAAATAAAGTTTTTTTTTTGTGTACCCCAACTTTCTGTGCGTACTTGCTGGTCACCTGGGTGTCACGTTTATATAAAATTGGTGGAACGAACTCTGGCATCTTCTGAGCTAGCCGTACATCTTCATATCAGAATAAACCAAATCAGTTCGTTACAGCATATTTTCAAGTGTCGGAAGTCAGTTCAGCTGTTTATCGGCTGTGTTTATCCTGTGCTCTGTGATTTTGTCAAGTTTTGATTAATTTCTGAAAGTACTAATGTTTTTCTTTTAACCATGCTTTGCTTAACTTCATTGTGTGTGTTTGGAACTGGGCCTTTCATTTAAATCCGTAATCACCTTTTGAGTTTTAATATTTTATTTTATTGTAATTGTAATATCACTCTCTTGTGCATGCTTTGCCAATGTAACTCTCTGTAATATTTATTCCCTCCCTCCCGTTCTTCCTCTTTCGACTTATCCAACTATGTAAATTACATGACCCATTACTTCGGGGCCCTTGCCCAATTTATAAACAACTTTGAGCCAAGAGCTTTTTTTTCCAAATAACTCTGACTGATTCCGAGATTAAACAACGTTCTTTAAACAACGTCCACCCAAATCAGTTTCACACTCTCCGCTTCAAACGGAGTTAAATTTAATTGACAACATTCATCATCCTATTTTCCGACTCTCTTGGATGATTTCTTTTGATCAGATTTTTGTGATAAATCTCTTAGGCCGCGGTTTGGTTTTTGATCATTGAACCTAAGCCAAGTGCAAGTAGTGAGCAGTAAATTAAAAGTTCGACACATAACAAATTTTTAATATTGAATAAGTGAAACAAAAAATTAAATAGTTTTTTTAATTGATTCACAAATGAGACATTTAATTGGCGCCCAACGTGGGCGGCAAGCCGAAGTTCTTATACCTTTGCAGCTATTGCAAAAATTAAATATTACTGAAAACACTAAAATTATGATTTACTTGCGTATATGTTTATAAACATTGAGGCTATAATGATTTACAGCTCAATTATTCGATAGTTCCTATGGCAGCTATATGAAATCGTTTTTCGCTCCTAATAAAACTAAATAAGTCAAATTAAATTAAAAAAAAATAGATAAGTTACATTTTCTTATAATTTATTTTTTTTTATATTTTTATTGTTCCAGGAAGAATCCTTGCTAAGAGATGTGCATCAAATGCCCAAATTTTAAAATAAGTTAAAATTTAAAGTTTGAAAAAAGTTTAATAACATGTTTAAAGGTGCGTTTTTCCCTATCATTAAATTATGTCGGACGTTTTTTTTGTTGGCACTCATTATAAAAACGCCAAACACGCCTGAACGAAGGATCGGCTTCTAAACATAATTTGTGCAAATTCGGCAAAGATTTCCTTTCTTTAAGGTGTAAACTTCAAATTGATATTCGTCCTTTTAGGGTAAACTCTAAGCATTTCTTTAACTGAACAATAAACTTTGTCACTCAGAAAACTGCAGCCATGCAACAAATGATAGTACAAAGCATAAAAAAAGTCCCGTTACAAATGGGAATACAGATCAGATAGGTCAACACTTTTACTCAAGTATATCAAAATAATAATACACTAATTAATAATTAAGTTTTTTCTAATGTGTGAGTAAACTATAAGAATATATTTTTGTTTTTTGTTAATAAAGTGTTAAGATAAATGGAGAAAACAAAATGTTATAAATCCTTATTTTGTTTATTTATTAAAAATTAGGTACTTTTGATGTAAGAATGAAATTACGAGGTGTAGTATAATTTTTGTGGCACGAATTATATTTTTTATTAGCCTGATTTCATTGGCGCATTAAAACGCATTTAGCCTAATGCGCATTTATTTACACACGGGGAATCTCATAAGGCTAACTGCCGCATTTAAAATAAATGTGATTAAATACCATTCGCCCCGAACGTTTTTAGAAAAAATACCGGAAAATACCGATGTTTAACGATATTTTGTTCGTGCCACCACTAGAACAGATGTTTTCTATATGCAAGGTTGGCGCAATTTTTCATTTCTTTTGAATATAAAATCTATTTTGTATAAAAATGACTGAAACCTAGAGCGCACGCTGCAAATTCTGCTCGGAGTACCACCATGCATTACTGCTGGATCTCTGGCATAAAATAACTCCCACATATACGGGGATCAATGCCCTTTTTAGAAACTGTGGTGGTCTCCATTGCAAACCCGTCATAACAACGCAATCAGCTTCTCTTCCTTGTCGTCCAAGTTGGCAAATGCCTTGGTCGCATTATAGATGTCCTGCTGAGCATTAGAGAGTTTAGTAAACTCACTCATGTTCATTAATTTTAATTAATTTCTTTTGAAATTGTCAAAATTCAAAAGTAAACAAACCCAGATAAGCTGTTCGTGCCAATCACATGTCGGAGTAGCATTAGCTAAATGCTAATGCGCCAATGGAATCAGGCACATTTAAAAAGTCCACTAATGCGGCAATGGAATCAGGCTATAAGACTTTATATTAGACAAAAGTTTTGCCATCTGCATCGATTTTGTCGTAAGCTGCTTTAAAGCTGTCAGAATAGGTTGCTTTAGCTTACGACGTGGTTCCTTTTATAAATGAACGAATAGTTTTTCCGACCTTTTGGTTTAAATCAAATCCGGTACTATACCATTTGGGATCCATATCTAACCGGAAAGTTTGCCGTACGTACGATTATATGCAGTGTATTCGCACAGTTCACGCAGTCATCAAGTTTCGGTATGATTAATAGGGTTTTGGGGATTTGGCTAGTTGAAATTAGCTTTCTTTCTTGTTTAATTTAATTTACTTCCAAATTATTTATTACAATATAAGATTAAAGACTCATGTGACATATAGGGCGTATTCAGATGGGTTTTTTTACGATAGTTTTGCTGAACGCGTATGAACACTGATCATGATGCAAAAATTATTCCATTATGATCAGCAAAAAGGAGCGTAAAAAAGTACGCTACCTTTTCTTGATACATACAAAGCTGCTAGCCTATATCGATGTTGTAAATATCGATAAGAATAAATAGAAAAATCAGAATGTAAACAGAATGAACAAATAACAAAAATAAAAACAAACAAATCAAGAAAGGAAGCAAACTTCGGCAAGCCGAAGTTCATATACTCTTGCAGCTATTGCAAAAATTAAATATTCTTGAATACATTAAAATTATGATTTACTTGCGAGTATGTTTAAAAGCACTGAAGCTATGATGATTTGCAGCTAAATTATTTGAGTTCCTATGGCAGCTATATGATACCGATTTCCTATTTTAATAAAATTAAAAGGGTAATTCTGAACGGTCAAATAATTAAATAATCAAAAAGAATTTATAAAAAAAATTACAAAATAAAAAAGTTACATTTTGTAAAAATTTTTTAAAAAATATTTTATTTTTTTTAATGGGAGCTGTATGATATAGTCGTTCGATTTTAATGAAATTTAAACCGTAATTCTGAAATATTCAACCACTACAATATGTCGAAGAACTACAAAAAAATAAAAGACAGCAAAGTTATAATTTTTTCATTTATTTTTCCGATTAATCCCATGGGAGCTAAATGCTATAGTTGTCCGTTCCGGCCCCTTCCGACTTATATACTACCTGCAATAGAAAGACAACTTTTGGGAAAGTTTCATGCAGATAGCTTTAAAACTGACTGCGTTGCTAACTTCTGACTGAAAAATAATATCCTCTGCAAGGGTATAACGAACAACAATAAATTTATCTTGATCACTGATTACTAATCCATTAGTGATCAGTGACCATGTTGTTCTGCTGAATACGCAGTCTGCAGTTAGGAAAAGAACCCATAGGATTAAAGAAGTTCGGGCGCCAGAAACCTGAATAAGAAGAAACTGGAAAAATTATTTCCTGGCCAAAATTATCGATATTGCTTAGGTCGATATAAAACAGGTGGAAGACAAATGGACTTTTAGTTAATCTGCAGTTCAAATCATTTCAGAATCATTAAAGCTTTGTCTATTGACCTGTGCTTTCTGCAGCTACACTTTGCACATTCAAAAAATGCACAACCCAAAAAAACACAAACAAAAATTACAAATTAAAAAAATGTCACAATTGTACTTTTGTAAGTACATTTTAAATAAATGAAACCGGAAAGCTCTAGTAAACGTTTAACCACCAACGCCGCTTGCATATTAAAAAATTCTGTTTTAAAGACTAAAACATAATACCGGGCAAGATTATCTGTCTTTCCGGTCATCACTTTTAGTTAAGGTATAGTTGAACGAGGCAACTAGTTACATAAAGTGCAAAAACAATCTTGAGAGCAGGACGAATGCGATTGCGACGTTCCCCATCTGTATCAGGAGGAGAAGTGCTGTAATATTTTGATTGTTTTGGTAAGATCGTTTTGGGTTGAACCGGCGTAATTATAGATTTATATTTTAAAAATCTTAAGCACAAGCCATCATAGAGTATCTTCATTTGAAGATATGCACTGAGTTACCGAAATGGCTTAAGTGACGCAAATGGGCTAGTAAAAAAAGGAAACACTTTAGGAGACTGAGAATTCTTGAAAATTTCCCAGTAGTAATCGCAAATATTCACAATTGTCTAAAGTTGACTTTTCTTTTAAAAAAAAATTAAGTTTATCTAAGTCTTAAGGACTATCTGTTTGCTTTAAAATAATACCTTTTACTAGATATGTCAATAATTTAATAGTTTCTTATAATGTAATTTATTAATGTACTTCGTTTTCCTAATGAAGAGTTATTCTCACCTGATATTGTGTTCCTTGCTGTGACGCAGCCTGATACTTTTCCCATTTCGCCATTACATCACACACTTTCTCCTCCGGGAGAAGACTCCTTTCCGAGTTTCCTATAACTTCATAAATGGAATATCCTTTGGCGTTATTTTGAAGTCCAATTTTTTTCTTGATAATTTCCAATACATCACTCGCTGTAGAGCTTGGATGAAACTCAATTGAATAATATTGCCCATCCATAAAATAAAATTTTGAATAGCAAGGTCTGCGATTAGTAGTACACAAAATTTCTTCGCTGCTTGGGGTCCACTGACGACGCCTTGTGCCTTGGGTTCTAAAAAAACACTTTTTTAAATTAAAAAGTAAGAAAAGGTTTTAGATGTTTATAATCACATTTTACTTTTTGGTTTAGTTTTATAATACACTAGCCTACGCTTCTTTCTTTTTTTATGTGGGCCATTCTAAACATTTTTATACCCTTGCAGCGGGTATTATAATTTAAGTCCCTATAAAGTGTATATATTCTTGATCAACATCACTAGGAGATTCGATCTAGCCAAGTCCGTCTGTTCGTCCGTCTGTCCGTCCGTTTCTACGCAAACTAGTTTCTCAGTTTTAAAGCTATCTGCATGAAACTTTTCCAAAAGTTGTCTTTCTTTTGTAGGTAGTACATAAGTCGAAACGAGCGTATGCGTATGCTTGGTATTATAGTATCCTGCAGCTATATAGCGATCTCCAAGCATGTTGCAAAAATCCATGAATATTCCTAGACGTGTGATTTCTTACGCAGTTTGCAAATTTCTTCTTTTGGGGGTCTTCTTTGTTGGCAGGGCAGTGAAAGTCTCTTGGAGGTTACGTAGGGCTCGATTCCTTTTAATACAGCCTGCAAAAGCCTTTGCTGATTTTTAGTTGGCGTGTAGTAGTTATTCTTAGCTTCCTCGAGGTATTTGGACTTAGCTCGGAAATGCTCTTCAGATTTGGCCTGAGGCTTGTTTCGTGAATATTTCCTTTAGTGAGCGGAACAACATGAAAATTTCCGTCCCCGTCCAGGGCGTTTGAGCTTTTCTCCCTTGTGTAAATTGGTGGGGGCTTTGGTTTCTTGACCCAGTTCTGGACAAATTTCAGCTAGGAGGGCAAATCTGTTGTCGTTACATTTTCCGGGTAATTCGTCTTCTCTTTGGACACGGTTTATTTTTGCTTTCTAACCGACTTGCGGTGTCTGCCGGCTAAGCTTACCCTTAATTTAGATGTAGCTAACCATGTCAGTCTTTATGGCCAGGCCCGCTTGCTGAATATTGTTTCGTTTTGTTTAGTTGCATATGTCTTTGTTGCCGTTGTGATTGGCGCTGCGGTTGACGACATCGCAGTCAGTTCCGCGATAAGAGCCGTTACACTGTGAACTCCATGCCGTAGGAGAAGGTGTACGAGTAAGTAGACAGGGTGAGCAGGACCGTGCTCTCCGGCTATCGACCGTCATTAGAGCCGAGGTACCGTTGGTAGACGTTTTTTGCCCTTCGCTATCACGCGTTGTTATATACGCCTCAAAGCTCTTTATTTGGTTCGTTATACCCTAGTTTAGTTTTTTTTTTTATTTATTTGTCTTTAAAACATCCACTTTCTTTAAGTTTTGCTCTCTGTCCTTTTTCAAACAAGCACGCATCTTGTTCAGTCGGGCGAAGTTTGGTTTTCCTTAACTTTGCTGTGATTGCAGACTTTTTGATTCGTTTAAAGGAATTTCTCCAAGAACTTGATATATTCCGCAGAGGTTGCTTGCTGCTTTGATCCAATAGGCGCACCGGATTCTAACTTTTCGTCTGGGATTGCAGATTTTTTGATTCGTTTAAAGGAATTTCTCCAAGAACTTGATATATTCCGCAGAGGTTGCTTGCTGCTTTGATCCAATAGGCGCACCGGATTCTAATTTTTCGTCTGGGATTTCCATGAATACTTTTTCTTCAAACTCACCATTCAGGTACGCCGTAACTACGTAAGTAAGTTTTACTTCATAACATTTCCTTATGTGATGATACTTAATTGATTTTTTCTTCTTACGTAAACAACTGGATTCTTTACAAGATTAATTGCGCTTGAACTGTCGCCATGGTTGAAGACCACACTGGTTGAAGACCAAAAAACATTTTAGTTTCATTAATTAATATAATTAATTAAATAGCTTCTTTTGTGGTTTCCGACATCGGCACATATTCCGCTTCTGTGCTGCTTAGTGCGATGGATTTTTGCTTCTTTGAAGCATAAGAAAAGGCAGTACCACTCCACATAAATGTGTATCCGTTGTATGAGCTACGATCGCTTTCGCCTTTGCATATTTTATCCTCTGGTCAACTGTTGTTTGCAAATTGCGAAAAATTTGATTGAGGGCTGATAAATGCTCACTGTGAGGGTTGACATTTCTGTTCGACAATGAGCGCCAAAGTGTCCCCTCTTACAGATCTTCCAGCATTTTTCATTACTTCGGCTATACCTTCCAGATCCCTTATTCGTAATGTTTCAATTTTGACCGACTTGCTTCTTCGCAGCAGATCTAACTAACAGAAGATCTAACTGCAAAGAAAGAGAACCACTTGGTGTTCGAGTTCATAAGCGACACTTTGCAGACTAAGTGTAGAATATCTGGGCGTGACGACAAAACAATATACATCAGTGAATCTATTATCGACTGAAACTCTTTCACGTCAACTTTGTTGCAATTCCGCTGGCGTTGGAAGTTTGGTTCCAACGGTTTTGGCACAGTCCGGCATTCACTCATGCCAAACTCCCTCAAAAAGCTATTGCTGTGATCCCGCTGACCCATTAGAAAAGCCCCTGTATCACCTTCGCGCTCGATCTCAAGTCCCAAAAAATTTCAAACAGGACCTCTATCGACCACATGAAAATAAGATGAGATTGATCTTTTAGTTTTAACTACCTCACTAAGTCTTGAACACGCCACCAGGAGATCGTCGATGGGAACGGCTGTTACATTGATGCTCTTCTCTTCAGTGGTCTTTACGTGTAAGCATGGCTAACTTACACACGCCTTGTAGCCCATCTTGTTAAGAACTTTATCCAACTTTATGTATTCCAGACACGACCGGCTTGTTTTAAGCCGTACTAGTTTTTTTTCAGCTTAAGTACTGTTGGCGCTACCAGCTTTTTGGCAGCTTTAATTGTTTAAAAATTAACTCGTAAGTTTAATCGTTATAATCTATATTTATTTTGGGCTTCAAAATTGCGGGAGAACGACAATGAAAATGAATTTTCTTCAGATCCGACGAGCAACAAAAATAAAGAGCCGCAATCGTTATATATATGCCAAAAAGGGAACAACGACAAGAGCAAGAGAGCGAGAGGGGGATGTTAGTGCCGGCAGCTGGAGTTTGCAGTGATCACATTGCAATAGATAACAACCGATTGTTTACATTTTAATTTAGCTATAAAGAATTGTCTGCTCTCAACATACTCCCCCTGTTAAAAGTTTCCCTTTCAACCGCATCATCTATAGGCAGAAGGCTCAGCTTGTTCACTGCTCTTCGAACGTTGCCAGTAGAAGTCCTTAGGTCTGCCACGCGAGATACGCCATCCTTTCCTGGAATTAGGCCGATCACTCGGGCCAGTGATCAACGCATTGGAGGAAGTTTCTCATCCTTGACGGGGACCAGATCATCTGACTGAAGAGATCGAGTTGCGAGACGCCATTTGGAGCGTTGTTGCCGCAGGGTCAGATATTCCTCACGTCAACGAGCCCAAAAGATTTGCTAAAGGATTATAGTTTAAGGCAGTTAAATCAGGCTCCGCCTCGGCAGGCTCACCAAGAAGAAAGTGAGCAGGAGTCAAAACGTCTAGAGCGCCAGGGCTTTCTGAAATCGAAACTAACGGCCGAGACACGATTGCAGAATCTGACACTTTAAAGTCCGCAGTTCCTGAAATCTGAGCAACGATTTTCCAACTGTGCAATTTTACTGCTGCCTCCCACAAACCTCAAAAATGGGGCGATCGATGAGGTATAAAGCGCCAGTCAATATTTTCAGCCAGACAAAATTGGCTAACAGCAGCAGACTGAGTGTCGCTCAAAACTAATCGAACTAGCTCCTGCAATTAATTTTTTGCGCCTACAAGTAAGTGGCGTTATCGCTCCAAATTTGATTAGGCTTGCCTTGCGTAGCAATGAATTGCTTTAGCGCAACGAGAAATGAGCTGGTTGTTAGGTCTTGAACAAGCTCTAAAAGCACTGCCTTTGTTAAGCAAATCAAAACTAAGATGTAGAAGTGTAAAATTTTGAAATCTGCGCCAACCCGCAAAGTGCCATGATCATCCTGAAACGGTAATAGCGACGCGATTGGGCTGGCCTTTTTTACAACTCCTTCAGCCTGCAGCTCCTTTATATCATCCGACATATGGGCACGCTGAACAAGTCGAATAAGAATTTCAGTTCTGTGTTAAAGATTCGTAACGCAAAGCCCATAAAAACGACGACGGTAAATAAGTTTTGAGACGTATACAAAAATTGTTGCATGGTAGGAAATGAATTTATATACTTTCAGTTCGTTGTGTAATCCAAATAAGCAAAATTGACCAGCAATACGTTCCTTCGAAGCTCATTGGATGGTTTTTGGAAGAAACAAGAGGCAGGCTAATTATCTTGACTTTGACCAAGAAAGGTTGGACCAAAGTCTGGATTGAAGAACCTAATCAACAGTTGCTCCCCTAGAAAGAATGTCAGCAGGATTGTAATCTGTGGAAATATACCGCCGTTCCATGCTGCCTGTTAGTTCCTGAATAGATGCCACACGGTTGGCGACAAATACATTAATTTTTGAAGGATCCTCTTTAATCAAAGACAAAACCACGGTTGAATCACTCCAACAAAAGTACCTTCTATCGTAATATCCAATCTGCTTAACTGTTCTTATTAGTTGGGACAACAATAACGCTCCAGACAATTCCAGCTTTGGCACGGCAATTTTTGATTTCAAGCACAACAAGTGACTAATTCCCTCAACAGACTTGGAGTCAATGTACACAAAAGCTCCATAGGCCTCAATGCTGGCATCACAAAACCCAATAACTTCTATTGTACTTTTTGGATCTAATACTAGACTAGCAAAGGTAAACCGAACATGCCCGAATGTCAATCCAAGTTGATTGCAAGATTAAAGGAAGACTCTCATCCCAAGTCACCTTAGCCTTCCATAGATTCTGCAAAAAGATCTTGCACTTTGCAATTACCGGTCCGATAAGGCCAAGGAGGTCGTAGAAATTGGCAACAGTTGGTAGGATGGAAAGCTTACTGGGTTTTGTACTTTGGGGTAGCGATAACAATGAAAATAATAAATGGTCAATAGGGGGATATCATGCATTGGTGGAAGTTAGGAGCACCCATACGGACACACCAATACATCTTGCTGATGTCTCCAGTAAGAGCAACTTTGTATGAACGGAACAGGGTCAACTAGAGACATGATTAAGATCCAAATACTTGTGAATAAATTATGAATACTGCTCTTTAAGGTGAGGTTGACGAAGTAGTTTGTGGTCCAGGTTCAAAATTCTACGGTGAGCTTGCGCCTGACTCGCCTAAGTAAATAGATTTGGAACTAAATGGCAGATCAACCGAGTATTTATCTGTAGTTAATCTGACAACGGAATCAAGCAATCAAGCTTCTCCTTTGTTCTGATGGAAACTGATTCATTTGAACTTTCTAACTCCCAAAACCGACGAACAACAACATCGAGATAATCCTCTAGTTTACCATTTGAAACACAACAAGCAGCCAAGCAGTTTTTGTATTAAAATGTTGTTGCCCTCCACCAGAAACGAGCCAACCAAGGCGAGTTTTCTGAAGAAGCGGTAGCTTAATCTGCCCAACACATAATAAATCATAAAACGTGCTAGCTCCAATTAGAAAGTCTATTTGTTGAGGCTTGCGAAAAAAGGGATCCTTTTGTTGTACATTTGGCGGAATATTCCAATTCTCTATGTTCAGGCTTTATGAGGCAGAAAATAACGCCGAGTAGTCAGATGCCTGAGATTTTAAGCAAATATCGACGGTATGTCCTTCAGTTAAACCCCTTTTCTCACCGAGTCCCGCAACCAGAGATGCTGAGCGAGTCCTGTGCGAAACGAGAAGTTAGAAGATGCAACTGGAAACCTGAATCAAGCAATGCCCTGCATGGAATAAATGAACCGGAACGTCTTTTTACGAGTACAACAGCAGTTCGTAATATGCGTTATATCAGAGGCTGGGCCTTGAACAACTAGAGAGGTAGTTGGCTGAGAACTGAAGGCGTTAACTTCAGAAATATTGGCAGAATCAGTTTCAGTTTTAAGCTACGTAGAGTTTTAAATAAATGCAGTAATGTGTGGTGCCTAAGTGCTGCGGCTTTTCGATGTTGATTAACTCGGGGTCCTTATCAATGATTGTGTAGAACATCGACATGAAAATTGCGTATTCAGTATATCCTCCAGAAATAGATGGCAAATTTAGATCGGGAACACGAGAGCGATTACACACCATAAAGGATGATGAATCATCGTTGCGCATGATAGAGTTCGTTGAATGTTCACCTTTCCGTTTTTGAATTTGACCTTTCAATCGCAACTCAAGATGTAACGCCATTTCATAACATTTATTTCGACAGGGTTGGCCAATTTGATTAAAATGGAGAGACTCTAGTAAGCCTTCATTAGGTGTAAGCAGACATCCAAATCGATAATACTGATTGATCCAATTTTGTCAGGAATAAGTTCACTGCCGATGACCTTAAGTCGATCAAAGGAAACCTTTGTTTTGAGTTTCAGAAAAGCGATCTTTTCAGGAACTGATGGCAGCAGAGGCAAATCAGGATTTGGAAAATTTTTTTTTAATTTAATATTATCTTAATTATGTGACTGTATGTGCAGGCGCCAATTAACGCATTGAAGTTTGTCCGTATGTATGTATGTGTTTGCAGCTAAACCGTTTCAAAACAGCGTCAAGGACGACGTGCAAAATAACGGAGTCTCCGTTTCATGAAAAAATTTGATCCAATTATTTGCAAATCACTTTATTGCAAAGCAATTTATGCTTGGCTTGGCAATTTAAGCTTGGCCTGTAAATCTCAAATTACAATTTAAAAGATATACGTGCACATATCGACTTTTTTCATCTATCATGGTGAAAAAATATTTGCTCCCACCTTTTGAAGCTTTGTTTATAGGCCCGCATCCGTTACTTTGGAAAATCTCCAACACATCACTAGCTCTTGTTTCAGATAGCTTCAGTTACTTATTTTTCATTTGCGTTACGCATTTTACATCGCCTGTTTTAGTAGAATCCAATGCTAACCCACGAACCATCACTTTGCTGCGCCATTTCATTACGTCGTCGCATTTACTGAAACAGCACATCTCAATAGTACCGCGCCCAAGTGCAGACCGCAAACATTCATGGCCTTAAGAATTATACCATTTTGGTCAGTTTTCAGGTATCATAGTTGTCCGCGTTTAGCGGCTCTCAATGCTTATAAATCTCGATTTTGAACTTAACTGTGATCGATGGCGCCTGGACCCATATCCAGTCTTAGGAACGATCGAATATTTGAGCTGAAAATCATCATAGCTTCAATGTTTATAAACATATGAAAATAAATCAAGGTTTAAATGTTTTCAAGAATATTTAATTTTTTGCAATAGCTGCCAGGGTATATGAACTTCGGCTTGTCAAAGTTTGCTTCCTTTCTTATAAAGATTTTTCCTATGGAATCTATATGCTATAGTTCTCAGACCCGGCTCGTTCCGACTTAAACACTACCTGGAATTAAAAGACAACTTTTGGGAAAGTTTCATGCAGGTAGCTTTAAAACTGAGAGACTAGTTTGCGTACAAACGGACGAATGGACAGACGGACGGGAGGACGGACGGACAGATGGAGAAGGATAGATAGACTCTCTTAGTGATGCTGATCAACCGTTGCAAACTTCAGACTAAAATTATAGATAACCTCTTTAGTTGTATAAATGTTATAATTTTGCTGTTGTTTTTTTTTATTAATTAAAGCCACCGTATTATAGCTGAAGTTAACGGTGAACATGCTCTAGCTAAACGAACATGTCAGAAGTGGTTTCCAAGGTTCAAAAGTGGTAGTTTTGATTTGGAAGATGAAGAACGACCCAGGTCGCCACCAAAATGGTAGGATAAGAATTTAAAGACATTCCTCAATAAAGACTCACCGCAAACGTAAGAGAATCGCTTGGAGTCACTCAACCTGCCATGAAATTCATAATAGCAGGTTTATACTTTCCCATTTTCATTTCTTGTATTTATTTTATAAAGTAGGTTTTTTATAATTTTTTGAGATTTTATTTTTTTTTGGGCCGACTTTTTTTTCTTCATAAATTTAAGACAATTTTTTTTTGCAAATAGGTTTTTTAATTCCGTTACTCGTTGAGTAACGGGGTATATCGTATTAGTTGAAAAGTATATAACAGGTAGAAGGAATCGTTTTCGACCCTTCCCACAGAAAAAAAGCTTGAAATAATTATTTCTACAACACAAATAAATATTTCTATTTTAACTTTTTTTTCTGGGCTATTATGTTTTAATTAAAATTAATTAATTTTATCAATAAAAACTTAATAAAAAATTATAATTTTTTGTGTTATTATTAAACAAAAATATGTAAAAAAAAGAGTGGAAGCAAACTTCGTAAAATTGTAGAAGTTTCTATAACTTTGCAGCTATTAACATCATTAATTAAACAATAGCCTGATTCCATTGCCGCATAAGTGGACTTTTTAAATGCGCCTGATTCCATTGGCGCATTTAGCTAATACTACCCCGATATGGGATCTGGGGTTGTTTACTTGAAAACCAGCTGTTGTAGTGGAGTCACTAACGAAATATCGTTAAAAGGAAAGAAGAAAAGTATTTTCCGGTATTTTTTCTAAAAATTTTCGGGCCGAATGATTTTTAATAGCATTTATTTATCGCGTTTATTTTAAATGCGGGATTTTGCCTTATGGGAAGCCCTATGTAAATAAATGCGCATAAGGCTTGATGCGTTTTAATGCGCCAATGGAAATTTCAAAATTTCGAATTATATGAGTACCCATTAAAGCCCAATGAAAGAGAAGAACTAAAAAAATTAAAAATTAATACTCCGATTTTTTCCATGGGAGTTTTATTATATAGTCGTCCGATTTTGATCAGATTTATTCTGTAACTACAGAATAATAAAACATTACTAAAAATCGAAGAACTATAAAAAAATTGAAAACCAGCTAAGTTATATTTATTTTTAATTTTTTCTCCGATTGTTTCTATGGGAGCTTTATGATATAGCCGTCCGATCCGGCTCGTTCCGACTTATATAGCCCTGCAATAGGAAGAAAACTTTTAAGTGAGTTTTATGCAAATAGATTTGAAACTGAGAGACAAATTTGCGTGAAAACGGTCGGACGGACAGACGGACGGACATGGCTTAATCGACATTCCTAGTATATATATACTAACTGAAATATAATTAAAATGTTTAAAATACAAGCGACACCTGTGCGCCCGTTCTTCCCGATAAAACGATCGAAAAGTGCAGCAAATTCGGTTCGCCGAACCCAGAAGTATCAGAAGCCAAACGTAGGCTCCCAACCGATCGACGAAACGCATACTTCTCTTTCTTCTCTCCGAACGCACCGAAGTGTAAGACAAATCGGTGTTTCCCGCGCCCTTCACCTTGCAGAACATCCTTCGACATTCTCAGTCAGGAAATTGCCAAAACAATGCATGTAGGCATAAAGACGTACAACAAATGCCGGCTTGACCATATTGGTACTGTCATTAAAATTCGAAAATGCACTAAAGCGGCGTTTCTAAATTGGTCGACAATACGCAATGAGCTGGTAAACAAAAATACTCGCCTTTTACAGCCGGCCATTAAACGAAAATTTTTTAGAAAAAAATTAATAAGTTTTAAAATTATAATTAAATTTTAAATTGTATTGTTCTGGGGCGGTAACATTCCTCCAACGGAAACAGCTACAAGGGTTTACTTTGATTTCGGTAAAACGTCTAGTACAGCTATTTTTGTTGCTGGCCGGACCATAATTCCGTGTTGATTTTTTATTGTAGCAGATCGGACTTGACCATTTTAAGCTGTGGCTACTTCTGTAATATGTCCCTTGGGCCAAAGGTTCCTTAGAAGATTTTCGGCTACTATAATTACGATGTCTCCAACGGCCAGCGACGATCGTTTTGGGAACCATATTTTATAATAAGTTTCCCGAAGTCAATGTTCCCTAGCTTCTCCTTGACGATCTTCTCTGTTGCTCTAAAATTTGTCTCATTGTCCGAAAATATTGCCATTGGTGTCCCGCGGCGGGACATAAAGTAAATTAGGTACATTACATGAGCTAGTGTCAAGGCTATAGGTTATTTTTATGTGGACGGCACGTAGTGTGATGCAGTACGGCCTACGGTTACCAGTATAGGCCCAAAAAAAATCCAGTATATGTAAATGACCTTTCGAAACAAAAGATTATGGAATTGCAGAATTATTCTTGCATCTTTGAGACGATTTTCGAAACGATTTGTATACGATTCGCAACTGAGTGATAATATATATACTATGTAGTATATGGTGCCCTCGTGAAGCATATGGTGGTTTTTCTCGTGAAAGTCTTTTACAATAGGATATGTGATGTGATTATGCTGTGGCAGTACGATCTGGTCTCTGTTTTCATATTTGGAATCCGCCCGGAATTGAGTACGCATTATTCCCGCATGCGCTTTCCTGGAAAGAAGAATTTTGCCGAAGTAAGTTGCTCAATCAAAAGGTGTCTTGCTATTTTTTCAGCTTTGCCTCTAGCTTGAAGAATTGCGACGAAAATAAATCAACGTTTAACTGTATCGCTTTTACGCTGGTCCTTCTTATTTCCAATAAAGTGCTTCGGATTTCGTCACAGTCAGCATTTCGAAAGGTGCATACATCGGGTTCTTTTGGCCATTGGTCCCTTGACTGTCGGAGAAAGTGTGGCCCATTTACCCATTCTTCAGGGTTGGGCTTGGAAATGAATTTCGTCGTCATATCTGCTACATTCAGCTTAGTTGGAGCCCAATGCCATTGACTGGCATTCGTAGTCTCCATGATTTCTCCAAAACGGTGCATTGCAAAGGCGTTAATATTTCAGCCATGAATTAACAGTCCTTGAGTCTATATATGTGTTCATCAGCCTTTATTTTACGTGTGTTACGGACTTTCTGAGATAAGCGCGCGCCATTCAAAGCGGCGAGTAGTTCCATTCGAGGTGTAAAAGTGGCTTAAGAGGGGCCACTTTGCTTTTTGCTGCGACCAATGGTATAGTGATGTCATCCACCTTGCCTATTCGAAAATAGCAGACGGCTGCGTATCCGAATTAGCTGGCATCCACAAAGGTGTGTAGTTCGGTGAAGTCTGCGATATGGAGTAATGGAGAGAAATGTCGTGGGACCTGAATCCCAATGGGTCAACTATGGACATCAACGCTTGTAGGGCCTCTTATTTAGTTGGTATTGCTTCTTCGGAAAGGATGTTTCTTTTCATTGGTGTAAATTTGAAAAAATATTTTCAGCAAATTTCGCGCAGTGTATAAGCTGTTGACCTGAATCTTTCCAAATCGTATTATTTATTGCATACCATGATCAGGGTGAAAAAGCGTGACAATCGGTAAGCTCCTATAGGAGAAAAATAGTAAACTCGCTTAAAAAATATTTTTTTCCGCAAATTTCGCGCATTTTAAAAGCTGTTGACCTGATTCTCTTAAAATCGTATTTTTTAATACATATCATAATTATGGTGAAATATGGTGAAAAAACCCGGAGGGTTTTCTTGGCGGCCAGCCTGACCGCAGAGGAACTATCCGGGCTGCAGGAGTCGGTCATGGACGAGATGCTCACCTCAGCGTGGAGCGGTCCGGTCGTGTTCAGGGGAATCCACTTCAGGGTGGGTTACCTGATTATCGACTGCCTGGATGAAGGCTCAGCTGATTGGCTCAAGGTTGCCGTACCTCAGCTGCGGACGTGGAAGGGAGTACCCCTAGAAACCCGCACGGGAGCAGACATCCCGGCAGCTTACAACGCCACGTTGTTCTGCCCGAGGAGCTCAGACCGGACCAATGAGGAGATACTGGCCTTCATTTGTTTCCAAAACCGGGTCGAGACGGACGCCTGGAAGGTCATCTCCAGGAAGAACGACGGAGCTGGTGCACTCCTGGTCGTAGGGATGGACCAGAACGGAAGGGATGAGATAGTGGAGCGTGACCACAATCTCATCTTCCGGTTTGGTCACGTCACCGTGAGCGGTCTGAAAAAGACTAAGAAAGCTCCGGAAGAGACGCCCAATGACGGCATCTGTAAGGCTGTCGAGGATACCCTCGAACCACTGAATGTGGAGCCGACGTTGCAGAGTGGGGAGCAGGATGGACAATCCATCACCAGCATGGACATTGGGAGCGACCAAGGGGATGGACACCCTATGTCATCCCAAGAGCTGGCCCAGGAGCTCCTCCTGGACGACAGCTGCAAAGAAGCCGAGGTTACCGTGATAGACGGTGGTGGAGAGACTTGCTCTCTCTCTTCACCAGACATCACGGAGCACCAAACCTCGGAGTGATGGCTGCAACAAGCAGCACTCGGCTAGCCCAGGTAAACATCCATCGGGCCAAAGCAGCATCTGCTGTCTTGGCGAGGATGTTCACCTCCTAACACCTCGGGCTAGCCCTTGTACAGGAGCCATGGTGGCACCATGGCATAAAAGGCCTGTACACGAAAGACACTAAGGTAATATGCGATCCAGGAGGATCACCTCCCAGATCATGCATCGTTATAAGGAAAGATATCAATTATAGTATCTTTTCAGAGTTCATGAGCAGAGACTGCGTCGCCGTAACCATCAACGGCACAGAAGCTGCACCGAAGCTAGCAGTGGCCTCCGCCTACTTTGCCGGGGAGGAGGCCTGTCCACCGCCAGGAATACCCGGGCTCGTGGACCACTGCCGGACGAACAAGATCCCCCTCATCATAGGTTGTGATGCCAACGCACATCATGTGATCTGGGGCAGCACGGATGTCAACAACAGAGGTGAGCAATTACTAGAATTTATTTTAAACAATAACCTAGAGATCTGTAATGTCGGCGCCAGGCCGAGATTTGTTACTTCTTACTACGGGAAGAGGTGCTAGACATAACTCTAGTAACCAATTCATTTAAACCCCACATTAAGAACTGGCATGTGTCACCAGAAGAATCTATGTCCGACCACAGGACAATTTTGTTTGAGGTAGCCTTCAACACAAAAAGATGTAACCCTAAAAGAAACCCCAGAAAAACAAACTGGGACAAATTCAGGTCAACTCTAGAGCTCAAACTTTCCAACGAACCGTCAGGATACCCTAGACATCCCTTGGAATTAGATAGAGCGGTAGACAACCTAGGCCACAAAATAGTGAATGCCTTTGAAGACAGTTGTCCTCTAGGCAGGCAGAAGCGGGAAACAGACGCACCATGGTGGAATGCTAGTCTTGAACGACTAAGAGTAACCACTCGGAAGCTCTTCAACAAACCAAAAACTAATAGGAACTGGGAACTATACAGGCAAAGCCTGACGCTCTACAACAAAGAGATCAGGAAGGCCAAACGGAAAAACTATAGGAACTTCTGTGAGGCAATAAGTAACGTCAACGAGGGCGCGAGACTGCACAAAGCAATGGCTAAAAGTGCAACGGATAGTAATTTAGCCCTGAGGAAAGGGAATAACACCTTCACCTCCACGGATCGGGAGAAATTAGAATTGCTATTTGACACGCATTTCCCGGGGAGTACTCACATTACGGGAAACATAAGGCGTGATCAACATAGAACCCCTAGGACAGTAGCCAGTGACTGGGCAGCAGCCAAGTCTATAGTTACGCCCGAGAAACTCAAATGGGCTATTGGAACCTTCCAACCATTTAAATCACCGGTATTAGACATGATCTCTCCAGCTTTCTTACAGCAGGGGCAGGAACTACTCCTAACCCGCCTAAGAAGACTAATGGTGAGCAGCCTAGCCCTTGGGTACATCCCAAGTGCATGGTGCAGCGCTAGGGTGGTCTTCATCCCCAAGATCGGGAAGAAAGACATCACCAGCCCAAAGTCCTTCAGACCTATCAGCTTAACTTCGTTTTGTCTTAAAACGCTGGAAAAACTGGTAGACTACAATATCAGAAGAACAGCTCTCAGAGACTGTCCGCTGCAAAACACACAGCATGCATACAGAGCAGGCCGTTCAACAGACACTGCACTTTATCAACTATGTCGCACCCTAGAAGGGGCAATAGACAGCAAAGAAATAGCTATCTGTGCCTTTCTAGACATTGAGGGAGACTTCGACAACACATCACATGATGCAGTTCGAGCTGCCCTGTCCAGAAGGAACGTAGACATTATGTATTTGTATTTGTATTTATTATAAAATTTCATCCTAACGCTACAAGTTTGGAACTTATAAGTTAATGCGCTAGTCACTACGAGTTTGCAAATATTTAATTGTTACATTATACTTAAAACTAATTTTCATAAAAACTAACCTAAGTCGCCATTACTACGAGCAAATGGATTGGTAACCTACTTGAATCCAGGCAAGCAATATGTACACTGGGTTCGGATAGAGTGACAATTGCAACCAGCAAAGGCTGCCCGCAAGAAGGAGTACTGTCCCCTTTGCTATGAAGTCTGCTAGTAGATGACCTTCTCAGCAAACTTGCTGGAAAAAGAATTCAATGTCAGGGATACGCCGATGACATCGTGATAATATCCAGAGGCAAATATGAAGCGACACTCTGCGACATCGTCCAACTCGGACTCAGGACAACGCTGGACTGGTGCAGGGAGGTTGGACTCAACTTAAATCCTGCTAAGACAGTCATCGTTCCTTTCACAAGGAAGTACAAACTACAGAGAATGAGACAAATCTCACTGCTAGGAACTCCTATAGAAACTAGCCGAGAGGTTAAATATCTAGGAATCACTTTAGATAGTAAACTGACTTTCGCTTCCCATGTCCAAAAGAAATTGGAAAAGTGTTACAGAGCACTCTATACCTGTCGGAAAATTGCTGGGAAATCCTGGGGAACCAGGCCTCAGATAATACGATGGCTATACTTAATGATCGTGAGACCAATCCTCACTTACGGAGCACTTGCATGGGACAAACGAGCTAAGCTCATCAGCATGCAAAACCAGCTAGGAAAACTACAAAGACTTGCCTGCGTATGCATGACAGGGGCAATGAGGACCTGTCCTACAACTGCCTTAGAAGTTTTGATGGAGCTAACACCACTCCACTATGTGATTGATATCCAACGCAAAGCTACACTCCTGAGAATAAGCACTGAGGGCACAGGTAGTGGTTGCATTCTAAATAACAGGGATGCGACTAATCTGTTAGGTGAGGTGCCCCTAATACTCCACCCTAGGGATGAAATGACAGCCGAACTAATCTTCGAGCAGAACTTCACAGCACACCTAGGCAATAAGAAAGATTGGACCACATTGTCTGAAGTGCACCCGATGGCTAAACACACCATTGCATGGTACACAGATGGATCCCTGACACAACAAGGCACGGGCCTTGCAGTGGTAGGGCCTCGCATTAAATACCTCGAATCCCTTGGCCATTACACCAGCATATTCCAGGCTGAGGTATGTGTCATTGGACGATGTGCAGAGCTCAACATACAGCGTGGGTACAAGGAAAAGGACATATCGATCCTTTCGGACAGCCGAGCAGCAATTACTGCTTTACATAGTAACAAAATCACCTCGAAGCTAGTCCTAGAGGTGAAGAGTAAGCTAAATATACTGGGCAGCCGAAACAGGCTGGCCCTCAGATGGATTCCGGGACATAAGGATATATCCGGAAATGAACTTGCCGATAAAATGGAACCGAACAGCCCCTGGTAGGCCCAGAGCCCTACTGTGGCATAGGGAGGCACACTATAAAAGAATACCTTAGGAAAGTGGAAGGCGCCATGAGACAAGAACACTGGAGAAATACCCCAGGCCTAAGGCAAGCCAAAACTCAAATAAATAACTATAACAAGAAGAGGTTCAAGGAACTTATTCAACTGGGGAAAAATTCACTTAGGATCGTTACCGGATTACTAACCGGGCACTGTAGACTGAAAAGTCACCTCGGTAAGATGGGAATAACCAGCAGTAGAACTTGCAGATTCTGCGACATAGAGGACGAAACCTCTAGACACATCATTGCAGACTGTCCGGCGTTAGCAAGTATAAGATGTAAAATCTCAGGAACCAGAACTCTTACACCTGAGCTCCTAGGAAGAATCAACCCATTAAAACTCCTTGACTTTATTCGAGGAAGTGGGTTGATATCTGAGCTGTAGGCTCTGAATGGGGGTACAATAGATCTTACAGGTCGCGGTACACTGGACACCCCGATATTAATAATAATAATAATCAGAAGCATTGGTTCAGCACTTGAATAAGAGTACTTCCTCTAGGTGCGGGTATTTGGCGGTTAACTCACTTACGCTTACAGTTTGAGTTGGTAGGCCCAAATTTTTGACGGTGTGAACGTTATTTAGTATGATTTTTGGACGTCTGCTCCTGAGATTCGAAAATTAAAGCGCACAGAGTTCCATTCCATTCTGGTTTTATTAGTCCACTGGATACATATTATGTCAAGAGTGCCGCATAAGTTAAAGCGCTTGAAGAATGCTTCGTAAATGAGTGTCACCGAAGATCTTTTATGGGCACATTTCGAAAATATTGCTTTCCGTCAGGGGACTTGGCCTGGTGAGATGCAACCACATTGTTAATCTGGCTACCTTTATGGAGCAGATGATGAGGTCTTGATTCACATCCTCCGATCCCACACGGCCTCACTGATAAGCATCATCTTCCATGGACTTTAGGGCACTTAAAGCACAGTCGAATGTCACGAAAAATTAGCTGTTTTTCCTCATAGGGGAGATTACAAAACCCTTCACACTGTGCGATTTGATGCTGTGTACTTTGGCATTTCAAGCAAGGCGTTTTCTCAGAGCTGTAAACGTGTGGAGGTTCATCCGATTCGGAGTGTTGTCGTCGTCCGATGTAGCTGGTGTGAGTGTGTACGTTATTTGGTTTTGAGTACGGCGTTAAAACCACGATGGAGGCTGCTGTGGCAATCTTGTATAACCAATCACTAAAAGCCTTTACGTTTCCAATGGATCCGATCAGTGAGTGAGCCTGCATATTGTCGATGGATATTCTCCTTGCTTTTTTGATCAGGCGATCCAAAATTTGATCATGGCGGCCGAAAAAACGTCTTTTATGTGCTTATGACCTCGGGGACAATTGTTGGCAAGAAAAGCTTGTCTCTCACTAGGTCGTACGCCTTTCCTTTAAGACATCTTTGGAGGCGTAACATGTTCTCCACATTCGAGAAGCCAGCCACAGAGGTGCTGTTCTCAAAAGCGTTTATAAAGGTGGGCCACTCGTCTGGATTTCCGTTAAAGGGTAAATCTGGTGGAAGCATTTGGCGTGCTGATAGCTGAGCACTGGTTGGACCCATATTGATAGGTGGCAACGTCATGTTCGCGCCACACTGCTGTGCAAGTATTTCATACTTTTCCTGGATATATTTTTGATCAGCTTCCCGTTTTTTCTCTAACATCTGTAACATAAGAACATTAGGGGATGTATTGATGATTGCTCTTGTGGTGTCTACATATTTAATAGCGTTGGGGGTGTAGTTTGCTCGCAAGTAGGGCAGGCCTAGCCTTCATGGTTATTGTCACATTGCAACGAAATAATGTCGTTACAAGGTCGATCTTTTTTTGCAAACCCCACATAGGGCATTATCGTAATCGCGATTGAACATTTTCGTTCTTGTAATTGATTTCACAATTGATATTTTCTTTGACCTGTTAGGGGAAATGTATTTACTTTTGCCCCTACTCACAGCCTTAGTGGTCAGAGTTTGTTTCAGTTAGTTTTATCACGTAAGCGATACACATCTAGCCGGCATCATGTGTTAAAAAAGTTTTTTCTGTGGAACTGTCGTACTCCTATCTACGCATTTAAATTTCGCATTTTTGCATACACATACAAGTCTTGAAAACCAACTGTAGTTCGACCAGTATTTTTAATTTTGTATGTATACACATGTATATAGTACAACTGCACTCTGTCTTTTCCCTTTGCTACCTCGGCACTGTACCGTTCTTTTATAATTAAACCAGTTAGGAGTCACTATATCAGTAGAAAATTAATGATTTTCTTTGTAACCCCCAAACTTAACTTAACTGCTGTATATTAGCAGTATATTTATACCTTTGCAGAGGGTATTATAATTTCAGTCAGAAGTTGCGTTGCACTGAAAGAGGCATTTCCGACACTTTAAAGTATATATATTCTTGATCAGTCGATCTAGCCATGTCCGTCTGTCCGTCCGTCTGTCAGTCTGTCCGTCCGTTTCTACGCAAACTAGTCTCCCAGTTTTAAAGCTAGAGAAGTCTTTCTATTGCAGGTAGTATATAAGTCGAAACGATTCGAATTTTTTTACGGTTTAGATTTCATCAAAATCGGACGTCTAGAACATAAAGCTTCTATGGAAGCAAGTAATATATTAAAACAAGAAATCATTTTAAATGTTTCTTTTCTATTTTGTATTTTTTTTTTTTTAATTCTTTTTGACTTTTTAATAATTTGACAGTTCAGAATTACCATTTTCATTTTATTTTTTTTATTTTATTTTTATATCTGATTTCAAGACGCCCTTAAAGATTAACCTTCCGATCAGTTCGATTTAGCAGACCCATAATGCTCGAGCTCGTCAAAAAATGCTAAAAACTTGTTCTTGCGGAACAGATAATTTATACGTTTTATTTGTTTATTGAATCTTCTCTAGAAGAGACTTACAAAAAGTATTCAAATTTTAACCTATACTGTAACAATTATATTGTTAATTGGTTAATGGCCATAAGTTGGGCAGGAGTGGGCGGTCCTTGCGCTGTAACCGAGAGTGGTTACCGAGTCGCCTGAGCTGCCTGGCTAGTTGGTTTGGATGTATTGATAGCTTCGAAGTACGAACTTTACTATAAATTTCTTCTTTAACGGGGTTTATATCCAGGTCTTTATGGATATTTGCGTTGCGAATAAACCAGGGGGCCCCAGTTATTGTTCGCAGTATCTTCGACTGTATACGTTTGAAGATTTCTATGTTGCTACTGCTTGCGTTTCCCCAGATTTCACCCCGTACATCCAGGTTGGCTTTAAACAAGAGCTGTAAATAAGTACTTTGAGTTCCAGTGGCAGGGGTGAGCGAGAATTGATGAGCCAGTGAAAATTGTTGGCCTTGAGTTTAAGGGAAATCTTCTTCGCTTCAATGTGCTTTCTCCAGGTAAGCCGTCTGTCTAAGTGGATGCCCTGGTATGTGACTTCGTCGACTCGGGGGATGTGTTTGTTGTTTAGGCCCAGTGGTGGGCAGGTTGCCCGATTGAGTGTAAACGTAATGTGTTTGCATTTTTGTTCGTTGACTTGTATGCGCCAATCTGCGGTCCATTTTTCTGGGGCCCCCAGCTGGTTTTTTAAATACGCTGTTGCTGTTTTTGGACATTTTGAACGACATGTTATAGCTGTGTCATCAGCAAAGGTGGATAGAATTGTCTGACTGCTTGTGGGAATGTCAGCCGTGTATAGGAAATACAAGATCGGTCCGAGCACACTTCCTTGGGGTACTCCAGCTTCGATTTGTGTTTGGCGGAGAAGAAGGTTTTGCATCTGACAGTAAATGCTGTGTCTTTAAAGTAAGATTCAAGTAGTTTGTGGGTGTTTTGTGGTAGGACACTCTTGATTTTATGAACCAGACCGTCAATCCAAACGCGATCGAAGGCTTGAGATACGTCTGAGAATAAGGTAAATAAGTAGTAAAGCTTTAGACAACTTCCGACAAGCTTCTTTAAACCTTTGTTTAGTGGCTGGGGAGCGGTGTGCCTGCCAGTCTCGGCGAAGTCGACGCTATTCCTGAAGGAGCTACTGAAAATGTGTATTTTTACGTGTAGTTTTTGGGGGGGGATGAGGCTGAAAGTTCGGGTGTAGAGTGTTTGGCAGCAGAGGACATTACATCCGGTATATGCTTAAATGAGTCAATATCAGCTTCACATGAGATTTTAGGTTCGATTTCAAAGTGTGAGCTTATATATTTTTTATACCTTAGCCAGTTTGTTTTATTGGATGTCAGAAATTGTGGTCGTTCTACGAACTGTGGATGTTCAGATAGACAGAGTAAAACCGGCGAGTGGTCAGATGACAGTTCCGCCAGGGTTTCAACATGTATCAGCCTGGACGGCACTCTCCTAGTTACAGCAAAATCGATAAAGTCTGGTTTTTTGTTCGGATCTGCTGGCCAGTATGTGGGAGTACCTGGTGAAACAAAGTCTAGCTTATTACCGGGTTTGATAATAGCGTTGTATAATTGGCGTCCTTTGGGGTAAATAAGACGAGACCCCCAGTAGTGGTGTTTCGCATTATAGTCACCGGCAGCTATAAAACAGTTACCCAATGAGTTGTAAAAGCCTAAAAATTCGTTCTCTGAAATATTAAATCGTGGGAAACAATACACAGCCGATAGGGTGACTGGAATGCTGGTTATGTTGATTCGTAGGGATGTGGCCTGTATGTGGTTGTAAGCAAACGCCTCCAGAGGGTGATGCCTAATGCGCTGTTTAATAAGAATTCGGGTCCCTCCGTGAGCTTTGCCGTCTGGGTTGTTGCTCGCATAGAAGATGTAGCCAGTGAGATAGAAATGGTTTTTATTGGTTAGGCGCGTTTCTGAGAGGAGCATGATATCGTTGTCCTGGGCGTTTAAGAACTGTAGAAGTTTAAATATGTGCTGCGTTAGCGTTCCAAAAGCATATTCCTAAGGGATCCATTTAAATTGACTTTTGTTTGATTAGAAGTTCCATAAGGTTATTCTGGTTTCGCACTAGTTCCTGGAGGGTACCTTGCATTGAAAGCAAGCTAAAGTAGCTTCGATGCTGTTTTGTATTTGTGGAGTGTAAGTCTGGTTTTGTTGGTTATAAGGTTGAGTTGGTCTTTGGCGTTTTTCTCTGAAAATGGAGTATATTTTGGTTTTGGTATAGGCGGGTGGTGCTGTAATGCTTCGGGCTGAGCTGTTCTTGTAGGCGGCAATCCAGGGTATCGACATGCAGCCGCAAAAGTAACTCCAGGAGTGGTTTGCGATGGAATGTAAAAATTTGGCTGAGCAACCTTTTGGGCGAAGGTTGGTTGTTGGCGCCTGTGGTTGAGCCGGCACTTGTTCTCTTTATAGACGGGGCATCCCCTGTAATTAGCAGTTTGGTTTCCACCACAGTTGCTATATTTCTCAGTGCTGGGTCTTCTTTTGTTACCCGTGCAAGCTTCTATACAGTGCAGGTCGCCACAGGCAACACAGACTGGTCGCAAAGTGCAATAACTTTTTGTGTGCCCAAACTCCTGGCAGCTTGTACACTGTACCGGACCGTTTCGTTTATGCGGCTCCTCTACGGTTATTCTTCGATGGAGTAGGTATTGCAGTTTTTATATGGGGTGCACTGTGTTTTTCTTTAGAGTAGTCGCGTCTGGTTTGAGTTCAATCTTGAAAAGTGGCTGAGGTATTTTTTCCCTGTTGGTTTTGTTCATTACGCTTTTAACGTCAAAACCATTTTCTTTAAGTCCTTCAGTTTTATCAGCTGCCGGGACGGTTGACTCGATACCCTTTATTACTTTTGAGTTGGTAGGTGTAAAAATTAACACGCTCACTGTCCAGAAAGTTTGTTACAAAGCGTTAGTTGGCTTCATTGGTGATCTGGAGTTTAATTTCAGATATATTACCTCTTTATAAAATAGTAATATAAAAGTTGTTTTGTCCAATTTTTTGCTTAAGTTTATTAATTAGATCTGAACAATTTTGATCTCTTATGTACATAGGTAGCGGCTTTACAATTTTATTGGCTTGGGGTAGTTGGCAAATTTGTTTTCAGAAGTTGCCTTAGTGGTGTTGTTTGAAGTTTTTGTAAGTTTAGGCCAGTTTGCTTCTTTAGCTTTTTGCGGACTTATTTTTCTTTTTATTTGTACATACCGATCGATCCCAGTCTGTACAAGCGTAGATTGTGAGAGCTCTGCAGCAGAAGCGAGTATTGCTCGCGATGCCAAAATCGGCCACACGTTGGTCGATGTTGAAGTTGTTGTTGTTGTAGTCGATACGACAGTTGTTATTGAGGGCACCGTATTAGTAAGCGCACAAGCTGAGGTAGTCGGTGCGTCTATAGGTGGAAGGGGGGAAGGGCATTGATAACTCCATGACTGCGTTGGAGGAGCGCAGCTTAAGGGTAAAGGGTAGCGGGCAGCGACACTTCTTGTTGTGTTATTTATTGTCTCCGATGAGACAATTGCTAAGTATGCATTATTTTTCAAAGACGAAGACAGTTGAAGCGAAGACAGTCGACGCGCGTCTTGCTGTTGTTGATGTTGTACACGACTTTGACTCACTGGCTTGCTGTTGGCAATTTCAAAAACGTACCCGCGGGCATTGTTGTTTAGTTTAACTTATTTAAATATTTGTATTGGTTATTAGATTTGTTAGGGAAGAGAGCCCTTGATGCTCGGCATTGCTGCCAGCGTCTTTTGCTATTTATTGGTGTATTTTTATTTTTAAATAAGTTAGTTTTCCCGTTCACTCGGCAGAGCGATCGGAAATGACTTAATAGATAGATTTGAAATCACATATACAGAACTTGACAAAACTTAAATATACTCTCGGCCGATAAAAATATAAAAATATAACCGTAACTTTTAATCTTGACGGTAGGGTGCTAAATACTTAAATGGAAGCAAGTCTTGTCAATTATATCCTATTTGTGGAGCCAGTCCAAAATATTTTGGAAATACATTGATCAAATTTCAAATTTAGTCCTGGAAGTCTCCAATACGTCGTAAGTCATGCATGCATAAGATGCTTTGGTTTTGTTATTACACAACAGATTTATGGACTCCTTAGATCCCTTGCTGTCAAGCCTTAGCTAAGAGAAAGACTGGATAAAAATCCAAAACTGTTATGTTAAACATTTGCCATATTCTTACCGCCAGCTCGGTCGCTGACTCTGCCTGCGTCGGTGCTGCTGTCTGTGCTGCTGTCGTTCCGTCCAGTGCTTTGCGCTGCAAAAAAGTAGACAGACTTTAAGTCTGAACTTTTGACCGTAGCCGACTGGAAGCGGGCCTTGCATTTATGTTAGCTGCTGGTGCAAAGCAGAATGATAACGCAAAAACCTCGGGGCTGACACGAACAGACAGGCATTAGAGTATCCGCTGCATGTGAAGTAGTTTTTGACAAGGTCAGTGTTTTGGTGTTATTAGTTCTTTGAAAAGTTCCAGTGGTTAATGTTTTTATATGTTTCTAATGGTCATCTCAGTTTGACAATCGCAGACATCGGATGATCCTCTTCTTTATATATATTTATTCATTTATTGCCAATGGATATATCCTTATCTGGCTATCAGCTAACTTAACTTATATTGATGAATCGCTGAATCTGATCATGAAAGATTTGTTGAGACTTGTGGGTGTGCCGTTAATTATTACGCTGCGGAGTAATTCCCGGCGCAGGAGGAAGGGTGACTTGTTAAATTTGGAAGCCAAAAGGAATTACTTATCTCAATCATATTTATATTATTACAAATGGTTGAAATTTTGAAATATTTGCAAAAAGTTTTTCTTCTATCACGAATTTGCTTGATTTGACTTTAAAACTTTATTGTTGTGCTTGTGTCCCTTTGAGCGTCTCCGGCGTATTTTAGGCTATTTATTAAATTTGTATTAGCCTGAGTGATTTTATTTATTTTTTCTATGATAAATCTAATTATAACTGTTATTATTAGCTAATAGTGAATTTATTTTTTCCTGAAATATATTAAAGTTTCTTGGGTTTGGGGAACAAACCAATTATTTCCAGGCTCTGCCAACAAGTCTATGTGTATTTTTGCAGTTTAAGTCAGAAGTTTGCAACGCAGTGATTGAGAGATTTCCGAACCTATAAATTATGTATACTCATGATCAGTATCAGTCGATCTGGCCATGTCTATCTGTCCGTCCATCCGTCCGTTTCTACGCAAACTAGTCTCTCAGTTTTAAAGCTATCTGCATTAAACTTCCCAAAAAGTTTTCTTTTAATTGCGCGGAGTATATAATTCGGAACGAGACGGATCGGTCGACAGTGCCATAAAGCTCCGACAGGAACAATCGGGGGGAAAAAATATAAGTTAAAAGAATGATTATAATGTTATTATAAAAACAAGAAAGGAAACAAGCTTCGGCAAGCCGAAGTTCATATACCCTTGCAGCTATTGCAAAAATTAAATATTCTTGAAAACAATTAAATTTAGATTGACTCTATGATGATTTGCAGCTCAATTATTCGATAGCTCTTATGGCAGCTATATGCTATCGTTTTCCGATTTTAATAAAATTAAAAGCGTTATTATAAACTGTCAAATTATTAATTAATCAAAAAGAATCATTAATTGTTAGCCGGCTCGAGGTCAGGATGTTGAAAAAAAACCACAATTTTTTAAATTTTAGTTATTTGTCAATATATTTCGAATGCTTTTCGGCAACCGTCTTCAGGACAACTATAAAATAATAACAACGATTTTAATATTCTTAACAAACAGAAAACAATTTACATTTGACATACATTTAATTTACACGTCCGCGTCCGGTGACGTGGAGTTGTTAACTAATTTTTCTTTTGCTAGTAAATGTCTATATAAATGAGCGCAATTGTCATTGTCCGTTTTGTAGTTCATCCGTATGTCTGTAGGTGCTTTTATGATATGTAGCATTTCTATGGTGGATCGTTTGGCATAGTGTTGTTCTTGTGAAAAGTACTCTCCTCTTCGAAGATCGGAGAGTGATTATTCTTGGCACAGTGGGATATGAGTGCTGTTTTTGCCCGTCCGTATGGTGTCTAGGTTTGAAGTCCGATTTATGCTGTGCTAGTCTAGTTTTTAGTTTCGATTTTGTTGTTCCTATCTATATCATGTTGTATATTTCGTTGTTGTTGCCGTTGCACGGTATTTTATATATCACGTCTTTTTTGTCAATTTCATTTATCTTTGATTTTGTTCTGTTGTATGTAGGTTTTAATGTGTGGTCCGGATTATGTGCGATACTTATGTTTTCTTTGTCGTAGCATTCCGATTTCGCTACACGTTCGAATAATGCCGGGACGTATGTAATTGACATATATTTTTTGTTTCTATTGTTTTTAACGCTATTTTGTTTTGTTGTTTCGTGTTCCGATAATAATGTTTTTATTATGTGTTTTGGGAAATCATTGTCTGTCAACATTGATTTTATCTCCTGAGTCGTCTCTTCGTGGTAATCCGTGTCTGAAATGTTGAGCATTCTCTGTGTACAGCTTCTAGCTGTATTTATTATCATTTGTTTTGGGTGTTTGGAGTTAAAATTGATGATTCGTCCGGATGCAATTGGTTTCTTGTACCTTTTTAATTTTAGTCGGTTTCCACGTCTAATTATTACTGAGTCCAAATAAGCTAATTGATCGTTTTTTTCTAGTTCAATTGTAAATTTTATGTTATTGGCGAAAACGTTGAGCATGGTCAGTGTAGTTTTAAAGTCATCCTCTTGAATGATTGCGAACAGGTCATCTATGTATTTTGTCAGAAATCTTAGAGGTAGTTTTAGTTTTTCTAACGTGTTGTCCAGGAAAGTTTCCATTACAATATCTGCAATGACCGCCGAGGCTGGCGATCCCATAGGCATTCCTTTTAATTGTGTGTACAAATTGTTTTCAATTTGAAATATCTGTTTTCTTGAATACACAATTTTATTATGTCCATAAATATTGTTTGCGGTATTTTACTGTGTTTTTGTATTATTGTCCTTTTGTTTTTAATTATATCCAGGGCTAATTCTGTCGGTTTACTCGGAAATAATGAAGTTACGTCATATGAAATTAATCTTTCATCGTCGCCAATATATGTGTTGTTGATTTTGTCTTTGAATTTTGAGAAATTTTTATGTTATATTTGGAGTCTATTGTTATGTTTTTTAATATGTCAATTATGTATTTGCTTAGTGCATAGGATGGTGATCCGATTGAGGAGCAGATTGGTCGTAGAGGGGTTCCTTCTTTATGAATTTTGGGTAGTCCATATATTCGTGGTGGTAATGCTGTGGTGGTTGTCAACTTATTTCTTTCGATCCTTGAGATAAGTTCCATTTTTAATAGTTTGTCCACTATATTGTTATTTTTTGTTTGTAGTCTAGAGGTGGGGTCTTTCCTTAATTTCCTGTATGTGTTCATATCCTTTAATATGTCCTTCATTTTTGTTGTAGTCATCTTTGTTCATAGCTACCGTCTTGTTACCTATGTCTGAGGTCAATATTAAAATGTCGTCATTTTCTTTAAGAAATCTCCTTGTTTTTCCCACTGTGTCTAGTATTGCACGATCAAATGCACTTTCTTTGTTTGATGTTTTGTGGTCTTTGATAAGTAAAGAGAATTGGGTTCGCGCCTCTTCTTGTTTCTCTTTGTCAATAATAGTTTTGAGAATTTCCTCTCCGTCCGCAATGTATTTTAAGAGAGGGAATTTCTTCGTCTCTATTGGGAGAGCGAACCTTGGACCCTTCGCCAATAGTGATTTTATTGCTGGCGGGAACTCGATGTCCGTTTTGTTTACAAAACAATCAGCTATTTTTTTGTTGTCAGTTAGAACTTTGCTCCGTTCCATCAGCAGTCTCTCTAGTTTTATTATTTTCTCATCTTGGTTGTTTTTGTTAGTTTTTTGGCAATGTTCTGTTCGCTCTCCATAAATGATGTGAAGTCGTTCGGGTCTAGTTGTTTTTGTAACATCGATCTCTTAACCTCTCTC
This sequence comes from Drosophila gunungcola, assembly GCF_025200985.1. Classification (NCBI taxonomy): domain Eukaryota; kingdom Metazoa; phylum Arthropoda; class Insecta; order Diptera; family Drosophilidae; genus Drosophila; species Drosophila gunungcola. Next base: position 455,533 of record NW_026453214.1, on the reverse strand, counting down.
TTTTTGATTAGTCTTTTTTGTATATGATGTTTGTGTTTGATTAGCAAGCTTAATATTTTCATATGGTAGTAATGTGTGTGTTTTGTCCAGTAATTTGTTTATGTCAAAATGTATGTCTTTATCGTCTGTAAATGATTTGTTGCGTCTAGTGCTGTCTTTTATAAATTTTGGTATTATTTTTGTCTTCCTACATTTTACAAGAAATTTAATGTTTGTATTTAACTTAGCTAAATTAATTGACGTCAGTTGAAAATTTCTAAAAAAAAACATTTTTATTGTTCCTACGGGAGCTTTGTGCTATAGTCGCCCGATCCGGCTCGTTCCGACTTATATACTACCTTCAATAAAAAGACAATTTCTGGGAAAGTTTTATGCAGATAGCTTTAAAACTGAGAGACTAGTTTGCGTAGAAACGGACGGACTGACGGACGGACAGACGGAGAGAAGGACAGACGGACATGGCTAGATCGACTCTCCTAGTGATGCTGATCAAGAATATATATACTTTATATATATACTTTGAGTTCGATTAAGAACTGATTTACTTAAGATAAACTACGCGTCTCTCCATCGCTGCTACCGTATCTACCGCTATTGCTGTTTCTGCTGACGTTCTTCGTTATCATTGATTGCTGCTCTTGGTTGCCGTCGGCGTTGGCAAAACTTAATTGTAATTGTATTAATTAGCAATTTTACTGCGTGTTCTACGTAATTATTAGGTGTATTGTTTGTAACAACGGGTCTTTTGCCGATCACAATACATTTATATTGCCCATTTCTCAGTTACAGATAGCATTCTATTGCTCTTACTTACACACACACTTATTGCTTTAACTGGACTACTAACATAAATTTGTACGTCGTCAGCGTATAAATGCCCTCCACATTCGGACTGGGTAAATCGATAACATCGATGGCAAACAATAGAAAGCCTAGTACGGATCCCTGTGGGATTCCTCTCGACATATGCTTAAAGTTGGAAATACTATTTCTATTTCTAGACCTAATCGATCTGACTGCAGCGCTTGAAAAATTGAAAAGATTTCTTAGTTTGGAACTAAGAATGTTGTGGTTCACAGAATCAACAACCTTGCTATGATCAAGAAAAGTCGGGAGAGTGACTCCATTTTGGTCGATTTGCTGGCGAATATCCTCTACAATATCAGTTATGGCCGTGATGCAACTTCTTCTGTTACGAAACCCTGACTGTTTATTGGCAGTAAGGAGTTACTTTCTAGGAAATATTGAATCTGTACAGACATACGGTTTTCAACAACTTTGGAAAGAAAAGTTACTACGGAATTTGATCTATAGTCGTTGCTGGTCTTTGGAATCGGAATTATTTTTGGTCTTTTCCATACCGTCGACAAAGAAGAAGTTGTTAGAGAAGTGCTAAGAAAGAAGGTAGTATATGGCAAAGTACAATTATAATTTTAACATTGTTGGGGTACTATTGTCTAGACCTTCAGCACTGGACTTTACTTTAAGAATACAAGCAAGGACATCACATTGCCTTACGCTCATGAAGCTAAAACTATTATAACAGTGTGTTATGGAATTCAGGTACATGTTACAAGTCGCCTCAGGTACATCGATGAATGGAAACTTGTGGTTAAGTTCTTCAACATTGACGGTTTAAACAGTTTTTACAGCCATGCCTATTCCTAAGCCATTCAATTATTTCCATTTATATTTCATGGAGGGACAGCTGTGAAATTTGTTTTAATAATGATCCCTTTTAGCTTCTTGGGTACCATTTCTCTAGCCATCTTTTATTGCTTATAAAAATAATCAGTACGGTATCGCTTCTATTTAAAGAAAGCGGTTTCGCGCTGATAAATAAGGTTTTTAATTTCATAATTAAACCAGGGATTTTTCCTTGGCCTTGTGACACAAACTTTTCAAAAAGGTCTTTATGTTACTATTTAAAACATTTAATTGACAATCAACATTGTTATTACGATAAATAACACCCCAGTCACATACATTAAATTCTAGTTCCAAAGCTCTATAGTCAATAATTTTATAGCCCCTATATTAAAAATACTGAGTTGTTTTGAAAAAGCTGGTACTGAGCCCTGATCATAAAGTAAAATCTTGTATGGTCATTTATGAGGAATACGTCAAGAAGAGTATCACAGGTGTTGCTAAAAAAGTCCTATAGACTCAAAATCATCCAGTAGAGTATTTTCCTTTAACAGGTTGCTATTAAGTCACCTGCTAGGATAATGTCAACGTAAAAAGCAGATAATTCCGCAATAGCATCCAATCAATGTTTTTCTATTACTTTTGCCAGATATTTCCACAAAAATTCTATTAGACTATCATTTGAATGTTTTGATTTTACTTTACATTTAAGTTTGTTATTAACAAAGATCGCGAAAGCACCAGCATGACTAACACGATCATCACGATAAACATCATAGCCATCACACATAATTGACGAGCCGCACATATCAGGCGTAAACCAAGTTTCTGACACACATATAATAACCACATTAGACTGAATAAAAATTGACCTACACTCATTAATTTTCTAAATAAATTGATATAAGCAACTTTTAAACCATTTTTGAAATTGCTGATTACTTTTATCATGCTACCAGCCATGAAATCATTTATTTTACCTGTCATTTTGTTATTCAAGGCCTATTTGGCGCGCAACTTAATTTTTAGATTTTTGAAAATGTTTACAAATAGCAGAATAAGATATTTAATCTAAAATAATAATAAAGATATCTTAACTAGAGATTCTATAAGCGTGAAGTTAAAGTAATTAAGAGCGAAAGCTATCATCTGCAGATGAGGTGGTCTTTCTACCCGCCGAAACGTGAGCAATTGCAGCAGAGATGGTGGGGGGTTGGGGTACATCAAAGAGAGCTCTTATATCCTCTCGACGCAGTGAACGCCTTCTTTACCAGTGCAACGAACATGCACAAGACCGAGACGTGTAAAGACAGCAGAGAGCATTCGACTTTTCTTCATTTGCATTCCTTCTTTAAATATTTTGTAATTCTCTTTGGAGAGCTGCTCATTGATGTACACTGCAGCGTCAAAAGCTGCAAGCTCAGTTAACTTTTTATCTCACGCCGTTACAACCCAATTTTGTAAAGAGAGATTATTACCGGGTCGACGTGCGTGTTTCGCGTTTCGGCTCGTGTTAAAACACAGCTCGTAAGTTTTCCCATTCCACATATGGAACATCGTGCATCGTACATTGCAAGAGCTGATTGCAAAGCTGTGAGCAGAAAGTTTCGCTTCTAGACCACATACTTTTTCCCCCAATGCATGCAAGTCAGCCATATCCTGATTCAGATGGTCGACCCGCTCTGGGTGTTTACCCCGTTCAGAGCGAAGATCGGTCTCTTCGCGTGCTGGGCCTACGATTCGAGAGCCCATCTCCTTGACATTTCCGGCGACTATGTCCATCCGCTTCTCGATACTACGCTTCATGGACATGTGTTGCGAAGATGATCCTTGAGAAGCTCCAACAGTTGTGGCGAGGGGGTCCCAAAGGCGAACGTGTTTATATGTTTTTTTTGTAACGCGTTTGAGGAGTTTAAGATTGCACTTGGAAATGTGAGTGTTAGGTACCGGTGCACTGTATGAGTTCGATGTTTGATAGAAGCAGCACCCGCAAACAAAAACAAAACACACAGCGGCAGTGGAAAATTACGACTGTGGACTTCACTGTTTTACAGATATTTTCAGTGATTATGCAGTGTTGAACATGTAGGCGTTTTATCCGAGTAAACTTCGTTTTTATGAACAACTTAAACGACAAAGCAAATAAATATACGCCTGCTCTCCTAGTATAGGACAGTTTTATCTCTGTCTCTTTTGGTTCAACGGAATGTTAACATGATTTCTGTTACATTCAAATTCAAATCTTCTTCTTCATTCAACCAACATGGTTTCAGTTGAATTAAAAATATTTACATCGCTCTACGACACGGCGTTCATGAAGATCATGCGTCCACGCGGGCCATGTCTAAACAGTATATATCAATCATCGCTACTATTTTTTCCTTCTTCTTTGAGTTACCATCAACTTAACAATACTTTTCAATATACAGTCATAAATCAAACATAAAAGTAGTAGGAAATCACAAAATCAATTAAGTTCAACGAACTGGTAAATTTCTCCTTGCCTTGCCTTCTTACATTTAAATCTCTTATCTCTTTCTTTTTAATCATTTCTCAACTCTTCATCATCACTCTATCTTTTTCTTAGGCTCCTGCTGCATACCTTGCAATGCACCCACGCACACTCTGCGTCATGGTGCGGCTGAAGAATTGTAAATTATTTTTAATGTGTCTAAGGTATCTACGATTGCCTCAGCCGGCGATCTCTCTAATTCATCTGCGTCCTCCTCCTCAGGCATGGCACGCAAATGTTCATGGTCATATTTCTACGCTCTTTTACTTTTAAGAGATTTGAACATATATCGGTCACCATCAAGCCTCTCTACAATCACAAAGAGTCCTTTAAACTTCGGATCAAATTTGTTTGATGCCGTTCCTCACTCTTGGGCAAGACATGGTCGCCTTATGAGTTTTTTTTATTAGGTGTCGTTGAATTAAGAGAAATAAAGGCGATTTATAATTTAGCTCAATTGGTACAATTTATTCTCATAATTAATCCTATGAGTATCGAGAAAAGGTTCTCGGCATTGATATGTAACTGCAACTGAAACTGGCAGACAGGTTAGCTGAGCTCAAATTATAAACGAAAACGGCTTGATAGATAAGAGCGCAGATAAATTAAAAATTGTACATAAATATTATTTCGTTGCTGCGGCTACTTGACCCGACAGTATTATTAAAGTAAAACGGTCATTAAGCATGATTGATGGATTATTTTTGTAATATAAATACATAAGAAAGAATGGAACCCTGTAGCGTGTAACGTTCGACTAAAGTGCAAAGTACTTTAATGTTTTCAAGGATCTGTATTGGCTGCGCACGCTAAATATTCCGGCTCTAGCTCGTCGGCTTGGGGGGTGGAGGTCTTGCTCGTACAGATCTTGACACTGTCTACGTATTAAAATTAATAAAATCAGAATTGAGCGTGCATGCGACAAAATCAAAAGCTAGATACTTAACCGGAAGAAAAGATGCATAAATTAGAAAAGAAAAGTTTTGAGAAATTATTGAATGGAGACAGTGTAAAAGAAAGAGAGAGAAATTTTTTGTTTGCGACGCTGTAGATGTAATTTGGCTCGCATATTGCCCACCCTACCTATGACCACCTGCCGCTAGAGCATAACTCTGGTGATCCCTTTTATACCCTACGACCGCAGAGACATCACCTGAGTTCAGTTATTTAGTTTTCTTTAAGCTTTCAATTTAATGATTATTTCAATTGATTTCAATAAGAACATTTTTAATCTTTCTTACATACTTTACAAACGAGAAAACAATTTCGGCGAGAAAAGATAAAAATATAATACGCGTTGAACCTCATGGATAAATACTGGGCTTCACAGGTGTTTATAATTATTAATGTAAAGTACATACGTATAGTAAAAATAGTTAAAAATAGTTATAGGGTATATTAAACGATATGATCTTTAGAAATAAATAAATAGTTATATGTTCAAAGGAAATTCAAAGATTTGTTCTTTTTTTTTCTTGATTACTAATATTCATTCTTAATTCAATATTCATCAGTGGTTCGCTAGGTAATTACTTTTAATTTTATTTAAAATTAAATTTTTTTTTTTTTTTTTTTAAAGGAAAAAAAATTGTTAGGGTAGATTCATTTTTTTTTTTTTTTTATGCCTTTTTTTACCAAATTTAATGTTAGAAGTAATGGCTTTCTTAAATTTTCGGCATTGATATATATATATATTTTTTTGTTTATGAGAATTTAATTGGCACTAATATTTTAATTTTTAATAATTTGAAATAAAGGTAAAACAACTCACACAGCTGGTTCCTCGGCGGACGATCGATCTTCCGACGCAGGTAGGCTGGAAAAGAAATCAAGGCATTTCTGCTTTGACATGGTTATTATTTTATATAATAAAATAATATAATACAATATATATTATATTATATGTGCACTCAAAAACATTTTCTAATTAATTATTTTTTTAGTCCCAACCCGTTCAATATTCAATCGCATTCTTTTAATACATTTTCTGGATTTACGTTAACACAAGTTTAGGAATTTTTTTCCAGTGTAGCCTGGTTGGCTGATATGCACGTGAACATTTTCGCAAGCTGCATTTTTCTAGGTTACAAATGATGTTAAGATCGAGCCCAAGCGTAGTTTTTACATTTTTTTTTTCTTAATTTGAATTTGGGTTAGGGCCGATCTAAGTGGACATTTCTTTTTTTTTTTTTTTCTCTCTAGCCTACAGGATTATTTGGCTGAAGAAATTCTTTGTTAAATTAAATGTGAGGGTGCTGCTTCAACTGCTGATCACTGAACAAAATTTGGGGGGTGCTCCTCAGGGCGACTGCAGATGGCCGACAATGGGGTGCTCCTCCGGGCTGCTGCAGATCGCCGACCACGGGGTGCTCCTCCGGGCGGATCCGAATCGCGGGGCAGCGTGGGTGCTCCGCGGAACAGATTTGGACTGCCGGCCGATGTGGGTGCTCCCCGGAACGTTGGCGAAAGTTAACTGGGCCTCTTGCACGTGGCGGCCGTATCGAGAACCGTAAAATTTCAGCCTTTTAAAAGAAATCGAAAATTCAGCACTTGAAAATATTTAGCGAGAAAACCCACACAACTCACTTTTTTGCTCGAATTGTTGCGTTAAAAAAATCACTTTGAGAACTCCGAATTACCGCGTGTATATATTTTTTTTTTCCACTTTGCCGATTGGGAACGGATAAAATTGCACACGTCTAACTGCCACGCCGGTTTAATTAAGAAGGAAGTTCAAAAATCAGGCGGCGTCGGTTGCGGCCTTTTCTAGAAATTTCTGACAGCTGAAAAATCCGCATTTAGACAAGCTTCTCAGCACAGCTGATCGTGGAACTATCTGGCATCACCCGCAAAAAATACTAATTAGTATTTTTTTTGCTAAACACTAATTTCCTACACTAAATTTGGCTAGACATCTGGCTACCCTCCAAAAGTCGCTAAGTACCAAATAATCGCCAGTTTTCAAGCCAAAACAAACAAACGTTCTTCAGGCGCCGCTACAAAGCCGCCCCGGAAAATCTGGCTAGGGTTACATTAGACAGATACCGACTGAAGACACGTTATTGTCGAATATCTTTTGCGTGATAGGTACCTATAATTCGACCCTGTAAATCTTCTAATTCGTAATAAGAGTTTCCTAACTTTCTTCGAACCCTCGCTTTCACAAAGGAAGGGCCGAATTTGGCGTTGTAGCCAGTTTGACAACAGCTTTGTTTAAAATTTCGACGGTAAATCTCTTGCCCTTCTTCAAAAGACACAACTCTAGAGCGAAGATTATATCGCTTCTCGTTTATATCGTGCTTTTCCTGCATTAACTTGCAAGCTTTATCTCGAACTATTTCAAATGAATCCTGACGATTGAATTTTAAAGACCGATCATCTAGTAAATTTAACTTTCTTAACAAAGAATATGTACCACCGGATGTAATCATATGTTGTCCGAATACTATGTAGTAGGGAGAGGTTCCCAAACTAACATGAACGGACGATCTCAACGCGCAACATATTCTGTTGAGATACTCGTCCCAGTCCTTCTGGTCAGGTCGAAGATAAGCTCTAATAGCTGAAATTACAGAGCGGTTAACGCGCTCGGACGCATTAGCCTGAGGCGAATGAACGGCCGTCAGCGTATGCGTAATGCCGTATTGCTGCACTAATTTCTCAAAAGCGTGAGAGCGAAATTGTGAGCCGTTGTCGGACACCACTGTTTCAGGAGTCCCATATGCCATAAACAACTCCCCTTCTAGATATTTTATAACACATGTATCTATTTTCTTCACGGGTTTGAGAAAGACATATTTTGAAAAATGGTCGAGCACGATAAATTTACCGATATTTCCACTTCTGGATCTGGGATAAGGTCCAAGGAAATCTATGAACAACCGTTGGAAAAATCGCTGACTTTCCGGCGCTTTTCCTAATGGCGGTCGCAAAACACAATTCGGAGCTTTAGTGGTTTTGCACACTTCGCAGGCATTTATATAAGCCTTTACGTCTGGAACAAGCCCAGGCCAAAAATAGTATCGCCCTACTCTCTCAATCGTCTTGTGTATGCCGCCGTGAGAAGATAAAGGACTATCGTGAGCTCGCGAGAGGATTTCTGGAACCAGTTCTTTAGGTATCCAGAGCTTCCAAGCATACTCATCATGAACTTGCTCTCCCGTTAAATGTTCGATAAACATAACCACTGTCAGACTTAAGATCAGGAAAATTTTCTTGATTCGCTTTTACCTTTTCTACAAGAGAGACATACTCAGCTGATTGGAAATGCTCTGAGTTCATGTCCACTAAAAATCCTTCGCGTAAGTCTATAGCGGCTACCACGTCTTCGTTAACACGGGAAAGTGAGTCGGGAACAATATTTAGAGAACCCTTTCGATGTTCAATTGTAAAATAATATCTTTGTAACGCTAAAGCCCATCGAGCTAGTCGTGAATTTATGTCGTGATTAGACATTAGCCACTTCAATGAGGCATAATCGGTTATGATTTTAAATTTATGTCCCTCCACATACGCCCTAAAATTCTTAAGAGCTGCTACCGCCGCTAGACATTCTTGCTCGGTGACAGTATAATTACGCTGAGCTTTGTTCAGCTTCTTTGAAAAGAAAGCAACAGGACGTTCGTCTCCTTCTTCCGACAGCTGTACTAGTACTGCGCCTATCCCTGTTTTACTAGCGTCGCAATGTATTGCGAAAGGCTTTGTAAAGTCGGGGCTGCATAAGACTGGAGCCTTGCTGAGTGAAAGTTTTAAGCCTTCGAAAGCTTTTATGGCCTCGTCGGTTAAACTAAACTTTTGTTTTGTGGTCATTAAGTCTGTTAAAGGAGCTGAGAGTGAAGCGAAATGAGGAACAAACTTACGATACCACCCACACAAACCCATAAAACTTCGTAGACTGCGTAAAGTCTTCGGTAACGGAAAATTAGTAACTGCGGCCACCTTTTCTGGGTCGGTGCGTATTCCACCATCGCCGATTATATGACCTAGATATCGCACACGAAGCATACAGAAGTGACTTTTGCTAATATTGATCGTCAAACCTGCACGCTTTATCTGCAGCGCGATCTCTCTGAGAACCTCAAGATGTCTATCAAAGCTGGAAGAAACTACCAATATATCGTCAAGGTAAATGAACACCTCGTTTCTGAGCTGAGCTGGCACAACCTTATCCATTAAACGGGACATTGTACTAGTGGCATTGCACAGCCCAAAAGGCATAACCTTAAACTGGTAAAGCGGTCTACCAGGGACAGTGAAAGCCGTTTTGTCTCGTGATGAAACCTCTAAAGGAACCTGCCAATAGGCATCCTTAAGGTCAAGGCTGGATATGAATTCCGCCTTAGGCAAACGACTTAAAATTCCCGCTATCTGGGGAAGAGGGTATGCATCCTTTTCCGTGAAACTGTTTACCTTTCGGCAATCTAGACAGATCCTAACTTTTCCGGGTTTCGTCACCATTACAATAGGAGAAGACCACGAACTTTCGGACTCCTCTATCACACCCAATTGTAACATTCTGTCAATCTCGGAATACATGGCCTTTTCTACTGCGGGTGAGACAGGAAAGTGTCGTTGTTTTATCGGTTTAGCCGTACCGACGTCGCTTGAGTGCGTTATCAAGTTGGTCTTGCCGAGACCTTCTTGAGTGAAAGACGGAAAACAATTAATGACGTTCGTTAATTTGGCTTTGTCAACCTCGGACAAGTTATGCTGATCAGCATTAAACTTACGGTCGGGATCGGATTCTAGTGATGATATATTAATGCATTTCGGAAGCAAATCGTAAAGTTTCCAGAAATCTATGCCCAAATACAAATTTTGCTTCAGCGAAGGAACTACGTAGATTTTTAAGGGTCTTTTAACGTCGTTGTATTCTACAACAACTTTTAAATGACCAACTATCTGCTGGGATGTTCCATCAGCAGTTGTAGCGCTGCCTTTTATCGACTTAAATTCTTTACTGTTAATTATGTCACTGGCTAGGTTTCCACCGACACAACTTATCGACGCGCCAGAGTCTAACAGTCCGTAAACGGTACGATCGAACATGCGAATTGATAAAAAGGGTCGAGGATCTTTTGGTCCTGCAGGTAGAGAGTTAATATATTCCAGTCCGGCTTTACACATTTGACCTCTTGCCAAAATGATTTCATTCGGACGGAATTTCGCGTTTTTCGCTTTTCTAACTCTTGTTCATTATTTACTTCCGGGATATTAATTTTTCCTTATATTGGAATTTTGCTATGAAGCAAAGGACAGTCTGGGGATATTTGTACGTCCGGTAAAAATGTTGGTGCAAATATAGCTGCATGCTCTTTTGATCGGTCATCGTTGCTTGGCTCCGAACGCCACTGGAGGCCTTCTGTTTGTATGGCGGCATCGACCCGCCCGCTCTGGAGTTTTTTGAACACTTGTTACAACTTGTTTTGTATGTGTTGACTGCTCCGCATCCGTAACAAAAAACTCTTCTTTCGGCTACACAGTCCTGATACCTGTGACCTTCCTTGCGGCAATTCCAGCACAACACGGAAAAGGCTTCGATATCGCCTTCTTTATCGGATTCCGATTCTGGAGGCATCTCCGGTTCTGGAATAAATTCCGAGACTTCGCGTTTGAAAGGGGAAGATTGGAAATAACCCTGACAACGTCTAACATCAGACAAAAACGCTTCACGCCTGCGACAAATCTCCCTCAGTTCTGAAACTGATTGAATGTCGATATTCAAGATTTCATGTCTAAGTTCGGGACGAAGATTGTTTCGGAGAACCCGAATGAGCTTGTGAGGCATCCAAGGCTGTTCCAATCGGTCGATAAGACTTGCAATGGAGTCATAGAAACTATCAAAAGTTTCGTTTGACTTTTGTTTGGGGTTTCTAACCAACTCCTCAAGATCACCATCATCCCTGCTCGGTCGAAACTGTAGACGCAAGGCTGAACAAAAGCTATCCCATCGGACTTCACCATAAGCTTTATGATATCGCCATTAAAATTCATTAGCTTTCCCTTCGAAAAGCAAAGTGCAGTGAAATTATTGCCTAACGTCTCCTTAGTTAGTGCTTTAACGCGGTAAATAAAATAGTCTACTGACACTCCTACACCGGAAAATTTTATTTTCCAGCCGTTCAAAATATGAACTACTTTATCTGGTCGATTTAATAAATCTGCATCGGCACTTCGTAGCGACGCAGGAGAACACGGAGCTAAAATCTCTTGCCTAGAATTCACGGTTGACTCAGCTCGCTTGGGGTTCTATCAGCACCTCGATCGGACATTATCCTTGACATAGCTTCAGAAACGGACTTTTGAATAGAACTAGCCATACTTTCGGTAAGTGTAGCTAGTAATCTAATCTTTGGTAGAAATAGCACTTGGAATAGTATCACCGCTATTAATGGTATTGGAATGGTATCCTGAGGAAGAAGCTATATCAACTGATACTTGTTTGTCCGCGTTATCTGCGGGCTGACGGTTCTTCGATTGGCTACGAGTTTGTCGGCTATCCCCACTCTTTGGGAGAGTTGGCCTACAGGAAGCTTTGCACACCGGACACAGTGCACTTTTCTTCCAATGCGCTTCTATGCATCGCTTGTGAAATTCATGTTGACATGATGTAAGGCAAACCTCTACTAGGTATACTTCGGCCTTGCATATCGGACAGACGATGATTGCGCCTCTTTCAGCAACCCCTTCCCGGAGATCGGTCTATCCCCATCATGTACACGGACGATAAAAAAAAAATAGTTTTAGCAAATCAACTGTATATAAACGGTAAGATAATATTTTCTTCAAAAATATCATCGGTACGAGATAGTTTCAGTGATAAAATATCAGCGGTACGATAGTAGTTTGAGTTATAAGACATAAGAGATACGATAATAGGTAAACAAAATTTTAAATCTTTGAACCAAACGAAAAAAAAAAAAAAAAAAATCGAAATAATTGATAAGGAAATGTTAACTGAACTCTTTGCTTGATGTTTTTATAAAATTTCTCAGGAATTAGAAAATAAAAGACGAAGAAAGGAAAGAAGTTTTATACTTAATATGGACTTGGTCAGCGGATTGTTCTAGAACATACTCGCTTGTATTCCAACTCCGGATTAAAAGAATATAAATCCTCTAGTCCCAAGAAGGGAGAATAAATTTGTTCATAACCTCTTTCTGGATATGGCACAGCTCGTGAGTAATGCCAGTATTTTCCGTATAGAGAAGTATATGTACTAATTTATTTTCATAAAGGTGATAAGCTCAATGACTCGGCATTTGATTCCGGGACAGAAAATCTACCTAGTTCTGGTTTATGTCTCTGCTTTCCTCAGATCAAGACACCTTGTCCTTTCTGCTATTTAAAGAAAAAAAAAATTCTCTCGTTAATTTATAATTTTCGGACAGTCAGAAATACTAAAAGTCACTCGAACTGTTTTCCAGGAATAATTAAAAATTTAAGAAAAAATTTTAAAAAGAGTAAAGAAAAATGTTAAAGATTTTTTTTAAATTTATGCATCTGTGAGTCTCAATAAATTAAACTGTATTCATCAAGGCCTACACGTTTGGGCGCCACTTTTCTTATTAATAATAATAAATTATAACTGTAGCGTGTAACGTTCGACTAAAGTGCAAAGTACTTTAATGTTTTCAAGGATATGTATTGGCTGCGCACGCTAAATATTCCGGCTCTAGCTCGTCGGCTTGGGGGGTGGAGGTCTTGCTCGTACAGATCTTGACACTGTCTACGTATTACTATTAATAAAATCAGAATTGAGCGTGCATGCGACAGAATCAAAAGCTAGATACTTAACCGGAAGAAAAGATGCATAAATTAGAAAATAAAAGTTTTGAGAAATTATTGAAAGGAGACAGTGTAAAAGAAAGAGAGAGAAATTTGTTGTTTGCGACGCCGTAGATGTAATTTGGCTCGCATATTGCCCACCCTACCTATGACCACCTGCCGCTAGAGCATAACTCTGGTGATCCCTTTTATACCCTACGACCGCAGAGACATCAGCTGAGTTCAGTTATTTAGTTTTCTTTAAGCTTTCATTTTAATAATTATTTCAATTGATTTCAATAAGAACATTTTTAATCTTTCTTAGATAATTTACAAACGAGAAAACAATTTCGGCGAGAAAAGATAAAAATATAATACGCGTTGAACCTCATGGATAAATACTGGGCTTCACAGGTGTTTATAATTATTAATGTAAAGTACATACGTATAGTAAAAATAGTTAAAAATAATTATAGGGTATATTAAACGATATGATCTTTAGAAATAAATAAATAGTTATATGTTCAAAGGAAATTCAAAGATTTGTTCTTTTTTTTTCTTGATTACTAATATTCATTATTCTTGGTCCTCAAGAACTAGTGGGATGGTTCGAAGGGAGGCTTAGCTGAGGCCACCAGGCGGGTCGCAGGTTGCGGAAAGCGAACGACCTTCTGGGAAGGTTAGTTGCGTATAAGCGTAAGCAAATAAGCAACCCCAGACAAACAGCGGGTATACCGATGGAGGTATACCGACAAGACGCTTGTTTGGCCGTCTTAACACCCTAGCCTTACACACCCCCTCCCTCACAACTACCTACCTCCATCCTATCCCCCACATCTCACCTCGGTGCCGGACTAAGGTGTCATTCGACCCGTGCCGATAGTCAGCCTGGCTGGGGGCCCGAGTTAACAAATAGCCCAGTCGCAAACGGAGGGTTCAGGCAAGTGGCGACCGTCTGTCCTAACTACGCCTTACCCGGGTACGGCGGATCCCCATGAAGAAAAATAAAACAATAAAAATCCCGCAGGATATCCCTGCAACCGGTGTCGCAAGACACTTCGAGGAAAGATCCCTCGAAGGCGACAGACCCCAGGCGGCAGCGCACCCGCCTAGGACTACACCAGCAGCCCAGACATTCCCAGCCAGTGAGCGTGGGGTGCCAGCAGGAGCTACCCTGCCAGCACGCCCACCTCTCGCATCTGATAGGCCAACCTCTATCAGACAGCTGAAGAAGCAGGACGCCCTTCCAGCCCTGGGACAGCCCGGAGGACTGGACGACCCCAACAGGCGTGGCCTGCCAGGGTCAAAGGTAAAGTGGTACCTGAGGTACCTCATGCAGGGCATGACACCGGAGGAGGCCTTGAAGAAGGCAAAGGAGCCGAGGGAGCAGCCGGCATTGGGGACAGCACCGGCTGGCAAACGGCTGAACACCAGCCGCACACCACCAACGGACACCCCCAAAAGGTCTAGGCACGGCCCAGGGGCTAGTGAGACGTCCTCACGGGTCCCTGAGCAAGAGGGGCCTAGCACATCAGCAGCAGCGGCAGAAAAGGCAAAAGTGCAGGCCAGGAAGATACCTTCCCAGCCCCACCAAAACCAGAAGCCGACAACCGCTGGAGGAAGACTCTCTAGCTCGGCACCACCGGTCATCGGACCCCGTCCGACTTACGCGGAGGCTGCCAAGAAAGCCACCCTCATCAGGGTGGCTATACTCCCGGAGGGTTTCCCGGCGGCCAGCCTGACCGCAGAGGAACTATCCGGGCTCCAGGAGTCGGTCATGGACGAGATGCTCACGTCAGCGTGGAGCGGTCCCGTCGTCCCCTGGGGAGCCGGATGGACAATCCATCACCAGCATGGACATTGGGGACGACCAAGGGGATGGACACCCTATGTCATCCCAAGAGTTGGCCCAGGAGCTCCTCCTGGACGACAGCTGCAAAGAAGCCGAGGTTACCGTGATAGACGGTGGTAGAGAGACTTGCTCTCTCTCTTCACCAGACATCACGGAGCACCAAACCTCGGAGTGATGGCTGCAACAAGCAGCACTCGGCTAGCCCAGGTAAACATCCATCGGGCCAAAGCAGCATCTGCTGTCTTGGCGAGGATGTTCACCTCCCAACACCTCGGGCTAGCCCTTCTACAGGAGCCATGGTGGCACCATGGCATAAAAGGCCTGTACACGAAGGACACTAAGGTAATATGCGATCCAGGAGGATCACCTCCCAGATCATGCATCGTTATAAGGAAAGATATCAATTATAGTATCTTTTCAGAGTTCATGAGCATGAGACTGCGTCGCCGTAACCATCAACGGCACAGAAGCTGCACCGAAGCTAGCAGTGGCCTCCGCCTACTTTGCCGGGGAGGAGGCCTGTCCACCGCCAGGAATACCCGGGCTAGTGGACCACTGCCGGACGAACAAGATCCCCCTCATCATAGGATGTGATGCCAACGCACATCACGTGATCTGGGGTAGCACGGATGTCAACAACAGAGGTGAGCAATTACTAGAATTTATTTTAAACAATAACCTAGATATCTGTAATGTCGGCGCCAGGCCGACATTTGTTACTAGGGTACGAGAAGAGGTGCTAGACATAACTCTAGTAACCAATTCTTTTAAACCCCACATTAAGAACTGGCATGTGTCACCAGAAGAATCAATGTCCGACCACAGGACAATTTTGTTTGAAGTAGCCTTCAAAACAAAAAGATGTAACCCTAAAAGAAACCCCAGAAAAACAAACTGGGACAAATTCAGGTCAACTCTAGAGCTCAATCTTTCCAACGAACCGTCAGGATACCCTAGACATCCCTTGGAATTAGACAGAGCGGTAGACAACCTGGGCCACAAGATAGTAAGTGCCTTTGAAGACAGTTGTCCTCTAGGCAGACAGAGGCGGGAAACAGACGCACCATGGTGGAATGCTAGTCTTGAACGACTACGAGTAACCACTCGGAAGCTCTTCAACAAACCAAAAACTGATAGAAACTGGGAACTATACAGGCAAAGCCTGACGCTCTACAGCAAAGAGATCAGGAAGGCCAAACGGAAAAACTATAGGAACTTCTGTGAGGCAATAAGTAACGTCAACGAGGGCGCGAGACTGCAAAAAGCAAGGGCTAAAAGTGCAGCGGATAGTAATTTAGCCCTGAGGAAAGGGAATAACACCTTCACCTCCACGGATCGGGAGAAATTAGAATTGCTATTTGACACGCATTTCCCGGGGAATACTCCCACTATGGGAAACGCAAGGCGTGATCAACATAGAACCCCTAGGACAGTAGGCAGTGACTGGGCAGCAGCCAAATCTATAGTTACGCCCGAGAAACTCAAATGGGCTATTGGAACCTTCCAACCATTTAAATCACCGGGATTAGACATGATCTCTCCAGCTTTCTTACAGCAGGGGCAGGAACTACTCCTAACCCGCCTAAGAAGACTAATGGTGAGCAGCCTAGCCCTCGGGTATATCCCAAGTGCATGGTGCAGCGCTAGGGTGGTCTTCATCCCCAAGATCGGGAAGAAAGACATCACCAGCCCAAAGTCCTTCAGACCTATCAGCTTAACTTCGTTTTGTCTTAAAACGCTGGAAAAACTGGTAGACTACAACATCAGAAGAACAGCTCTCAGAGACTGTCCGCTGCAAAACACACAGCATGCATATAGAGCAGGCCGTTCAACAGACACTGCACTTTATCAACTATGTCGCACCCTAGAAGGGGCAATTGACAGCAAAGAAATAGCTATCTGTGCCTTTCTAGACATAGAGGGAGCCTTCGACAACACATCACATGATGCAGTTTGAGCTGCCCTGTCCAGAAGGAACATAGACACTACAACGAGCAAATGGATTGGCAACCTACTTGAATCCAGGCAAGCAACATGTACACTGGGTTCGGAAAGAGTGACAATTGCTACCAGCAAAGGCTGCCCGCAAGGAGGAGTACTGTCCCCTCTGCTATGGAGTCTGCTAGTAGATGACCTTCTCAGCAAACTTGCTGGAAAAGGAATTCAATGTCAGGGATACGCCGATGACATCGTGATAATCGCCAGAGGCAAATTTGAAGCGACACTCTGCGACATCGTCCAACTCGGACTAAGGACAACGCTGGACTGGTGCAGGGAAGTTGGACTCAACTTAAATCCTGCTAAGACAGTTAAAAAATTTAATACTATTTTGTATTAACAACGCGAAAACTTTGTGAACGCAGTAGTTCGAGACGATTTTAATTTGCGAAAAATTGTGAAACTATGTCGAAAGCGCGACGAAAAGGAGTGGCTACGATGATGTTCGATGGATCACTAACAATTATATTTCAATAATTTCTCTTAGAACCTAACTTATGCTACGGTGGCGAGAGACGGGGCGAATTCACAAGAGCGAACAGACGAAAGCTTTATTGGCTCCCGCTCTTGCCCTACAACTAGTGATTTAAATACAAGCGCTGAGTGCGCAAACACCGCCCCCTCTGAAGGGACGACGTCCTTCAGCCCAGAACGGGCAACAGGGCCAGTCGGTGGACAGCTCGCCGATATTCGCCGTCCTGCGTCCTGACGTCCGCCACGCGAACCTTGCTATCGGCGCCGGCGTGCACCGCTACCACTCGTCCGATCCTCCACTGCTGGGGCGGAAGATTGTCTTCTGCGACGACGACGAGCGCTCCCACGACGAGGTTGGGCTCCCCCTGGTGCCACTTGGACCGCTGCTGGAGGCTGGAGATGTACTCCCGGGACCATCGCTGCCAGAACCTGTGCCTGAGAGACGAGACACCTCGCCATCGTGTCAAGCAGGTCAGGCTGATCTGGTCCGGGAGCGCCGCTGATGGTGGGGCCAGAAGAGGGCCGCCGATGAGCAGATGCCCGGGGGTCAGGGCCTCGCCGTCGTTCGGGTCGCTGCTTAGAGCGCCGAGGGGCCTGGAGTTGAGCACGGCCTCCACGCTGGTGAGCAGAGTTCCGAGCTCCTTCCGCGGTCAAGAGGTCTTGGCCTACCGTCCGAAGAAACAGGTGCTTTGCAGACTTCACACCTGCCTCCCATAGTCCGCCGAAGTGCGGTGCTCTGGGCGGTATGAACGCAAACTCGCATCCTTTTTTTGATGCGAATGTTTCGATACCGCCCCCCTGCTCCTCCAGACGGGCTCGGAACTCTCTCATGTGGCGATCTGCGCCGACGAAATTGGTGGCGTTGTCGCACCACACCTTCTCCGGAATCCCGCGACGACTCACGAACCTTTGAAATGCCAACAAGAACGCATCAGTGGTAAGGTCAGACACTAATTCTAAGTGGACCGCTTTGGACGCAAAACAGACGAACAAGGCCACGTACGACTTGTACGGTGGCTTACCACGGATACGATACGTTGTGCTGAAGGGACCACAAAAATCAACGCCACAAATATTGAACGGGCGGAGAGCTCGAAGTCTATCTGCTGGCAAGTTTCCCATAATTTGCGTCAAAAGTTGCGGCTTACAGCGAAAGCAGCGCATGCACGACCGAACTGTTCGTCGGCAGACTTCTTGAGCATTAACTAGCCAGATTTTCTCGCGCAGACGACTTACGAGAGCTCGTGGGCCAGCGTGACAGTTCGTAACGTGCAGGTATGACACATAGGATCTGACGAACTGTGAGCTTTTAGACAGCAACAACGGGAATTTGGCTTCGTACGGGATAGGAGCATTCAATAACCGACCCCCAACTCGTAGCAAAGTCGAGGAGCACCAATCCGATTTATTTTCCTGAAGAAAAGGGTTTAACTTTTGAATATTCGTTGCTACCGGTTTATTCTTCCGAATTTTACTTATGTCGTCCCTCGTGAAATTGGACAACTTCGACAATTTTATCAAAAGCGAAATCCAGTTCTCTTGGCGAAATACTTTTTTCAGAACTCTCAGAAGCTTCAGGTGCGACGAAAAAGACTCTATTTTCTGAAGCACATAATTTGGCTCTGGGCTGACTACGAGAGCTATTGCCGATTTGCGTAGCTCCATCGACATTACATCAGCCGGCAGTTCGAAATGTTTATTTACAGGCCAATTATTTTCTGAGTCTAGCAAGAACGAAGGCCCACCGAACCAAATGGACGTTGTAAGCTCCTCTACGTCACATCCTCGGGACACTATATCTGCTGGGTTGACTTTCGTGGGAACGTGTCTCCAAATTGCTTTCTCCGACCACTCCTGAATTTTTGCAACCCGGTTCGAAACAAAAACCGACAACGACGAGGGATGGGTTTTAATCCAGTGTAAACTGATCTCGGAGTCTGTCCACAGGAAAACATTCTCAATGGGAGAATTTAGCAATGGCCTGACACGATTATAGAGATCTGCTAAAAGGTGAGCTGCACACAGCTCAAGGCGAGGCAAAGTTTTCGTCTTGAGGGGAGCTACTTTCGATTTGGCGGTCAATAAAGACACTTTCAAACCTTCAGCAGTTTGAGTCCGAATGTAGATGCACGCTCCATACGCTCGCATGGAAGCGTCAGCGAAACCATGTATTTGAATCGGGACTTGTGGATCTGTGTTGACGAATCGCGATACCTTAATTTTAGGCAGCTGCACAAGCGTCGCTTTAAACGTCTCCCACGACGTGAGCAACTGCATCGGTAGCGACTCGTCCCAATCTAATTTTCGAAGCCACAGTTCCTGCAACAACATCTTTGCCTTTGTGACCAAAGGACACAAGAGGCCAAGTGGGTCGAAAAGTCGAGCAGTCACCGACAAAATATTTCGTTTTGTCGCGCGAAGATCCAGGAAAGAGTTATCCAACCGAAATTGAAAGTAATCTTTAACCGGTAACCAAACCACGCCAAGGGTCTTGGTTACGTCTGAGTCTGCCATAAGTGGCATTACAGCGCTATCAGATGCGGATAACTCTGGGCAGTTTGAAAACCACTTTGCCAATTCAAAGCCTGCCTCTTGCAAGACCTGAGAAACTTCGTCTCGAAGGCTTTGCAGGTCCTCAACGCATCCGGCGCCAGTCAACAAATCGTCAACATAAAAATCATTCTGAATAACCTTTGCGGCTTTTGGATGAGTTGCTTGCGCCATCTCTCCTAGCCGCATTAAACACCGCATCGCCAAAAAGGGTGCTGGCGAAGTTCCATATGTAACGGTGTTCAACGTAAAGATTTTCAGGGACTCAGAAGGATCTCGTCTCCATACTATGAGCTGGAAGTTACGATCAGCTTCGTCCACCATCACTTGGCGATACATCTTTTTGACGTCGGCCGCAAGGGCAAACTTATGCAATCTAAACCGAAGCAGAGTCGAGTACAGCTCCTCTTGAATAGTTGGGCCTACCATCAAGATGTCATTCAACGCTACCTGCGTAGAAGTACGGCTCGATGCATCGAAAACTACTCTCAACTTAGTTGAAGTACTTTGTGGCCGTAGAACGCATTGGTGCGGAATTAAATAGTGCGGAGTATTCGGAATTTTGTCATTGGTGGAAGACATGTGGCCCAGTGAAACATATTCCTCCATGAATTCAATATACATCTTCTTCAGCGAAGGGTCCTTTGACAATTTCCTTTCTAGCGACAAAAATCTACGTTTCGCAACTACGTATGACGAACCAAGAGTATTTGGGTCAGATTTAAACGGCAAACGAACCGAAAATCTACCGGACGACAATCTTTGAGTATTTTTCTCAAAGTGTTGTTGACAGAGTTGTTGCTCAGGAGTATGGACTTTAGCCTTGGGCGGCAAGTCCTCCACAGACCAAAATTTCTGCCGGGGTGTGTCAATTGACTCCAACGCTTCCTCCTGGCAGATGAGATGTACCATTTTTTCAGCGTTTTTATTATTTTCAGAGGCACATCTGCCTGACACTATCCAGCCGAGAACTGTCTTTTGTAGGATGGGGAATTCAGGCCCCTGCTTTATCTGGCCAATAGATAAAAGTTCAAAGAATGTTTCAGCGCCGATAAGCATATCTATTTGGGGCTTGAAGAAGAATGGATCTGCCAACTGAATATTTTCAGGCACCCTCCACCCGCTGGTGTTCACCGCTTGATCCGGATGATAACCAGAAATATTTTTCATAATCCAAAAATCGGACGACAATTGGCTGTTCCCTACTCGCGACTTCACAATCGTGTGTATTTTTTTTGTGGCTTGGGCATTAGTTCCACCAATGCCTCGCAAGCTCATGCACACGTCCTCTCTTGTAATTTTGAGCCTCTGAGCGAGCTCGTCGGTTACAAAGTTTATTTGTGAACCAGAGTCGAGCAACGCTCGAGCTAATACAAACTCGCCGCTTTTTGTTTGGACGCTCACAACAGCAGTTGCAAGAATGACTCGATCCGATGCATTCGCATGCAAAACATGCGAAGTGGATGGAGACTCCTGCATGAGCGTGGGCTGAGAAGGAGGTGGCAACGCGAGATTTGTGTTTGGGGCATATATATGTAGCAAAGTGTGATGTGAGGAATTGCACACTCTACATCTGTTCGATTTGCATTTTTTGACAGTGTGATCCTTTCTTAAACAGTTAATGCATAAGGGTGCTCTTTTAGCGAAATCGAATCTTTGCTGAACTGTCAGGGCTGCGAAGGAAGCGCAGTTTCCAATCTGATGTTCAGCTGAGTTGCAATACATGCATTGAACAGAGTCGTTCCTGGCAGCGACAAACGAAAAACTCCTATTTCCATTCTTCTTAGGGTTAGATTGGGCCTGCTGAACAGTTTTGGGCTTGGAAGCCTCTTCTGCTACCATGTGTTGGTATCGCCTGTTGAGGGCCGCCTCACATTCGCTCCAAAGTGGAAGCGAAGTATAATCTAACTGTTCTTCCCATTTTCTTTTAGTTCCTGCATCGACCTTGCTCATTACCAGATGTATTAAAATGGCATTAGTAATGCGTCTATCATCCCCAATAGACAGCAAGGAGTCATACAAGGCTGTGACCGTGTCGATGAGGGTTCTCAAGGCTGTAGCTGAAGGCTGGGAAATTTTTTGCAAATTAAAAAGTGTCGATATGTTGTCAAAAAAAATAAGACAATCATTATCGTACATCCGCTTCAGGCTAGCAAGGGCTTTGGGATAATTTTCCGCAGTGACTTGGAAGGCCCTAACTGTTCTTAAAGCGTCTCCAGCTAAACACGAAATTAAATGATTGAATTTTTCAATATCGTGTAAAGTGTCATCTTTGTCAACGAAAGTTTCGAAAAGGCTTATAAAATTTTTAAATTCGGAGTGTTTTCCGCTAAAAGTTTGGAGTGCAACGCTCGGCAGACGGCATTGAGGCGGGCGATTTGCTGGCGGAGCGGATTTCTCGATATTATTTTGTTTGGACTTATTTAAAATTGAAATCAGCAATGACTTTGTCATTACGGCCCTCTCTTCCAACTCTTCGCGGTATACATCTTTTGTATCTTTCACTTCTATTAGGTTTTGCAAAAGTGAAGCATTTTTAATGTGCGTATTTAGAATCTCTAATCGACACTCAAGCTCGACCGGATTTATAGATAATTTAGCTTCTTTTAAGTGGCGATAAGTTCGGTTAATACTTTTCATGCAAACATCTCGTTGATGTTTAAGCTCTTCGATATCCTTAGTTGCCATTGCGTTTATTTGTATTTATTTGGTTGGTATCGAAGAGGTGTTAAATATTTATTTTTATTAAATTATTTTTTTTTTTTTTTTGTTAAATAATAAAATAAAAAATCAACGAGTACTATACCGATCGCACACGGTGTAAGGGAGCTAAGTGCCGAGAGAATTACAGCGAAAAATCTAAATAGGGTTTTTATATTTTTTATATAAACCCTGCGACAGTATATGCCGCACGCACGCACTGTAGGGGAGTTACCGCTCAAGCTCAAGCGTACCGAAAAAACGAACAAACGTTTAGGCAGACCGAAAATTGCACTGCTGCAGCGATCGAGAACGAAAACGACAAAAGATAACTCGAAATAGCGGCAGCGGTGTCGGTGTGCGTGTGTATGTGTACGCGGCTAGCGGCTCTTCCTATGCAGATGCTAACGGAGAATGATACACTGACCGATAACTAAGGGCAACGAATATATAAGCCTGATGCCAAAATGCGCGCAAAATTATGAAAAGCGCGGAAAATTGGAAAAGCGCGGGAAAATTCTGAAAAGCGCGGGAAATGTTCGGACAAACTGCAGCGAAAGTTATTGCCACTAATTTTCTGAGAGCTTCAATTTTCACAATTTGCACTTTTTTTCCAGCTATTTTTATTTATACCCTAAATTGCTGGGAAATCCTGGGGAACCAGGCCTCAGATAATACGATGGCTATACTTAATGATCGTGAGACCAATCCTCACTTACGGAGCACTTGCATGGGCCAAACGAGCTAAGCTCATCAGCATGCAAAACCAGCTTGGAAAACTACAAAGACTTGCCTGCGTATGCATGACAGGGGCAATGAGGACCTGTCCTACAACTGCCTTAGAAGTTTTGATGGAGCTAACACCACTCCACTATGTGATTGATATCCAACGCAAAGCTACACTCCTGAGAATAAGCACTGAGGGCACAGGTAGTGGTTGCATACACAGATGGATCCCTGACACAACAAGGCACGGGCCTTGGAGTGGTAGGGCCTCGCACAAAATACCACGAATCCCTTGGCCAATACACCAGCATATTCCAGGCTGAGGTATGTGCCATTGGACGTTGTGCGGAGCTCAACATACAGCGTGGATACAAGGAAAAGGACATATCGATCCTTTCGGACAACCGAGCAGCAATTACTGCTTTACATAGCAACAAAATCACCTCGAAGCTAGTCCTAGAGGTGAAGAGTAAGCTAAATATACTGGGCAGCCGAAACAGGCTGGCCCTCAGATGGATTCCGGGACATAAGGATATATCCGGAAATGAACTTGCCGATAAAATGGCAAAACTAGGAGCCGAACAGCCCCTGGTAGGCCCAGAGCCCTACTGTGGCATAGGGAGGCACACTATAAAAGAATACCTTAGGAAAGTGGAAGGCGCCATGAGACAAGAACACTGGAGAAATACCCCAGGCCTAAGGCAAGCCAAAACTCAAGTAAATAACTATAACAAGAAGAGGTTCAAGGAACTTATTCAACTGGGGAAAAATTCACTTAGGATCGTTACCGGATTACTAACCGGGCACTGTAGACTGAAAAGTCACCTAGGTAAGATGGGAATAACCAGCAGTAGAACTTTCAGATTCTGCGACATAGAGGACGAAACCTCTAGACACATCATTGCAGACTGTCCGGCGTTAGCAAGTATAAGATGTAAAATATAAGCCTGATGCCAAAATGCGCGCAAAATTATGAAAAGCGCGGAAAATTGGAAAAGCGCGGGAAAATTCTGAAAAGCGCGGGAAATGTTCGGACAAACTGCAGCGAAAGTTATTGCCGCTAATTTTCTGAGAGCTTCAATTTTCACAATTTGCACTTTTTTTCCAGCTATTTTTATTTATATCCTAAATTGGTGCTCACTACGACGAAAGTTGGGGGAATTAAGTTCGCACTAATTGGGTCGACGACGAGTATTTTATTGCTTGTTCTTTGGCCAAAGCGATTCACATATTATTCGAAATAGATTATGTTTATTGTAGAATTTTGGTTGTTAGTACATGCAAATTTTTATTTCTTGGTTAGAATGCTCACTATCTACCGATTTTTACACGAATGCAAAAAGTTGAAAGATGGGCCAAAACACAATTGACAAAACGCCACAGATTAACTTTCAACTTTTGGCACTCTATACCTGGATGGCCGACTTGATAATTGCAACTCCCTTTTTGTCTTCCATTTGGCGGCAGCAGCAAATTGAGCAATTAAAATTGCCGAAACGTCAGGCGCAACTTCAAGAACGGCAGAAAATTTCCAGCGACGAAATTATTGAATTTAATTTATTGGCCGAACCGACACGAACAAATTGGTTGTTGTTGGTATTGTTTATAGTTTTCACCGACAAAAAAAATTAAAGCTCGCGAACTCTACTGCTGATCACGTCGGGGTCACCATGAAAAATTTAATACCATTTTGTATTAACAACGCGAAAACTTTGTGAACGCAGTAGTTCGAGACGATTTTAATTTGCGAAAAATTGTGAAACTATGTCGAAAGCGCGACGAAAAGGAGTGGCTACGATGATGTTCGATGGATCACTAACAATTATATTTCAATAATTTCTCTTAGAACCTAACTTATGCTACGGTGGCGAGAGACGGGGCGAATTCGCAAGAGCGAACAGACGAAAGCTTTATTGGCTCCCGCTCTCGCCCTACAACTAGTGATTTAAATACAAGCGCTGAGTGCGCAAACAACAGTTATCGTTCCTTTCACAAGGAAGTACAAACTACAGAGAATGAGACAAATCTCACTGCTAGGAACTCCTATAGAAACTAGCCGAGAGGTTAAATATCTAGGAATCACTTTAGATAGTAAACTGACTTTCGCATCCCATGTCCAAAAGACATTGGAAAAGTGTTACAGAGAACTTTATACCTGTCGGAAAATTGCTGGGAAATCCTGGGGAACCAGGCCTCAGATAATACGATGGCTATACTTAATGATCGTGAGACCAATCCTCACTTACGGAGCACTTGCATGGGCCAAACGAGCTAAGCTCATCAGCATGCAAAACCAGCTTGGAAAACTACAAAGACTTGCCTGCGTATGCATGACAGGGGCAATGAGGACCTGTCCTACAACTGCCTTAGAAGTTTTGATGGAGCTAACACCACTTCACTATGTGATTGATATCCAACGCAAAGCTACACTCCTGAGAATAAGCACTGAGGGCACAGGTAGTGGTTGCATACACAGATGGATCCCTGACACAACAAGGCACGGGCCTTGGAGTGGTAGGGCCTCGCACAAAATACCACGAATCCCTTGGCCAATACACCAGCATATTCCAGGCTGAGGTATGTGCCATTGGACGTTGTGCGGAGCTCAACATACAGCGTGGATACAAGGAAAAGGACATATCGATCCTTTCGGACAACCGAGCAGCAATTACTGCTTTACATAGCAACAAAATCACCTCGAAGCTAGTCCTAGAGGTGAAGAGTAAGCTAAATATACTGGGCAGCCGAAACAGGCTGGCCCTCAGATGGATTCCGGGACATAAGGATATATCCGGAAATGAACTTGCCGATAAAATGGCAAAACTAGGAGCCGAACAGCCCCTGGTAGGCCCAGAGCCCTACTGTGGCATAGGGAGGCACACTATAAAAGAATACCTTAGGAAAGTGGAAGGCGCCATAAGACAAGAACACTGGAGAAATACCCCAGGCCTAAGGCAAGCCAAAACTCAAATAAATAACTATAACAAGAAGAGGTTCAAGGAACTTATTCAACTAGGGAAAAATTCACTTAGGATCGTTACCGGATTACTAACCGGGCACTGTAGACTGAAAAGTCACCTAGGTAAGATGGGAATAACCAGCAGTAGAACTTGCAGACTCTGCGACATAGAGGACGAAACCTCTAGACACATCATTGCAGACTGTCCGGCGTTAGCAAGTATAAGATGTAAAATCTTAGGAACCAGAACTCTTACACCTGAGCTCCTAGGAAGAATCAACCCACTAAAACTCCTCGACTTTATTCGAGGAAGCGGGTTGATATCTGAGCTGTAGGCTCTGAATGGGGGTACAATAGATCTTACAGGTCGCGGTACACTGGACACCCCGATATTAATAATAATAATAATAATAATAATAATAATAATAATAATAATAATAATAATAATAATAATAATAATAATAATAATAATAATAATAATAATAATAATAATAATAATAATAATAATAATAATAATAATAATAATAATAATAATAATAATAATAATAATAATAATAATAATAATAATAATAATAATATTCATTCTTAATTCAATATTCATCAGTGGAATTTATTTAATTGGCACTAATATTTTAATTTTTAATAATTTGAAATAAAGGTAAAACAACTCACACAGCTGGTTCCTCGGCGGACGATCGATCTTCCGACGCAGGTAGGCTGGAAAAGAAATCAAGGCATTTCTGCTTTGACATGGTTATTATTTTATATAATAAAATAATATAATACAATATATATTATATTATATGTGCACTCAAAAACATTTTCTAATTAATTTTTTTTTCGAATCAAAACGAATTTAAGAAAACTTTGCCAGGAGATAGGAACCGTAAATTAACTGCGCACTAGATGAATCATAACTTAATTTAAATCTTATAATTATTTAATTTAAATTAAATTATTTTTTTTTATAACATAATTATTGTCACTTCAATATTCAATCGCATTCTTTTAATACATTTTCTGGATTTACGTTAACACAAGTTTAGGAATTTTTTCCAGTGTAGCCTGGTTGGCTGATATGCACGTGAACATTTTCGCAAGCTGCATTTTTCTAGGTTACAAATGATGTTAAGATCGAGCCCAAGCGTAGTTTTTACATTTTTTTTTCTAAATTTGAATTTGGGTTAGGGCCGATCTAAGTGGACATTTCTTTTTTTTTTTTTTCTCTCTAGCCTACAGGATTATTTGGCTGAAGAAATTCTTTGTTAAATTAAATGTGAGGGTGCTGCTTCAACTGCTGATCACTGAACAAAATTTGGGGGGTGCTCCTCAGGGCGACTGCAGATGGCCGACAATGGGGTGCTCCTCCGGGCTGCTGCAGATCGCCGACCATGGGGTGCTCCTCCGGGCGGATCCGAATCGCGGGGCAGCGTGGGTGCTCCGCGGAACAGATTTGGACTGCCGGCCGATGTGGGTGCTCCCCGGAACGTTGGCGAAAGTTAACTGGGCCTCTTGCACGTGGCGGCCGTATCGAGAACCGTAAAATTTCAGCCTTTTAAAAGAAATCGAAAATTCAGCACTTGAAAATATTTAGCGAGAAAACCCACACAACTCACTTTTTTGCTCGAATTGTTGCGTTAAAAAAATCACTTTGAGAACTCCGAATTACCGCGTGTATATATTTTTTTTTTTCCACTTTGCCGATTGGGAACGGATAAAATTGCACACGTCTAACTGCCACGCCGGTTTAATTAAGAAGGAAGTTCAAAAATCAGGCGGCGTCGGTTGCGGCCTTTTCTAGAAATTTCTGACAGCTGAAAAATCCGCCATTTCGGCTTAGAACAAGCTTCTCAGCAACAGCTGATCGTGGAACTATCTGGCATCACCCGCAAAAAATACTAATTAGTATTTTTTTTGCTAAACACTAATTTCCTACACTAAATTTGGCTAGACATCTGGCTACCCTCCAAAAGTCGCTAAGTACCAAAATAATCGCCAGTTTTCAAGCCAAAACAAACAAACGTTCTTCAGGCGCCGCTACAACCCAAAGGTGCTGCAGACCGGATGCAATTCACTAAAATCAGCAGTCTGCAAGAATGAAATGCAAAACTCGAGACGCTGAGTGATTGGGTAGTGCACCGGGCACGAGGCGCTAAGTCAGCGGTCCACGATAGTCCCGATGATCAAGGCGGCCGAGTTATGCAGCGCTGCCGTCAAATCAGCTTGGTTTTCTGCCTAGCCTTCTTGGATAATTTTTAAGATAGTATCAATTAGTTCTTTACAGGCTCAAAAAGAATCCAAACGGATTCTAGGATAATATTAAAACCAAACAAGAAGGAAAGCAAACTTCGGCAAGCCGAAGTTCATATACCCTTGCAGCTATTGCATTAATTAAATACTTTTGAAAACATTTAAATTATGATTTATTTGAGTATGTGCTAAAAAAAAACATTGAAACTATGATAATTTGCAGCTCAATTATTAGATAGTTATTTTTATATATTTTTATTATTTCTATGGGAGCTATATGCTATAGACGTCCGATTTGATAAAATTTATACCATAATTCTGAAATAATTAAACATTGCTATATGTCGAAGAACTAAACAAAAAATTAAAAAACAGAAAAGTTATAATTTTTTTTCATTTATTTTTCCGATTGTTCCTATGGGAGCTATATGCTATAGTCGTCCGATTTTGATGAAATTAAAACCGTAATTCTGAAATATTAAACCATTACTATATCTCGAAGAACTAAACAAAAAATTAAAAAACAGCAAAGTTATAATTTTTTTTCATTTATTTTTCCGATTGTTCCTATGGGAGCTATATGCTATAGTCGTCCGATCCGGCTCGTTCCGACTTATATACTACCTGCAATAGAAAGACAACTTTTGGGAAAGTTTCATGCAGATAGCTTTAAAACTGAGAGACTAGTTTGCATATAAACGGACGGACAGACGGACAGACGGACGGACAGACGGACATGGCTAGATCGACTCTACTAGTGATGCTGATAGGGTCGGAAACGTCTCCTTCACTGCGTTGCAAACTTCTGACTGAAATTATAATACCCTCTGCAAGGGTATAAAAACGGGAGTAATTTCAAAAAAAAGAAAGTAAGCTAACTTCGGCAAGACGAAGTTCAAATACCCTTGCAGCAAAAACTAAATACTCTTGAAAACATTAAAATTCAATTTACTAGCGTATATGTTTGAAAACATTGAAGCTATGATCATTTGCAGCTCAATTATTTGATAGTTCCTATGGCAGCTATATAATATCATTTTCCGATTTTAATTTTAAAAGCGTAATTCTGAACCGTCAAGTTAATAATAAGTCAAAAAGAATAACAAATAACAATTTCAAAACAAAAAAAAAAAAATTGTTTTTTATATATGTATTGTTCCCATGGGAGTTTTATGTTATATTCGTCTGATTTTGATATATTTATGAAATATTTAACAATTACTATATGTCGAAGAACTAAAAAAATTAAAAAATAACAAACTTATACTTTTTTTTCATTTATTTGTCCGGTTGTTCCTATGGGATCTATATGCTCGATCCGGCTCGCTCCGACTTATGTACTACCTTAAAGATAAAGACAACTTTTGGGAAAGTTTCATGCGTAGAAACGGAAAGACAGACGGAAGGACAGACGGATGGACAGACGGACATGGCTAGATCGACTCTCCAAGTTATGCTGATCAAGAATATATATACTTTATAGGGTTGGAAATGTCTCCTTCACTGCGTTGCAAACTTCTGAATGAAATTATAATACCCTCTGCAAGGGTAAAATAAAGATACAGTTTTCTTACTAATTTCAATCAATGAACGGGAGTCTTGTCTTCACTTATGTAAGTAGCCAGTTGAGGAATGAATACCGTTAACGTTAAATAATAAATAACTATAATAAAGACAGTACCAAGAATCGAAAAACTGGTCAAATAAATCGGCTATTGTCTGATCTGTTGCTATCGTGTTTTTCAAAAGATAGCGTAGAAGGATAAGTATAAGATTTACGCTTAATGCAAACGAAGTTATAAATCTGCTACTAAATAATCTGAAAGCTCAGACGATGGCAGAATGTACGCGCTTCTTTAACAGATAAAGCTACTTTATGCAGATGCATTCAATTGTGTTGAGCTCGTCAAAAAAATAGCTGTACTGTTGATGTTTATATGTACATGGTTTGTAGCACGGTGAACTGGCAATGTTGTTTTTTTAGAAAAAAATTGAACTTAGGTGCACTAAGCTCTTTTCGTGTTCGTCGTCTTGAGTTTTTGGAAGCAGCATAATGACCAGGACTCCTGCGATGGAGACTGCACATTGAAGACTCCGTTAATTTCCTATTTGTGGTCTACGTTTGTTGCACGTTGTTCACTGTGTTGACGGGGGTATCAGAAGACTCGTCGTAGACTATGACCGCCTTTTGCCATGAAGTGGGCTTATTTTACAGGTGACTTCGCTACCGGGTCATCGGAGTAGTTCACCTAAGTGCCCTATTT
The DNA here is from genome assembly GCF_025200985.1 of Drosophila gunungcola. Lineage (NCBI taxonomy): Eukaryota > Metazoa > Arthropoda > Insecta > Diptera > Drosophilidae > Drosophila > Drosophila gunungcola. The sequence goes on along the minus strand of NW_026453214.1, from coordinate 424,835 downwards.
TCTGGCTCAAGTGAATTTGGCTTAGTGTCATTTTGGGGTTTCACTTTATTTGCTTGTGCCTCAGTGTCCGATAGATGTTTCGCTTACTTTTACGCTTTTGTTGCTGGTGATCGTATTGGCGAACTAAGGTATTTCACAAACTGGGACCCAAATCTTCTTTCGCCTTCATACTCCTCGCCCGCAACAATTGTTAATTGTTAGCAAAATACAAATTTCAACATTACTTTTGTGTTTTACAAAACATATTAAAGGATTTCCGTAATATCCAACCGAAGATCCATAGAAGTTCATAGATACGTAAACTTGTTTTGGATTCCGTATATCTGTGCAGTAGCTTAAAAATTTTCAGAATTATTTAAAGGTGCTATACTCGACGGGTCGATTTCAGAAATGACAAATTACTTTTTATTTGGGATGCTTTGATATTTTTATTGACAGCTTGATATGGAGTTTTTCTCTTGTCTCGGCCATTCACTAGAGTAGTTTTTAACTGTTCATTTATTTCTGCCGTTTTCAGCTTTGTCTTATTGTCTTATCTAATAATATATCGTCTTTAGAACAGTTAGCCAATTTTCAAGTTGATAAGAGTAATAGCTTTGGAGATACTTTGAGAGACTTTAAAATCACTAAAACTAAATGAACGAAAAGTTATTTGTTCTACTAACCGTAAATAAATCTAACGCAAAATCCTTGCGGTAGTATAAAATCAATTAACACACCTGATTTCAAAATTTAGTTATAGTACTAAAATAACTTAAGTAATACGAATTCTATTAATAACTGTAACTCATTAAAAACCTTAAACCACACGTGAATTTAATCCTGTTTTACATAAATGGTATTTATTTAGGTGTAAATAAAAACATGTTATTAAAAGCCGCCTTATGTACTTACTTGATCTGCAAATCTTGCGTATTTTCCCTCTTCGGACAAGAAATCACTCGAGCATCTTTTTAAATGAGCAATCAGGTATTTTCTAATAGACTTCATCGATGGCAAGATAACACTGCATAAAACCGATAAAAGTGCCCAATTTTTTAAATTAACTCTTGAGTTTGCATCTGGATGATCCGTTGTCTGTTTAATTAATTGAAGATAAAGTTCATTTAACAAAGACTCCTTTTTCATACATTTTTCCATTATGGATTGAACTATTCGAACATGTTCATCCTCAGCACGTTTTATAGCTTCCCCTGTCAAATAGAAATTAAAAAATATATCGGACATAAGGCAAATATAAAATTTAAATGTTTTTTTTTGAAAATAGTAGAAAATGGCACTCAACACTTATTGTATGGTACTATTTCTAAGGCGTAAATAACGTTATTCACCTGTTTTAACTTCGCTCATAGGTACATTGAACAAATGTATAATCTTATGTGCGTTGTTCAGAGAAAAAACACCGCTTTGAATATGCATTGAGCAAAACGGGAATTGGCGTATGTTTACTGTATTCAGTGAAAGCGCACCAAAGAGGGCAAATGACGCTCAAGGACGAGCAAGACCGACCTTCTTCATAAGACAAGCTAAGAAGTTCAACAACGAATCAGGTTGCCACAAGAGCAACCCTTTGCTGCTGGCGCTTTTTAAAGCTCACAGCCCTGATGTCCATACGTAAGACTGGTCTATTTCGAAGGTGGAAGCAAAAAAGGTGACTACCCGTGTTAAGGATAGTAAATAAATACAACCTTTTTGTTTGAGTTCTGTATTGAAACTGTTTTATTTTATTTAAAACTTCTTGACAAGAAACTTATGTGAAAATCTTATTCTAATCTTAGCTATGGTCTACGCAGAGTCCTAATCTTTTAGTCTGGGCGGGGGAGTTATTTATTTTGCCCCCGCACAAGAACTCTCGGTGAAGGCACATCTGAGAGCGATAATATTAGATAGCTCAAGTGGCCTGCTGTTACAGATTACAAGTGTATTTGAAAAACTGAACCCTTGTCGGGTCCCAGATCGTAAATTATGGCTCTTGATCGAATTACACAGTTCTACATGACATGTGCAGAGCTCATTAAATCTTTGACACAATATTTATCAGTGTTCGTCTGAACAACCCGAATCGTTACGGCAAAAGAACGTCTTTTGAGCAGAACCGACCGAGAAGTCAATTCGACATGATAATCGATTAGTTTTCGCTCTTCACAGTGAACGGTCGTTTTTTGTTTTGCGCTCCGAAGTTTCCCTTTTTGTCGTAAACCTCCTGGTTTAAATTTGAACTTTTTAAATAACAGTGTTATTAACAACATTCCGTTCGCTTCGCATGTGTATTGTGATTAATTTGTGTTAAATAAATTCTATCAATTTGGACATTTAATTTGGTGCTTGGTTTGTTCTTGAAATTCTGTTGCCTTATTTTTAAATTTTCTTTTCTGTTGCTCTCAGTCCTTGATACTCTTTTCTACCTCTCTGAAATTCTCTCTGAGGAGTTAAATATCGTTGAAGAGTTGTTTGGAACGGCAAAATATAAACGTTGTTACTCTCTCTGACTCTCAATTGTTGGTGCATGTATCGGAGTTAGTAGGTGTTAGGCTCCCGCTCTCCTCCGTTCTCTCTAACTATCTCGTTTCGTGGTTCCTAATATCGGAGTTAATCGGTGTTACGCTCCTGCCTCGATATTCTCCCCCCGCTCTCTCTCAAAGTTCTAGACCTTCAGATTTTGTTCAGCTATATTTGCACCGATTAAGCGTGAATATGGCAATCTGTTCTGTGGCAAATAGCAAGAAAGTCATCTCGACTGGACTGCAATCAATTTCTTGCCATTCATGCGAAAAAAACTTTTCATGCCAAGTGTTTGCGATGCTATTAAAAATAAATGTGGCTTACGCTACTATATTGATGATTTCATCAAAATTCATAAGCTTACAGTTGAAACTGGGCGGCTCACAAAAAGCTGTTAAAAGTTATCCGTATCCGTGGCGCTCAAATCGCAGCTCTATAGCCCTTTGCTATCCGAGCCAGATTCAGATTCAGCACGCGAATGTGCGGGTCGCGATGTGGTGCCGCCCGAGACATCCGCTTTGAACGCTCTGTCCGAACAAATTAAAATAGTAGCCTTAACACCTAATGTTAACTTATCGTCCGGACTATCGGCCGAAACTGGTAGTGCAAATAATAGTTCTGCATTACCATACCAAAACAAATTAAAATACATATTTATTTCACGGCTGCCCCCTGACCTCTCACCACCAGATATTATAGCTTGTATCAGTAACAAAGTCAAATTGGATGATCAATCAGTTAAAATTTTCTTATGCTAAAAATGTATCATCAATTGGTACTCCTTGTGCGCATTTTGCAACCCCGTGCTCAGCCAGTTGAAGAGTACGAAGCTTAGAAAAAAATAACAGTTTAAAGGAAATGGGAAATCCCGTTAATCTCCAGCGCCTTCTAATTCCTCTTATATTCCAAAAAACTTTCTTCCTCATTTATACTTTTCTATCAAAGTACAAGAGGCTTACTTAGTAAGCTGACTACATTGTACTTTAATAGCTTTTTATTTTTATCTTATGTTATTGTGTTTACGAAAACCTTGTTAAAACCGGAGATCCTCAGCTCCGAAGCTTTTCCGGGTAAGTACACAATTTAAAGGCTTAAACGTCCTTTTTAGACGAGAACGGGGAGTCTTAGTTGCTGTTGACTCGAACTTTGACTACTAATTTTTAATGAAATGAATAACATCGTATTTCCGGATACATAATTATTGTTCCCATGTAGTTTTATATATAAGGTCAAGTAAAAAGTAATCTATTATTTAAACAAAAGATGACTTTAGTAATCTGTATCTCGTGTTGGATAAGTCCGATTTAATTTTAGTAGGTGCCCTTAGAATGTTGAGCTTTCGTACTATAAAAGCTTCTTATGGGCTTATGACACTATATTGTTGTCTTCATTCATTGCTCATTTTTTGTTTTAACTTACGAACAAGACAACCTATGACGATTCAATTAGCAATGAATGAGAAAAGTTGTCAGAACAATGAAATACCACCGGGGCCGATACATCAATGAGCAAAATTGTATTTAAAAAGTACAATTTTGCTCATTCATTGGAGTTGACGACAAAACGGAATAAAAAGGCGAGGCTTAAATGTATACAAAATATTTTTTACCATTTAAAGGTAACAACTGAAAACCTTAAAACGTTAAAATTAGCGGGACAAACACAATATAATAAACAAAACAATAAAGTTTGAATTTAACGTTAAAAAGGCAGTGTGACCGTGAACTTATTACGAAAAAATATCTCAAGCAGTATCCATATAGTTGTCTCTGTCTCTGAGCTCCAATGAATCCGTCAATGAATGAGGTAAACAATGTAGTGTCATACCAATATTAGAAAAGTTTTGTGATCGATAACACAAACGCTCTGAAAGCTCAATAAATATCGAGACCGGCAACAAAAAATTCGCAATATTCTACAGTTTTTCTTTGACAAAGGCGATAACGCCCTAATACTGTAGCTGCCAACCCTGCACAATTCTGTTTTGTACTGTCAACAATTGGGCCATTTGATGGAAGCAATTGCCCAGAAGCGCCCCGCCTTGGCCAATAGGAAAGTAATTGTTTTCCATCAGGACAACGACTCGCCAGAAGCTCCGAGAGCTTGGATGGGTGGTTTTTTTGCATCCACCTTATAGCCCGGATATCGCACCAAGCTACTACCACCTTTCCAATCAATGTCGAACGATTTGGAAAATGTAAAATTAGCTACAAGAAACGATTGTGAAAGAGTGTGACTGGCCCAGTTTTTTTGTAAATAAGGACGAAGGATTTTATGAGAGGGGTATCATGAAATTACCATCAAATAGGCAATCGATTGTGGAAAAAATCGGTGCTTTGTAACCATAAAACAAAACTTTGAATTCCATTTAAAATAATGGTTACTTTTTACTCATATTATATATACCGCCATCATCTGAGTTTCCAATTTATGCGAACCAACTGTCCGTTATACAGTCCATTTGTAATAATCTGTCAGACAGAGATCAGTTGATAGTTTTAGGTGATTTTAATAAACCTAATGACTTGGTCCCCGGGCGAAAAACAAATAATTTACCTTCTTAGGCGCAGCACGACTTTATTGACGGCTTACTTGACATTGCGCTATTTCAAATAAACTTTATATTTCTTTAGAACGTTAAGTGGATATGTGTCTTGTGTCAAATCTAGAAGCCGTTTGTGTTTTGTTTCGTTGCCACATACGCAATTTCAAGATCCCTACCACCTAGCTTCAGAGCTGACTTTTGATGCAGGAACAGAGTTAAAGGATAATGTTAAGTCCAGACATTATAAAAAATATAAAGCGTGTGGTTCGCAAGCCGCCTTTTCCAGGTACTTAAGTGCTTGGTCAAATTTTACATACAACTCGTTGTAGGATCTAGTTTTCACAAGATCCAAAACAGTTTTATAATTTTATAAGCCAAATATGTAACATTTTTAAGTATCCTGCCGGCAGAGAAGAGTGTCTATGGGACACAACTTGCAAAAGCAGCCTGTTCTTGACCAACTCCAACCTCAAGGCCCATATTAAAAAGAAAGTCCCATGTCCTTAGATGAATACCATTCACCTTGATAAACTTTACAATTATTATACTCAAATCAAGATAAGCTTAATTCGAGTCAGTCAATACTGCTAGATTATGTTGCAGCAGCACATCACAACCCTCCCAACCATTGAGCTTTTCGGTGCGCATATATCAACTGAAAAACTCCCAAATCAAGATTGTTTCTACCTCAGCTCCCCACATTATTTCAAGGAAACGCTATAAATGTAATTATTCATAATATTCATGATCATATTTCTTATTTCGGGTATCCATTTATACATAAACACGTCTTAAAGACTGACTCAGCTAAAGACTGTTCTGTTGGCGAAATAAAAAAAATCCGCTTCTTGCCCAGCATCGCTATCGTTCTCGTTGATCTGTACCAGGACCTGACGGTGTTCCAGGCTATGCGCTTAAATACTGCGCAAAGACCATTGCAGACCACTGACTTCCCACCTATTTGGAAGAAGTCATTTGTTAATCCCCTTCATAAAAAGTGAACAAAATCAAATTCAAGCAATTATAGAGCTATTTCCAAATTGGCCAAGCCTTTCGAAAACATTATTACCGCACCACTTGCAACATCTCTGAAGGTCGAATATATCCAACACGAGTGTATAAGTCGTAGGTCTACGACCTCTCTACAAACCTTTTGGAACTAACGTCTTTCGTTATAAATGCCTTTAGAAATAACCTTCAGACTGTCGTTGTTTACACTGACTTTATGATGTCATGTAAATCTCTTCTTGTTCGGAAGTTAGACTAATTAGGGTTATCAAATGATCTTCTAACATGGATTTTGAGTAATAGCCTGATTCCATTGGCGCATTAAAAAGCATTTAGCCTAATGCGCATTTATTTACACAGGAAATCCCATAAGGCTAAATGCCGCATTTAAAATAAATGCGATTAAAAACCATTCGCCCCGAACATTTTTAGAAAAAATACCGGAAAATACCGATGTTAAACGATATTTTGTTCGTGCCACCACTACAACAGCTGTTTTCTATATGCAAGGTTGGCGCAATTTTTGATGTCTTTTGAATACAAAATCTATTTTGTATTAAAATGACTGAAAACTAAAGCGCACGCAGCAAATTCTGCTCGAAGTACCACAATGCATTACTGCTGGATCTCTGGCATAAAATAACTCCCACATATACGGGGATCCTAGCCCTTTTTGGAAACTGTGGTGGTGTCCATTGCAAACCCGTCATAACAACGCAATCAGCTTCTCTTCCTTGTCGTCCAAGTTGGCAAATGCCTTGGTCGCATTATAGATGTCCTGCTGAACATTACAGAGTTTAGTAAACTCACTAACTAACAACGCAATCAGCTTCTCTTCCTTGTCGTCCAAGTTGGCAAATGCCTTGGTCGCATTATAGATGTCCTGCTGAACATTACAGAGTTTAGTAAACTCACTCATGTTCATTAATTTTAATTAATTTCTTTTGGGTTTGCCAAAATGCAAAAGTAAACAAACCCAGATCAGCTGCTCGTGCCACTCACATGTCGGAGTAGCATTAGCTAAATGCTAATGCGCCAATGGAATCAGGCACATTTAAAAAGTCCACTAATGCGGCAATGGAATCAGGCTATTACATTAGTTAACACCCAAAATAATACAATTTCTCAGACAGAGGAAATGAGTAAGCATTGATTGCACAACAAACAGCAAAGCAATGCCCTCAATAATAGAATTTCCCAAACCGAGGAAGAGAGCATTAATTGCACAACTAACAGCAAAGCAATGCTCTCAATAAAGTTCTAACGAACTTAGCTTGCACCTTTTGGTCAGCGATCGTGGGAATGCAGAACAGCCAATTTCCAAAGTTGATCGAACTCAACTTAGTGCATACAACAAAAACTATAATTAAAATGCACTGGCCAATTACAATTAAGTTTGGCCAACGGCGACGGCGACCAAGAGCAGCAACCAATAATATGAAAGAACGTCAGCAGAAACATCAACAGCGGCAGAGACGGCGGCAGCGATGGAGCGACGCGTAGCTATAAAAACAATTGTCTAACCTAAGTAAGTTAGTTCTTAATCCAACTCAATAAAGAAAGGTTTGATTTTTTTATCAAAATCATAATCAATCTTTTAACTGGCGCCCGAGCAGGGACCTGATTAAAACCGCGAAAGGATAACAAGTTCCGCGTCTCGCGAAGTTCAGAAAGTAAAAAATTCTGACGTTTCGTTTCAAACCTCCGCCTAATCAGTGAGAAGTAAAAAACCAAAAATACCGAGATTCGGAAGTGCAAAAGTGCCGTTTAAAAAACGCCGCAAATTGTCACTCCTGAAAAAAAAACAGGACTTGTACCCGGTGGAATAATCAGGCCAAATTTTATCGCCGTGATCCCTTTAGTATCCGTTCGAAGGGAACGTGAATTAAGGTACAGAGAAGGCCCCTTAGTAAACTCACACTCAGGAGAGATCGTTGCAGAGTGGGATAAAACGGAATCTGCCGAGCCTGTCATCACGAGAGCACGCCGAGATATGTTACTACTGTAAGAATAGTTTTAAGCAATTTATTAACAAAAACATAAAAAATATTTAATCGAAAAATATTCAAAGAAGAAAAAGTTTTACCCAAATATAAAGTGTAGAAGACATATTTTAGTAAGTTAAAAAGAAAAAAAATCCAAAATATAGGGAAAATAAAAATTCCCACACAAAAATTACAAAGGTAATAAAAAATCGCACACCCTAATTCTTAGAAGACAACTTTCGAATTCTGAATAACTAAAATTAAAAAATTAAATTAAACTTTTCGCTGCTCATATATCCATACCCAAAATGACCGAACAAGATTTGGCAGACAGACTCGCGAATCTTACCGGACCCTCATCAGCCAGTTCCACACAAATAAACACACGAATCATGACCGAGAGGGACATTGAGGAAAAAATAAAAACAATCTTAGAGACAAATCTCAGTAGCCTAGTAAAGTTAATACTTAATCCAAATAAAGATTTTTCCAAATATACAGACCAAACAATTAAAAGAGAATTAACGCACAATCTTAGTGAGTTAGATAAATTACCAGACATTGTTCGGACACTTAGAGACTTTTCAGGAAACAAAAGTGAATATTCATCATGGAGGAAAAGTGTCGAGAGGGTGTTAAAAATCTATGAAAACAGAATTGGTTCACCAAAATATTATGGAATTCTTTTAGCAGTCCGTAACAAAATTACTGGTCAAGCGGACGCAGTACTTGAATCATATAATACCCAATTAGATTGGACAGCTATTTCAAAATGCCTAACAGCACATTTTGCCGACAAGCGCGAACTTAGATCCCGATCTAACTCTATGCTCTTAACCAAGGTAACAATACTTTAGATAATTATTATCAGGCAATTTATCAACATCTATCTCTAATTCTGAACCAAATTGGCAGCTTAGATGCCTCACAAGAAACCATACAATCTCTGACAGCCATGTACAGGGAAAAAGCCTTATACACTTTCGTCAGAGGCCTTAATGGAAACCTGGCACAATTGCTGGCCATCAAAGAACCACATGACTTAATACGCGCTCTACATTTATGCAGTCTGCTAGAGAACCATAATGCTAGGAATAACCAGACACCAAAAACTCCGTATTTAGGGAGGACACCCATGCTACCACCCAAACCCCAACAACCATATCGGATGGTAGCCGTCAAACAAAATTTCCATCCGTATCTCTATCATAACCCACACCAATCTGGAAAACCCCCAATTACTCAAACTAACCAATTCAAATCTTATAGTCAACCTTATACAAACCAATCCGGTGTAGTAGCGCCCTATAGCATACCAAAACCTCCGCCACGACCACAACCGAAACCGGTACCTATGGACGTAGATCAGTCAGTTCGATCACGTCATATAAATTATATGAACAAACCAGCAAATAATGATTATGCAGGGAAAAGACCTCTCAGCACCGCTAATGCCCCAAATAATAATAAGATGCCAAGACAGTTCCATATTCAACCAGAGACAGGAAGTAACGCGCAGCAAAATTCAGATGAAGCTTCATCAAGTTCAGAACAAGAGTATTATCAGTTGGCAGAAGAAAATAACGTTAACGAACTTCAGGAGGAATATGTATGGCAAAGCGATAACGAACAACAAGAATACATAGATATGTCAGAACTTTATTTTTTAGAATAAATCGTTCCTCACTACCTTACTTTAAAGTAACCACGGGGAACGGAAAAATTCTAAAATTCTAAATCGACACGGGCTCTAATCAAAATTATATTCAAAATCAATTAGTACCAAATCCAAAGCCAAATGAGAACACTTTTTCAGTTAGTTCAGTAGGTGGTAACAATAAAATAACACAACACGCAATACTTAAGCTCGCTAATATTTCGGATACACCCATGAAATTCTTTTTACTAGACACCCTGAAAACATTTCATGGTATCTTGGGCAATGACACAATGAAAAGACTAGGAGCAATAATAGATGTAAAAAATGATATATTAATTCTCGGAAATAAACGCAAAATTAAAATTCATCAACTAGCGACACAAGCAGTAAATACAATTGGACCGCAAGTCAGCCATATGACCGAGTCACAAAAATCAATAATAGAACTCCTCGTACAAAGCCACAAAATCCTCTTCGCAGATCCCGATTCAAAGTTAGCATACACAACTAAAGTAGTAGGTGAGATCAGAACTTCATCAGATTCTCCAGTTTACGGAAAACATTACCCATACCCAATATCACTCAAACAGGAGGTAGAAAAACAAATAACTGAGATGCTAAGAGATGGTATTATAAGACCTTCAAGATCACCATATAATGCACCAGTCTGGGTAGTTCCGAAAAAGTCCGGCCAGTCCGAAGAAAAAAAGTACAGATTAGTAATTGATTATAGGAAACTTAATGAAGTTACTATCTCAGATCGGTATCCCATACCCGAAATTGGAGAAATTATTGCGCAGCTCGGGGACAACAAATATTTTTCGGTATTAGATCTTAAGAGCGGTTTTCATCAAATACCACTGAAAGATACAGACATAGAAAAAACAGCATTCGCGGTAAATGGCGGAAAATATGAATTTACGAGACTCCCATTCGGTTTGAAAAATTCCCCTTCCATTTTTCAAAGAGCGTTAGACGACATATTGAGAGAATACATAGGGAAAATTTGCTATGTATACGTTGATGATATTATAGTCTTTAGCAAAAACGAAGTGGAGCACGGCCAAAACTTGGAAAGAGTATTTTCAACGCTACAAAAAGCAAATATGAGGGTTCAAATAGAGAAATGCCATTTTTTTAAAAACGAAGTAGACTTCTTGGGGTACACAATATCAGAAAATGGAGTAAAAACCAACATAGATAAATAAAAGCGATTACAAAATTTCCAGTCCCAAAAACATTTAAAGATCTCCGTTCCTTTTTGGGAATGACAGGTTATTATAGGCGGTTCATAAAAGATTAACCATTCTTCTAAGAGGCGAAGAAGGCCGGATATCTAAGACCAAGTCAAGCAGAACTGCTATCAACTTGAGCAAAGATGCGATTACAGCATTCGAGAAACTTAAAAATACTCTCGTCTCCAGGGAGGTTACCCTTGCCTATCCAGATTTCGGAAAAGAATTTCAATTGACTACTGACGCTTCAAGTTACGCAATAGGCGCAGTATTGGAACAAAATCATAGGCCAATAACGTTCATTTCACGCACCCTGTCAAAGACTGAAGGGAACTACGCAACTAACGAAAGAGAGATGCTCGCGATCGTTTGGGCGCTCAAAAGTTTAAGACATTATCTTTACGGGTATTCAAAAGTGGTAATATACACGGATCACCAACCCTTGAGTTTTTTGAATAGCGTAAATAACCATAACGCTAAGCTTAAACGCTGGAGAGACCTCATTGGCGAGTATAACCACGAGATCAGGTACAAGCCCGGAGTAGCTAATGTGGTAGCGGACGCGTTGTCCCGGGCCCCCGCAGAAATTAATTCAATCAGCTCCTCAGCATCAGCCAATAGCAACAATAGAAAGCTCGTCACACAACCTCATATTTTCAGTAGAAGGTCCAATTAACGTATTTAAAAACCAATTATTATTACTGACTGCCGATACAGATTCCTATAGCTTCGAAATGTCATTCCCAACATACCACAGACACATAATTAAACAAAAATCTTACACGGAAGAAAAACTTATTGCAATTTTAACTAGTAAACTTGATCCTAAGCTCATCCGAAGAGGTAATGGGAAAAATTCAAAACATTTACCCTACCTATTTTAAATCATACAAGGTAAGGTTTACTCAAAACGAAATAGACGACGTAACTTCGGAGTCCCAACAAAACGAAATAATTACCCTCGAACATAAACGAGCCCATAGAGATGCAAAAGAGAACAAATTACAAATTTTGAAGAATTATTTCTTTCCACAACTTACTAAGAAAATCCAAGCAATAGTTCAAGCCTGTCAAATTTATATTACCGAAAAACATAGAGTCTTAAAGGGAATTGACAAGTTTTCAAAATATGTTCAAGTAAAAATTTTAGAGTCAAAAGCCGTTGAGGGAAATGTTAATTGCTTTCGGTATGCCGAAATGGATAATAATGGACAACGAACGATCATTTGGCTCAGCAGCAATAAAGTTTATGTTAGAAGATGAACTCAAAATATCATTACACACCACCGCACCGTACGCATCGACAAGTAACGATACATTCTGTAACAAAAGAAAGACCCATAGACATATTTTTCAGAAGCACAATCTCTAGTTCAACAGAAGACATAGAAAAGAAACGAGAAGAAATAAAAAAGAAAATTAAAAATAAACAAACAGCCGACCTCGAATACCACAATCAAGGAAAATTATTACCAAAACTTTTTAAGCCAGGCGAAACTGTACATGTAATAATAGATAAAAGATTAGGAACTAAACTTACACCTAGATACAAAACCGAGAAAGTAGCGGAAAATAGAACGACCACCATTAAAACACAAACCGGAAAAATCATACATAAAAATAATATAAGAACATAATTTTTCAGATTATTTTTACCAACATGCTTGGGAATAACTACAGTCCTCGACTATTCCAATTCACAAATCATCTCACTCGAAACCGGATTAGCGGCTAGACAAGACGGAACATTTAAAATCATCCACATCTTTAACCTACAAAGCTATGAAGAAACTCTGGCGAAGTTAGAAGAATCATTTCATTCACTCACCCCATCTCATCCATTACACCCATATCTTTCCTATGAACTAAAACAGATCCAAACGGATTTACGCATACTCCAAGCTCAAAAAAGACAAAAAAGGGCAATAGAAGCAATAGGTACTGCATGGAAATGGCTGGCGGGATCGCCAGATCACCACGACTATCAGATCTTAGAAGACAAGATAAATGAGCAGCTAGAAAACAACAATAGACAAGTAGTAATTAACAGATTAATTAATCAAAAAATAAACCAACTTACTAACGCTACTAATGCAATGTTGAAAATTACCCAGAGCTCGGAAGAAATCATAAATCAGAAAGCAAATATTTTAAAGTATAAAATTCAATTAATAAAAGAAGAAATAATTAACATAATATACGCAATTACATGGGCCAAATCTAACACAATAAATTCATTTGTACTTACAAACACAGAAACCAAAATAGTGGAAGAAATTTTTAAAAAAGAAAATAACTTATTTTTTAACATAGAAGAATTATTGGAATTTGCTCGAATCAAGTTAGCCACAAATGGCAACGACCTTATTTACATTATTAGCCTACCAACCATTGAATCAGATAATTGTAGAACTTTAAAAATTAAAGCAATAAAAAAGCCCAAATAATCAATGATATAAAATATGAAAATTTTTTAGAATGTAAGAGACAATTATTGGCAATAATTAAACCTTGTGAATCCTATAATGATAAGACAATTTGTAATTCAGAAAATTTGTTAGATTTAAGCAATGATACTTGCGTAAACGCTCTATTAAACCTTCGAGAACCAGAATGTAAGATGATCAACAATCAACATATACCGGCTTTCGAAGAAATACTACCAGGCACCATCCTGCTAAACAACTTCAATGGACCAGTCTCACTAGATGAAAAACTTCTACAACTGCAAGGCTCTTTCATAATAAAATATCGTAATTCGACGGTAACAATTGGTGAAACCATCTTCAAGTCAAAGGAAATCAACGTAGTCGAACCAGAACCTCCGTTATTCCAACTATTGGGCGAAAAGACTAAGTTAGAGGAAGTTCTCTCACTACAAATGGTCAAGGAACTCAACATTAACAACACAAAAGCGCTGGAAAAATTAAGAAGCAAGGCAACCATAGAATCTTCCGTTAGCTACGGATCCGCCATCATCCTACTACTACTTATAATAGGATCAATCACGGAACTCCTACGAAGACGTAGGTCAACGGAAAGTACACCAGTTTCCGTGCCAGAAACGCAAGAAAAGCCCACGCATTCCGGACCTGTTCTCTACTACGTTGCGACCGAGGACAGTCGCGTTTAAGGAGGGAAGAGTTAACACCCAAAATAATACAATTTCTCAGACAGAGGAAATGAGTAAGCATTGATTGCACAACAAACAGCAAAGCAATGCCCTCAATAATAGAATTACCCAAACCGAAGAAGAGAGCATTAATTGCACAACTAACAGCAAAGCAATGCTCTCAATAAAGTTCTAACGAACTTAGCTTGCACCTTTTGGTCAGCGATCGTGGGAATGCAGAACAGCCAATTTCCAAAGTTGATCGAACTCAACTTAGTGCATACAACAAAAACTATAATTAAAATGCACTGGCCAATTACAATTAAGTTTGGCCAACGGCGACGGCGACCAAGAGCAGCAACCAATAATATGAAAGAACGTCAGCAGAAACATCAACAGCGGCAGAGACGGCGGCAGCGATGGAGCGACGCGTAGCTATAAAACAATTGTCTAACCTAAGTAAGTTAGTTCTTAATCCAACTCAATAAAGAAAGGTTTGATTTTTTTATCAAAATCATAATCAATCTTTTAACTCATTAGTTGTAGGACACAACGAGTCCTCTTTAAAAGCTCTGTTTCTTAAATGATCCAAGTTACTTCAGGCGTCCCACAAGGGAACCACCTGGGTCCACTTTTTTTTACATTATTAATTACCGATCTCCGTCCAGTTTTGATTTGTCAAGAGAATTGTGAATAGACAAGAATTAGACATATTGATAACCTTGTCCTTTTGGACACAAAACTTAAGATTTCTGACCGTATTTCTTCCATGGTAAATAAAGACAGGGAAGTGCTTGAATTTGATGATCCCTATGTTACAAAGTCGGGAGAAATTAGAATTGCTATTTGACACGCATTTCCCGGGGAATACTCCCACTATGGGAAACGCAAGGCGTGATCAACATAGAACCCCTAAGACAGTAGCCAGTGACTGGGCAGCAGCCAAATCTATAGTTACGCCCGAGAAACTCAAATGGGCTATTGGAACCTTCCAACCATTTAAATCACCGGGATTAGACATGATCTCTCCAGCTTTCTTACAGCAGGGGCAGGAACTACTCCTAACCCGCCTAAGAAGACTAATGGTGAGCAGCCTAGCCCTCGGGTATATCCCAAGTGCATGGTGCAGCGCTAGGGTGGTCTTCATCCCCAAGATCGGGAAGAAAGACATCACCAGCCCAAAGTCCTTCAGACCTATCAGCTTAACTTCGTTTTGTCTTAAAACGCTGGAAAAACTGGTAGACTACAACATCAGAAGAACAGCTCTCAGAGGCTGTCCGCTGCAAAACACACAGCATGCATATAGAGCAGGCCGTTCAACAGACACTGCACTTTATCAACTATGTCGCACCCTAGAAGGGGCAATTGACAGCAAAGAAATAGCTATCTGTGCCTTTCTAGACATAGAGGGAGCCTTCGACAACACATCACATGATGCAGTTCGAGCTGCCCTGTCCAGAAGGAACATAGACACTACAACGAGCAAATGGATTGGCAACCTACTTGAATCCAGGCAAGCAACATGTACACTGGGTTCGGAAAGAGTGACAATTGCTACCAGCAAAGGCTGCCCGCAAGGAGGAGTACTGTCCCCTCTGCTATGGAGTCTGCTAGTAGATGACCTTCTCAGCAAACTTGCTGGAAAAGGAATTCAATGTCAGGGATACGCCGATGACATCGTGATAATCGCCAGAGGCAAATTTGAAGCGACACTCTGCGACATCGTCCAACTCGGACTAAGGACAACGCTGGACTGGTGCAGGGAGGTTGGACTCAACTTAAATCCTGCTAAGACAGTCATCGTTCCTTTCACAAGGAAGTACAAACTACAGAGAATGAGACAAATCTCACTGCTAGGAACTCCTATAGAAACTAGCCGAGAGGTTAATATCTAGGAATCACTTTAGATAGTAAACTGACTTTCGCTTCCCATGTCCAAAAGACATTGGAAAAGTGTTACAGAGCACTCTATACCTGTCGGAAAATTGCTGGGAAATCCTGGGGAACCAGGCCTCAGATAATACGATGGCTATACTTAATGATCGTGAGACCAATCCTCACTTACGGAGCACTTGCATGGGCAAACGAGCTAAGCTCATCAGCATGCAAAACCAGCTAGGAAAACTACAAAGACTTGCCTGCGTATGCATGACAGGGGCAATGAGGACCTGTCCTACAACTGCCTTAGAAGTTTTGATGGAGCTAACACCACTCCACTATGTGATTGATATCCAACGCAAAGCTACACTCCTGAGAATAAGCACTGAGGGCACATGTAGTGGTTGCATTCTAAATAACAGGGATAATAACAGGGATATATCCGGAAATGAACTTGCCGATAAAATGGCAAAACTAGGAGCCGAACAGCCCCTGGTAGGCCCAGAGCCCTACTGTGGCATAGGGAGGCACACTATAAAAGAATACCTTAGGAAAGTGGAAGGCGCCATGAGACAAGAACACTGGAGAAATACCCCAGGCCTAAGGCAAGCCAAAACTCAAATAAATAACTATAACAAGAAGAGGTTCAAGGAACTTATTCAACTGGGGAAAAATTCACTTAGGATCGTTACCGGGTTACTAACCGGGCACTGTAGACTGAAAAGTCACCTAGGTAAGATGGGAATAACCAGCAGTAGAACTTGCAGACTCTGCGACATAGAGGACGAAACCTCTAGACACATCATTGCAGACTGTCCGGCGTTAGCAAGTATAAGATGTAAAATCTTAGGAACCAGAACTCTTACACCTGAGCTCCTAGGAAGAATCAACCCACTAAAACTCCTCGACTTTATTCGAGGAAGCGGGTTGATATCTGAGCTGTAGGCTCTGAATGGGGGTACAATAGATCTTACAGGTCGCGGTACACTGGACACCCCGATATTAATAAAAATAATGTTACAAAGACTTTGTTCATTTCATTGGACTAACTCAATCCTGGAGTTTTCCTCACCAGCTTGGAGTTATTTAGATGAACCTTTTAGAGTGCTATGTATTGACTATAACAAACTCTGACACATAATGTCTACTACTATTAAAAGCATTAATATTATATTACTTAGCACAAAATTAGTATGTAGTTTTTTGTTTCGTATGTAAGTTAACGGTGGCCAGCCAAACCAAAGTCGTTGACCACAGTTTACGTAAACAACGTCGCCCCGGCCAAATTGCTGACCATGCAATGAGCCGGATGCTCGTGCGCAGACTGCAAACACTGCATATTTGCGTGGCCGCTTCGAGCCTTTCTTATCTTTAAGTCAATCCCTTAAGTTCAGTTCTGATTTATATTCAATAAAGAGCGGATCGTTGATTAAACAAACCGGCAACCGCCTTTAATCAATTTATCATTTGAACACTGCCAGCAGTGAAAGGAGGGCAGTTACCCTTCCAGCGTAATCGTCATAACTCTACAGCTTTCGTCCAAGCTGACCATCGGCCAACCGGCCATCTACTTACGGGAGCTACGCGGAATCCATCCCCGTATCGACGTAAATCGGCCAACCAGCCGCATACCTACAAGGGCTACACAAAACCACCATCGTACCAACATAAATCGACCAAACCGGCGATTAACCACGGAGCTACAGCGAGGGACATACTACTGTAACCTTATTAAAACCAATTGTCGCTCAACTAGTGGTAACTTATTACCCTACAGTATAAATCAAAAACTTGAAAATTTAAAAGTGACGACGGCGCGGGAAAAACGCAGCTGCGCAACAAACACACAATTCACAAAACATGTAAGTGGGCTTTTCGGCCAAATCCTTAATGTCTGCGACCAAAAATTTATATAATTCGGATCACTGTAAAGTCTCAGGAAACACAAGCATTAAATTCTGTCCCGGTAACAACAAAGCAAAAAATTCATAATATATAAATAAATGAGTGTGATGAAGTGAGTTTTTGAAAAATCTCAGTATTTATGATTTTATAATTTAACAGCCACAGTAAGGTTATTTTTTATTCTGTCCGGTGGAGAAAATTTACCCAAATATTCCAGTAAACATTTTATTTCAAGAAAAACTATTTCTTTTGGTGTGATTTGCAAGATCTTAAACAAACAAAATATAAAAGTTACAATTTTCAATGCGAAATTATTTAACAACATAATTTTTCTTTCTGTGTAACAGCGCATCGCTAATCGCCTGCCATTTCAGTTATTTTTTTTTTCACTGTGTACTAAATATAATTTTATGCAGCGGCCGCACATTCTGTCGCCTTGCAGACATTGTTGGTGTTTTTATTGTCCCGCGAATTGAAAGGAAATACGACCCCCAAAGTCTTTCGACTTTGTCTTTGTTTGTGCAGCGCTTTGGCTTACGTGCACGGGTTTCTGTGCAGTTAAATTCAGCTGCCCATGAGTGATCCGTTTCTCCAATATAGGAACAGAAAACAAGTCCAGGCCTCAACCCAATACGCAGGCCCCACGTCCCTCCTACAGACATCATGGATCCCGAGCAACTCAGGTCCATTATACAGGCAGCTGTTAATAATGCCCTAACAGAACAGGCCGTTCAGAACCACATAAGAGAGCAGGGGTTAAGACAACAAATCGAGGAGTTGGCTGGCAGGGTGGCAGCAATAAATACTTCACCAGCAACGGCCAGAGAAATAAAAACATACACGGCCATTCAAATAGATGATAATGTACCAAGTAACGAACCTCTAGATCTGTAAAATGCTTGCCCGAATTCGCGGGTGCACAAGAAACATACGTCTCTAGGCGACAGGCGACCACGGCCGCTTACCACATTTTCAGACCGTATGATAATAGCTCGCGCCACTACCAGGCGGTTATCATCATTAGGACAAGATTAGGGGCCCCGCCGACGCCGTGCTGTCCTCATTCGGCACAGTATTGAATTTCGACGCGATAAGAAGTCGTCTCGACTTCACATTCAGTGACCAGCAACCAATGCATGTCGTTGAACAGGAATTGGGTACCCGAAGACAGGGTGGCATGACCATTCTACAGTATTACGATGAGGTTGAGAAAAAAACTCACCTTATTAACAAATAAAGTCCGTATGTCATACGACCCGTCAATGGCAACAATTTTGTGTGCCAAATTCCGTGAGGACGCTTTACGCGTGTTCATTTCAGGCCTCAAACGAAACCTCACCGATGTGCTCTTCTTGGCAAAGCCTAAATACATGTCATCGGCTTTGGCCCTGGCATAAGAAGTGGAATCGAACCACGAAGGGTATATTTTCGCAACTACGTTTGCAAAAAGCCGGGAGGACAGAGATCGTCAGCAAAATCCAAAACCCGCACCTTAGCAAACCACATAGGGTCCAAGTACATTCTGCTCCGCAAAATAATACTCCGGAAACAATGGTTATTGACTCATCCCGTTATAAGTTCGTTACAACCGACCCAAGCACAGGCTTACCAAAACGAAAAGCCGACTACACCTGGCCGTTCAGGCCCCATTAAAAGACAAAGAGTTAATCATGTCACTCAAAGCGGGGAGCAGGCAGACAAAAATTATGCTAGCGCAGCCTCTAGTGCAATGGCAAAAATCGAAGACGATGCCATCGAGGAATATGATTAAGTTGCCATCAATTTTTTAGGGGAAAATCCCTTCGTCCTCAGACGAAGAGTAGCGGGGGCTGTTATGAAATTCCTCATAGACACGGGCACCTCTTAAAACTTAATTAGACCTTACAAGGGGCTAAAAGGCGTCCGTCCAGTAGAAGCCCCATTCAATATTCATTCAATCCATGGCAAAACTAACAAAAATAACACAGAAATGCCTCTTCTCATATAATATAAAAGAAACATTATTTATTCTATCGGGCCTATCAACGTTCGATGGGATAATCGGCCTCGACCTGTTAACACAGGCTGGGGCATCGCTCTGGGAGTCTTAAATCGGGCACGGAAGTTGAAGAAATTTCCTTCCATACCTGAGCTGATGTCAATTTTACTAACGTGGATTACTCTGATGCAACCCCTGTAATCAAAGATGCCTTTATAAAAATGCTTAAAAGCTGAATAAGGGCATTTGCAGACCCCAATGAGGCACTACCGTATAATACTTCGGTAGTAGTCACCATAAGAACAATAGATGAAGAACATATTTATGCGAAACTGTATCCGTACCCCATGGGGGCGGCCGATTTTTTGAACAAGGAAATCCAAAATCTATTGAGCAACGGCATAATTCAAAAATCTGTGTCTCCGTACAACAACCCAATTTGGGTAATATCAAGAAGGGCACCGATGAAATGGACAATAAAAACATGCGACTAGTAATTGACTTTCGCAAGATAAATGAAAGAACGGTATCTGACAAGTACCCCATACCAAATATCTCCATGATATTGGAAAACTCAGGCAAGGCCAAATATTTTACAACATTGGACCTTAAGTCACGATACCACCAGATCATGCTCGCAGAGCGTGATCGCGAAAAAACTTCCTTTTCGGTAAACGGGGGCGGCCAGCATTTTTCAGAGGACAATCGACGACAATTTGTGAGAGCAAATCGGCAAATTTTGTTACGTATATGTCGATGATGTGATTATTTTTTCTGAAAATGAAAAATCGTATCGGCATTAAAGAACCTCTACGAAGCAAACATTAGGGTGTCTGTAGAAAAATAACGCTTCTTTAAAAAGAGCGTAGACTTTTTGGGAATCATAGTCATCAGCAATGGTGCAACAACTGAACCAGAGAAAGTCAAAGCCATTAAAGACTTCCCGGAATCAAAATCCGTGTTTGAAGTCAGATCATTCCTTGGCCTGGCAAGCTACTATAGAAGTTTCATAAAGGATTTTGCAGCAATAGCAAGACCCATTTCGGACATCTTAAAGGGAAAGACGTCATTTCAGAAGCTACGAAATATAAAAAGCATTTGATCTAACGACAGATGCTTGAGCCTGTGACATTGGCGCGGTATTATCCCAAGAGGGTCGTCCAATCACAATGATCTCAAGGACATTAAAGAACAGGAAAACCAATTAAGCTACAAATGAAAGGGAGTTGTTAGCTATTATTTGGGCATTGGCCAAGTTAAGGCACTATCTGTACGCAGTAAAAGACATAAATATCTTTACTGATCAACAACCCTTAATCTTTACCGTCTCGGAGTCGAATGCGAACGCTGGAAAGCGCGCATCGATGAGTGAGGTGCGCGAATTTTTTATAAGTCTGGCAAAGTGAACTTGGTCGCGGAAGCGCTGTCCTGACAACAACTCAATGCCATGGAAGAGCAGGAAGCTGAATCATGCATAGCCACGATACACAGCGAACCCTCTCTCTGACCCACACCATTGATTCTACGGCCAAAAAGCGCTGAATTGCTTCCAGAACCAATTAGTTCTCGAAGAGGCGCGCTCCCCATTGAAACGCAGCTTCATACTATTTGGGAACAAGAGGCATCACTTAATTAGATTCTCGTTCAAAGAGTCATTGCTTAGAGAAATTGCAGATATTATCGTTCCTAACGGCGTAATCGCCATCCATTGTGAACTACACACGTTGGCCATGGTACAACCAGCTAGTTCGACAATTTCCAGCCACAAAATTTTGGCAATGCAAGAATCAAGTGACAGACATTTTCGCAGTTGCTGAGAGGCGAGAAATAATCACAACCGAGCATAATAGGGCCCATAGATCGGCCCAGGAAAATGTGAAGCAAGTGCTCTCCGAGTTACTTCCCAAAGATGGCAAAATTGGCCACAGAAATCGTCGCGAATTGCGCGCGAGCCAAATATGACAGGCATCAAAATAAAGGTCTGGGTGACCTCCCCCTCATATAAGAGAAATATTGCACATAGACATATACTCCACCGACAGGAAATATTTCCTCATTTGCATCGACTAATTTTCGAAATTTGCTGTTGTGCAACTTCAGCTAATGAATTATTTTTCGAAAGCTAGGGTATAGTTTGCGACAACGAACCATCGTTGAACTCGCACACAATCTCAACTTTGCTGAGTAACCATTTTGGCGTTAGCATTGCAAATGCACCGCCTCTGTATAGTGTTTCAAACGGGCAAGTAGAGCGGTTCCATAGTACCCTATCGGAACTCAGTCGATGCTTAAAAATCGACAGTAGAATAACCGACACCGTGGAAGTAATTTTATTAGCCACTACCAGGTACAACAAATCAGTTCATACGGTCAGTGACAAAAGACCAGCTGATGTTGTGCAGGCGAACTCGGATGACTTACAAACAGAAATCCAAGAAAAAATAAAAAGCGCCCAGAACACGCTAAGAAACAGGAAAACGCGACTCGGCGGAATAGGGTCTTCGAAGTTGGAGAAAAAGTACTAGTAAAATCCAACAGAAGGCTAGGAAATAAACTCACACCCTTGTAGAAGCGGACCTGGGGACCACGGTTCTCATTAAGGGGAGGGTGTACACAAGAACAACCTTAAATGATACAATCAAATAATGTCCTTCTTTATTCATTTTTATTACACTTTTAAGCCACTTGGCATAAATTCTTCCTAGCTTTAAGTTTCATTGCCACCGGCATACATTTTGGTTTAAGTTTATTAACCTTTTTATGAGCAAAAATATAGCTAAAGTACAATTTCACAGGATCGGACTCATATTTTATCTTTTCCTATCCTTGGCGCGGCTCGCATTACTGATTATTCGCAGGCCAAGTATATTCCCATCATTGACGGCCAAATACTAGTGTGGGAGAAGTTCGCGTTCGTCACTCATACAGCAAACCTCTCGGAATATGCGCGAGTGGTGGAGGAAACAGACAATATGATCAGCATGTTTCCACTGTAGCATATGAAGAAGCTTCTAAGCGTAGATACCGCCCACCTCCAGGACTTGTTGGAGTCGATGAGCATTCATCATCGAGTAGCAAGGAGTTTAGATTTCTTAGGGTCAGCGCTAAAAGGGACACCGGACGACGGCGATTTAGAAAAAATCAGATTTACCGAAATTAAGTTAGTTGAGAAACACTAAAATTCAAAATCAAATTAATCAGCTAACCTCGGCTGTTAATCAAATTCAGAGATCGGCCAAAAAATCACAAGTAGATACTGTACACTTATATGAGACACTACTTAATAGAAACAGAATGTTGATAATGAAGTTACAGAATTTAATGCTTGCAATAACCCTTGCCAAAATTAATATTGTTAGTCCGAATATTTTAGATCACGAAGACTTAAAATCAGTTTGGCTTGAGGAACCCACCAACACTCCCATAATCTTTTGTCTGTTTCGTCAGTGAAGATTGTGCAGTCCGTGAACGTTTTACACTTCATCATAAAATTTCCTAAAATAAAATTAGCATGTAAAAGATAACCATTTTTCCAGTCGCCCATAGTGAAACAATGCTGCAGATACTAGACAACATTATAGCGGAATGCGGCGGAGAAATTCACGTCCTTAAAAACTGTTCCGTGTCATCGGTAGCCACATTCTGCCGTTTGGCGTCAGAGTGTTCATGCGCCAAAGAACTGCTTGCAGGTGGGGTGGCGAACACGACAGAGCGACCTGCACCCAATCATATACGTGGATGAAGGGACCATAATCATCAACGACAGGTCAGCCAAGGCTCGGGTGGACAATGGGAGAGAAGTCTGGATACATGGCACACACCTCATCACCTTCGACAAACAGGCCATGATAATTGAAACCTTCTTCATCAACGCCCAGAAGAGAACTCCGGGGGCAGCAAGTTCCCCCCTATTGAACATTACTGCCAACCAAGATGTTCTCAGCCTCCCGTACCTTCACCGCTTGAGTGAACGAAACGAACGAAAAGTTTATCAAGTTGTTCAGAAACGAGATCGACAACAACCAAACACATCTCGCAGCAATTATTGTAGGAGCAATATGCTGCGCGCTCATCTGCATTGACCTCACTTAGCAGCGACTTAGTAAAGAAAAAAGATCCGCAATCCAAATAAGAGAAGTCATTGCAGATTTAGGATCGGTTGAGGGCGGCCTTAACTTAGAAGGGGGAGTAGTTAACTGTGGCCAGCCAAACCAAAGTCGTTGACCACAGTTTACGTAAACAACATCGCTCCGGCCAAATTGCTGACCATGCAATGAGCCGGATGCTCGTGCGCAGACTGCAAACACTGCATACTTGCGTGGCCGCTGCGAGTCTCTGTTAGCTTTAAGTCAATCCCTTAGGTTAGTTCTGATTTATATTCAATAAAGAGCGCATCGCTCATTAAACAAATTCCGGCAACCGTTGTTAATCAATTTATCATTTTAACACTGACTGAGTCTCTAGGCCAGCAGTGAACGGAGGGCAGTTACCCTTCCAGCGTAATCGTCATAACTCTTCAGTGGACGAAAGCTGACCATCGGCCAACCGGCCACCTACCTACTGGAGCTACGCGGAATCACCTTCCCCGTATTGACCTAAATCGGCCAACCAGCCGCATACCTACAAGGGTTACACAGAACCACCATCGTGCCAACATAAATCGACCAAACCGGCGATCAACCACGGAACTACAGCGAGAGAAAAACTACTGTAACCTTATTAAAACTAATTTGTATTTTGAATAAGTTCGTTCGTTCCTAGAACAACTTTGAACTCCAGACGAGCTATTCTCTGGTGTAAAACAAAAATTTTATACTCTATTTTAGAAAAACTCGACTGGTACGATAAAAGCAAATATAATTATGAAGAACTTGATGCATTGCTATGTACCAATCTTGGTACTTCGCATCTAGCAGTAGCAAAATTTCGCAGCGGCAGATGCAACATCGATTACTGTCACCTTATGCCCACGAAGAATTGGCTCCCCCAGAGCCAGTCATCAAGCTGATGCAATGAAAAGTTTGGTACCAACGTTAGCATCTTTTTTTTTAACATTATATGCCGTAACATTACCATCTCTAACGGAGGTAACACACCAAACTTTGTAGGCCCTAGCACGCGGGAATTTCTGGAATGGGAAGAGGTGTTAGACCTCATATTATATAAGGTCAAGTAAAAAGTAATCCATTATTTGTACATGAAATTCAATGCTTTTTCTATGGTTAGAGTTAACCGAATTATATCAAATAAGCACCACTTTTTTCTACAATCGATTATAAATTTAATAATAATTTCATAATACCCATCTCATAAAATCAACCGTCCTTATTTATAAAATCTGAGTCAATCTGGTTTCACAATCCTCTCTAGTAGCTAAGTTTACACTATCCAAATCGTTTGACATTGAAAGGAAAAGGTGGTAGTCACTTGGTGCGATGACCGGGCTAAAAGGTGGATGCAAAAAACTTCCCGTCCAAGCTCTCGGAGCTTCTGGCGAGTCCCTATTGATGTGTGCGGTCTAGCGTTGTCCTGGAAAACAATAATCCCATTGGCCAAAGCGGTGCGCTTCTGGGGAATTGCTTTCTTCAGACGGTCCAATTTTTGACAGTACAAAACTAAATTAAGTGTTCATAGTAGAAAATTCCTTGCCAATCCCAACAAACACACAGCAAAACCATTCTGGCCGTTTATCCTGGCTTAGCCACCGTCTGGGCCGGCTCATCCTTCTTCGACTACGACGTTGTCGTAAGTGACCCACTTTTCATCACCAGTCACCATCCTCTTCAAAAACAAGTCGGTTTTGTAGCGATTCATCAGCGATTCGCAGATCCAAATTCGTATCTGCTCATGAGGCACCCATATATCAAGCTTTTTTGTGTAGCCATTCTTAAATGGTTCCAATCTTTTTTTGAGCAATGTTTAGCTCCTGGGCAATTGATTTACTGCTTGAATGACGGTCAAACTCAACGATTTCCATTCTTTTGTCCGCAATTTTGACGGTTGGCCCTTTCTATAGCATCAAAGTTCCCAGAACGAAATCGACGAAACGAGATTTGTGTATGGTTGGCAGTTAGAGTATTAGGGCCATATACTCCATTTACTCTTTCAGCTGCCTGGCTTGCGTTTTCGCCTTTGTCATTCCTGAAGTTTGACGATGGCAGCGACTTTAACAAGACACTGGGTCTTGCTTGGTATCCTGCAGCGGATGTCTCTTCAAAGCCATGTAAACGACTGGTTGCCAAGGCCAAGATCTTCCCGCAGAGAGAGAAGATGGAGTGGGATGAGAGCTTTTCTGAGGCACTCAACACATCTTGGCTGAAGTTGTCATCTGAAATGGGTCATACTCAGCAAAAGAATTTTCCTCGACGTGCGTTGCATCCAAGTAGTGCTTTTGATATCCACGGATTCTGCGACGCTACCATCGACGCATATGGAGGATGTATATATCTCGTTTCAATAGCTGATGGCAAGCGAGAAGTGCATCTATTTTGCTCAGAATCTCGTGTGGCGCCATTGAAGACTCTCACGGTTCCCAAATTAGAGTTGTGCGCTGCTTTATTACTGGCACGACTGACTGCAATCCAGCCGACATTTTGTCAAGAGGTCCTTACCGAGCGAGCTTCTGGAATCTGCCCTTTGGTTCAGAGGCCCAAAATTTCTTTTTAAGAATCAGCACGGTTGGCCTGAATCTTGTTTGCCTGTGAAGAACGAAGTGGATCTATCTTTAAAACGAAGTGGATCTATCTGTAAAATACAAATTCGTGAATTCTTTTCAAAAGATCATTTACACTATTGGATACGCATACAAATTTGTTCACCGCACCTGGTCTCAACGCCGAAGATGTTAAAATGGGCACTCAGATGCTTATCAGAAGTATCCAAATGGGCAACTTGGCTGATAACTACCGGAGGCTGCATTCTAAGCGGTAAATTACATCATCCAGCCAGTTGCCCTCTCTTTCTCCATTCATCGATAGCTTTGGTCTGAAGGGTGTTGGTGGCAGACTACAAAATTCGTCCTTGGGTTACAATGCGCAGCATCCTGTCATATTACCACGCCAGCATCCAGTTACACGTGCTATAATTCTGGACTTGCATTGCACGCTAACATGCGTCTTCAATTTTGGCCGAAAGGAAGCCGAAAAACAATATCGGGGGCAAAGTCCAAGTGCTTCATAAGTTTCCGAGCTAAACCACAAATATCTCAATATTAAATGGCTGACCTAAGGATCGTGTAAATACAACATCAACGTTCATGGTAACTTGTCTGGATTTCTGCAGGCTATTTTGCTACAAAACCGAAGTTCGAAGCAAGGTGCCTATGAAAACGTACGTTTGCGTTTTTATCTGTTTCGCGACGAACGCGATCCACCTGAAGCTCGTTCTGTATCTTTCAACACAAGCATTTTTGGGAGCATTAAAGCGGTTTATTGTCACCAGAGGCAAATCTGCACAGGACTTTGTTGGAGCTAAAAACAAGCTGGCTGAGCTGAAGAAATTATATATGTCTGGTCCCCATATTCGAGCTATAGAGGCATTCTGCCTGGAAGATTCAATTAAGTAGCGTTTTATTTCCCCTCGTTCGCCTCACTTTGGAAGCCTCTGGGAGGATGCAGTAAAAACGGCCAAATTTCATTTTCATTGTTCTGTTGGTTCATCTTTATTATTGTTCAATGAATAGCGTACACTCATTTGTCACATTTCGGCAATTATCAACACACGACCTTTACTCCCTCTTTCGGAGAATCCGGCAGATCTTGAGGTGCTAACTCCTGCACACTTTCTTGGCACACTTCCGCTGGTGTTGTACTCTGACCCTGATGTCAGAATTGTTTTTTTTTCAACAAATCTTCTGGTCACGGTGGCGTGAAGAGTATTTGACCCTGCTGTAGCAACAAGTCAACGATGTCGTCCTGGTTCAAAACGAGATCTAGACAAGGTCATGGAATTGGTGCCTGGATCTGATGGAGTTGCTCGTGTTGCAGTGATACGAACATCAACTGGAACCACTCGAAGAGCTGTCCGCAAGTTGTGCGTGCTGCCGAAGCAAGATCTGGTTGAAAGGCCTGGTCTTCCTATGGGGGGATAATGTTCGGTCTAATTAAATTCATATAACTTCAAATCTTAACGTAAATTAAGTTCTCGATGTTTGCCTTTCCTATTTGCCCTGCGTGGCTATTTTTCAATTATTGTAATTGCTAATCCTTTTTGAATTCCTTTCGCCAATCGCTGCCAGGCCCTTTGCCCACGGCAAGACTCTATTTTGTACTCGCTCGCTGACGGCACGGTCGCAGATCGCCTGTCTATTCTTTTCGATTACTTTCGCTAGTTAAAAGGCACAGACAAATCGGTCTGTGACCCCAACCAACCAACCTGAAATATAAGCATAAAACTTTGTAAATAAGGCCTTGGTGCCAGTTAGAATAAACTAAGTGCATAATTAATTGAACATTTTTGCGGTTGTATTTTATTAGCGTTATTGAAAAAGCTCACAGACCCAACATATACTAGATTAAAATTTGTCTACTTGTCGTTAATCTCAAAGAGAGAAGATTATAAGATAATAAGATTATTATAAGATAAATAAAATACGCTTAAAACAAAAAAGAATGTATATATATCACAGTCTTGCACGTTAAGGTTTGAGCTAGTGCCAATAACATCTTGGTAGTCAATATCACGATGAGGTCTATACAGACATCCAATAAGAGTCTTGGTAAAGACAACTCGGATTTCCGAAATCAAATATTCGATGGGGCTATTAGACAAATTCTTATAGATAAATTCGCAATTCAACATTTTATTAATATAAATAGCCACCCCACCGCCATGTCCCTCACGGTCAGATCGATAGAGGGTAAATCCATCGCAATCAACACGCAACAACACACAGTCCAAGTTTCAGAAGGTCACACAATATCAACCCCACAAACATATACCTAAATTCATCAATTTTCTTTGTAAGGCTCTTCGCGATAATGTGACAAGCTTTAAGACCATTTTTGTACCGGCTTCGTACTCTTAAAATAGTGTGACAGTTCGCGTTGCTAAATATTAACCTATCTGAGCCCATCCATAAGCACCAAATGTTGTAAAAAGCATTCCCAAACTTACATTTTTAAAAAGAAGATTTTGCACCTATAAAAAAGTACAATTTAACAAGCTTAAACTTTTAACAAAGTTACAGTAAGATAAAGGGTTAAATATAAAATATGTTTCGCATCCAAAGAGGTTAGGAACGAAAGCCATGCTCATTCGGTGGGGCCGAATTCTCAGTAGTTTTCGCAGCCCGCCGCTCTTACATTCACAACGCCGAGTAAACACGGCTGTAGGAGTTTTAGTTTCTTCATCTATGATAGCTTCTTTCAAAAGGTTGTAGTTTTCTACAGAACGCTGGTTGCGAGTCGATTCTGATGAGAGCCAAGACCAGTGTTTATTCAGTCTGGCGGCGCGGCTCCTTAGCAGTACTCGAGAATTTCTTATGACAGTAGGAAGATCAATGATGAATAAAGTAAATAGCAATGGGCCCAAATTACTACCCTGAGGCCCTCCAGATGTGACGTTAATCATATTGGAAACTGCGTTTTTAAAAATAACCCTCTGAGTTCTTTCATTCAAACAACTTGAAAACCAAGTATGATTATTTGAAAACCCGAGCTGATCTAATTTAAATAAAGGAAGAGAATGGTTAACAGAATCAAAAGCTTACTAAAGCCTGTATATAACATCAGTCTGGATTTTATTATTAAATCCTTTAACTATAATATATGTAAATTCAAGTTAATAAGGTGATATTAGCGAGGAACACAAATGTTGCAAATGAAAAGTAATAATGCGCTCAAATTCTTTAAATATTGCAGACAATTTAGAAATACCTC
Source organism: Drosophila gunungcola (assembly GCF_025200985.1). Lineage (NCBI taxonomy): Eukaryota > Metazoa > Arthropoda > Insecta > Diptera > Drosophilidae > Drosophila > Drosophila gunungcola. The sequence goes on along the minus strand of NW_026453214.1, from coordinate 395,149 downwards.
TATTATTTTAAACATCCGTCTTTCCTCCCATTTTATGGAGTGGAATAATAAAAGAATCCTTCCAGGTAGTTGGGAAAACTGATGTTGAGGCAGACAATTGAAACAGTCTAAGAATCGGTTTACAAACAGTTGAGGCACAAAACTTAAGCACGCACCCAGGAAGCCCATCCGGCCCTGGAGAGCATGTTGGTGTTGTGGTCTCCAAAACCCTTACAAGAGAACTTTCTGTTATTACCGGCAAAAAAGTACAATTTGACATGTTTATATTGTAGGGGTAAACTGCATTTAGACAAAAATTCGTAGAGTTTGGAAGTTGGGAAGAACTTGGCAAATAAATCAGCAATTTCAAAGTCAGTCAGTATACGCCTGAGTTTAATTGTACTATGGAAGACAAGGCGGAGTTTTTCGCTTTACGTTTCCAAAGTAATAAAATTGCTTTTGATCATTTGAAAATTCGCTTATACACCGGTCCAAATACATAGAATAGTATTGAGTGTTTAGAACATTAAAATCCGATCGAACAACAAAATATTTCGAAAATTCAGATGGCTCGCCCGTTCATTTGTACTTTTTGTGTGTTTGTTTCTTAGGCTTTAAAGTTTTTGAAGCTCTTGTGTGAACGACGGAGGTCTGTTATATCTTGAAGGAAGACTGATGTTCAAAAATTATAATGACAGATCCAGGGGGGATATAAAACAGGTTACAAAAATAAATCAGGAATGTAAGGAAACTGTTACATTATTAATTTCTATTTTATAATAAGTCCCCTTTCATTTTGATAGGCTAAAAATATAGAAGTGTTCAGTTTTTTGGCACAGACTCTAAAATCCGAGGCCGATTGATATTACTTTGTCTGCCAGTAATAAATTCTTCTATTATTAGTTTATTATCAGGCCAAAAAATTTTATTATTTAAAACATTAAAAGCTTCTGGAGGAACAGTTATTTAAAAAATTAAAATTTAAATTGTTCAACTGTAATGTTTGCAGATGTGTAAATCGAGTGTGTAAATCGAGAAACAAATAATTGTTTTCTATGAGGAACAACTGAAAGTTTCTTTTTACCACCGCCAACACCTTGAACACTTTGAAAGTTTTTACTCCGACTTTCTGATGAAGGGAGTAATTCAGTGCACGCAGTACCATTAGTAACAACTGGCTGTAAAGCTTTTGATCCCTTGGGCTGCTCAACAATTTCTCCAGTGACATGGGCTGATGAGCTAGGTGCCAGTAAAGACTTATTAACAATATTTAAAATTGGAATTGCGGTAGTTTCCTTTTCTGAATTTAAAGAAGCGCCTGTTCCTATGGAATTGTTTTTTACGCTTGGGTGACTCAGCTAGCAGTTTTTTACCATCACGAGTCTGCCTCATAAAGCCACACATCTCAAGTTCCATTTCCTTGCAAAACTTTCATGACCACTTGAGGCCATTCCGCAGGTCAATGTAATCTCTAACTCTGCCAACGAATCCTGCACATGCATGCTTGTATCGCATAGCCAGCAGAATAAAAGTGCACAGGGATTAGACAATGTTTATGCAAAGTAGGCTTTTGTATTTTTTGCCAGTGTAGAGTAACAGATCTCAATCCGCTGTCCCTACGCTATTCCTCTCCTCCAAGTCTCCGTTCTGAAACGCTCTAGATAAGTTCAGCTTATGTTAGTTTCAATTTACAAGTTTAAATAAACCCCAAAATTCTCGAGTCTTTTATTTTCGCATTCCTATTCCAACCTTAAGAAGCCACCAACCTCAGCCCAACATTTTGATCCAATCGAGCCAGATTTCCTCCAACAGCTTGAACCGCTTCATATCCAATATATCAGTACCGGTCATACAGTCAGAATTTCACTCGCACTTGCGAGAAGCTATTGTAACTTTAAACTCATTTAATGGCTCTAGAAGAGCTTGAATAGATTTGAGTGGATCACACTCAATTTGGAAACAAAGGTGTCTGTCCGAATTATTTTTTGGAAATAAATTGCCGTATCGGCCTTCGTGATTTTCTCGAACATTTTGGCGCCCCTTGGTGGACATTTTGTGCCATAAAATTGATTTCTGGACGCCGGGCAATTAAATTTGGATTAAAAGCCCTCATCGAAATTATAGCTTTGCAAAATAATTAAATCCATTTTTTTTATATATTCTTAAAAATGCCTAAACGTCGTGGAGCTTCTGACAGCAAGACTTCTATTGTAGAAGAAGCTGATTCAGAAAATATTAAGAGAAAATTGGATGCAGTTAAAACGGATTCGGAAAGAAATTAATTTGTTGGGAATTGCAAAATCTAGCTTATCTATCGATTTATCGATTTATCAACCGTAGGCAAAACATAAAATCGTTTCTTTGAAGTAGCTGAAGCCATTCAAAAGACAACATTTACTGAGGAAATTGTATAAAATAGAAAAATCCGCTAATATCCATGCTTTAACTCAAAAATTAAATCCGTTTCTATCTGTTGAACAGTTTGGAAAATCATCATACTCTTTGTTGCGAGTAGGTGGTCGTCTTCTACATGCCCCCATCACTCACAACGCTAAATTCCCCTTGTTAATGCCTGAAAATTACAAATTTTAAACCCTATACTTGAGACACTTACATAGAACCAACTGTCATGCGGGTCCACGGTCGTTGGTTGGGTTTCTCAGACAAGTTATTTGGGTTATAAACACATGTCGCGACTGTAGTACTATTGTACAGCAGTGCGTTAATTTTTTTCACTATAAACCGAAACTTCTATCACAGATAATGTGTAATTTACCAAGAGATCGCTTGCATGGAAGTAAGCGGAGTGGATTTCTTTGGGCCCGTTAAAGTCTCGTTTGGAATTCGGGGAAAGCAGCCAATCAAGATGTACATAACAGTGTTTGTCTGCTTTGCTTCCAAGGCTGTACATTTGGAAATTGTTAAAGACTTGACGTCCAATACATTTATTTTATGCTTATCCAGGTTTGTGGGTCGTCGTGTTCCTGTTGTCAAACTTTATTGCGACAATGTCACGAATTTTGTGTGAGCTGCTCGCATACTGAAGGAGCTTTTGGAACCTTTCGACACCAACGACCAGAGCATCATGTCGTTTGCTGCGGCACGCTAGCAACGCTAGCAAAGGCAGACTGCAACCTTAAATACTTGCAGAGATGGCAGCTAGTCTCAGCAATCAAACAGCGGTTTTTGAGCGACTGGTAGAGGGAAATGGATCAAAGGCGTAGACAATCTTCAGATCGGAACAGTGGTGGCAATCCACGAATACAACGTTCCCCCCAGCTATGGATAATAGGCGTAGTCGTAAAGGTCGTTCCAGGACATGATGGGAAGGTTCGCGTGGCTTTAGTCAGAACCAAATCGGGTCTATATAAACGCTCCATTCACCGCCTTGCACCTATTCCTTTTAGTTGATGCAATAAGTACCAATTAGTACCTAGGATCTCTTGAAGTCGAACTTGCGCTCTTGTATTAGAAAGAGCTTTCGCTCCCTCGCACTCGCGAGAACCAATATTGTCACTTTAAAACTTATTTAATGACGTCCTTGTGATGTTTCCTCGTGAGTCGCCGGAACGCAGGTGTCTGGCCTGAGGCTGGGCGTTTGCTAATATAGGCGCCGTTTAGTATGACCAGGGCGATCGATAGTGATAATCCCGCTTCCATAATTTGTTTTCTCGTCACGGTTCTGGCGATGAATATCGATTACCGATTTCTCTGCCGAATAAGCGTAACCAGTTCGCTTTGGGCGCGCGTTTGAATAGTTTTGTGGGCGTAGGATTTCCAAATAAGAGACCACTATCGTCCTTTTTTATGTTTATGTTGCTGCGACGGTGAGCCGTCACAATATATTTTTTATTTTTCCTTGTTGTTATATTTTGGCACACTGCAAAATATTTCAGTGCAGTTTACTAGAACTATTCCACAAAATATATATTGAATTCCTTGAGTGTGGTAAAAAATTATACCCCAGCCACAGTAAAATATACCGAACTAAATTTTTGTCTCCAAAATTGTTGTTTACTGTGTTCACGCTGCGTGCGTATATAATTCCATACACATTCCAATACAGTCCACTACTCAAATAACTACTCCGCCAAAATTAATTAGCCGTCGGCTAAAATTTAATTGTTATTTAATTGTGCATTTCAATAACAAACGCCTAGCTATATTTATAGTTTTTTAATTGTCCGCATACGTGCAAGCTAATCAAACCGTGAAACCAGGCCACTTATGGCTTTTATAAACAATACTTTCAATCTCTGCACTTGCCTTTGTCTTTGCCTTTGACTTTGAGCTCCGATCTTGGTTCCCCAGCTAAGTTAAACAAATCAAAATTAAAGTAAACATCAGCTTCCATTCGAAGCTCAATAAATTGCGCCTTTTGCAGATTCAAGTGTCCGACAAATTGCATCGGTCAGAATAATTGAATTTCACAATAAGATGCGACAGTTTCATCTTAAGCTTTTAATCTAAACATACATTAAAGTTCTAAAGTTCTTAAAGAAAAGCTCCTGGACGAGGTTCGTTGGATTTGATTGGATTTGATCGATACCGCGATCGGTAATAGAAAGTAACAAAAAGTGTATAGAAATAATTGTGTTAATATTTTTATCAATAAAGGTTTATCACTATATAAACCCAAACAATTTTTAGTGGAAAAATTAAAAAATCCATCTCTAACCGACGACACCTAACATTGTGACAGTGATCGTTGTATAAAAATTAAATGGAAATCAATTAACGTAATAATTCATTTAAACCCGGAAGTATATTAAAAGTGGACCGAAAGATAAATTATTAACACAAAGTCCAAACAAAAAAACTCAAAGAGAATCAAAACCAAAAATAAAAACCAAAACCAAACCAAAAACAAGAAAGGTAGAAAACTTCGGCAAGCCGAAAGTTATATACCCTTGCAGCTATTGCAAGAATTAAATATTTTTTAAAACATTAAAATTATGATTTACTTGCGTATATGTCTAAAATTAGATAGGTATTTTATATAATTTTATTGTTTCTATGGGAGCTATATGATATAGTCGTCCGATTTTGATGAAATTTAAACCGTAATTCTGAAATATTTAACCATTACTATATGTCGAAGAACTAATAAAAAATTAAAAAACAGCAAAGTTATATTTTTTTATTTTTTTTCTAATTGTTCCTATGCGAGCTATATGATATAGTCCTCCGATTTTGATGAAATTTAAACCGTAATTCTGAAATATTAAACCATTACTATATGTCGAAGAACTAATAGAAAAATTTAAAAACACCAAAGTTATAATTTTTTTTATTAATTTTTCCGACTGTTCCTATGGGAGCTATATGCTATAGTCGGCCGATTCGGCTCGTTCCGGCTTATATACTACCTGCAATAGAAAGACAATTTTTGGGAAAGTTTTATTTAGAAAGCTTTAAAACTGAGCGACTAGTTTGCGTAGGAACGGACCGACAGACGGACAGACGGACATGGCTAGATCGACTCGCCTAGTGATGCTGATCAAGAATATTTATACTCTATAGGGTCGGAGATGTCTCCTTCACTGCGTTGCAAACTTCTGACTGAAATTATAATACCCTCTGCAAGGGTATACAAATACAGTGGCAAAAAAAGGAAATAAAATAAAGACAACAAATTAGCAAAGAAAAACAAAGTGAATTAAAAAAAAAAAATCTTCGAATAAATTATAAAAAAAGGAAGGAAAATCAACCCACAACCTCACAGAAGGAAGACCCCATCAGGACAGTTTTGTGAAAAATTAATTTAAAATAATAAAAAAAAATTAAAAATTAAAAATTTAAGTTAAAATTGATAAAAACAATAAGCTAGATTTGCAAATTAAAGAATATCATCGAAAAACAATCTGGAAGATTTAATAAAAAGCTTTGGTGAATTAAAATTAAAAATGGCAACCGGAGGTTCAGAACCAAATTTCTCTGCAGGTAGTATAGCCACAGCTGGCGGCCTAATAGTGAAATTAATTAATAGATTACTAAATGTTCAGTTGAATGAATTGAGCAGGAAAATAGAAGGTTTAGAAGGTAGATTAGCCACAGATGCAAACACTGTAGAGGATTATAAAATACAAACAATCGACCCAACTATAAAGTGCGATTCAACGCTTGAAGTGGTAAAATCTTTACCAAAGTTCACCGGGGAACCAACACAATATGTAGGTTGGGGGAAGCTGCGGAAACTGCTATGAGTCTTTATAAAATTCAAAGCGAACAATAATGACACACGGAATGGACAGTATAATAACCAAAGAAACAAACAGAACAATAAGGGGCAACGGCTTACGAATATTTATATCCGGATTAAATAGATCTATCTCAGAAACTCTATTCTCATTAAATCCACCAGATTTACCCAATGCTTTGGCAAAGGTCCAGGAATTAGAGTCAAACAATTTCCGTGCTCAATTTGTGAATAGGTTTAATGGGTTTAAAAATGAAAATAAATATCAGGAAAACAACTTATGATTTGATCAAGTACGACAAAATAATAATAAAACGGACCATCTTTGGGGTAATAACCAAAACTATAATTGGCCACAAAAGGGAAATTTTTGGCAAAACAATAACCAAAACAACACACAAAAGCAACAAGCTGTCGAGCCAATGGATGTTGATCCATCGATTCAACTCCAAAATAAACCCAATAACAATCGGCAGCCGAATAATAATTGGCAGGCAAATAAATCTTATTCACGACAGGCCAATATACGGGAAACAATATCCGTATGCTTTATCTGTCACCGACTTTGTGAATAGCGAAATCAGTAGATTGTTATCAGAAGAAGCCCTTACAATTCACTAGTTCTGGTAGTCCCAAAGAATGTAGAGAATCAAGACGGAAGCCGTAAGTTAAGACTCGTTATTGATTATAAAAATTAAATTAAACTTTCATACCTGACAGGTTCCCTATGCAAGACCCATCAGTTATTCTATCTAGTTTGGGGAAAGCATGATATTTTTCAACAATAGATTTAGAATCAGGTTTTCATCAGATATTAATGAAAGAATCTGATATCGAAAAAACATCTTTTTCAATAAATAATGGAAAATACGAATTTTTAAGAATGCCATTCGGATTAACAAATGCACCAAGAATTTTTCAGATAGCAATGGATGACATCCTAAGAGAACAAATAGGGAAAACATGCCATGTCTACATGGACGACATTATAATATTCTCAAATTCGATTGAACAACATTATAAAGACTGAAAAATTTAATACTATTTTGTATTAACAACGCGAAAACTTTGTGAACGCAGTAGTTCGAGACGATTTTAATTAGCGAAAAATTGTGAAACTATGTCGAAAGCGCGACGAAAAGGAGTGGCTACGATGATGTTCGATGGATCACTAACAATTATATTTCAATAATTTCTCTTAGAACCTAACTTATGCTACGGTGGCGAGAGACGGGGCGAATTCGCAAGAGCGAACAGACGAAAGCTTTATTGGCTCCCGCTCTCGCCCTACAACTAGTGATTTAAATACAAGCGCTGAGTGCGCAAACACCGCCCCCTCTGAAGGGACGACGTCCTTCAGCCCAGAACGGGCAACAGGGCCAGTCGCTGGACAGCTCGCCGATATTCGCCGTCCTGCGTCCTGACGTCCGCCACGCGAACCTTGCTATCGGCGCCGGCGTGCACCGCTACCACTCGTCCGATCCTCCACTGCTGGGGCGGAAGATTGTCTTCTGCGACGACGACGAGCGCTCCCACGACGAGGTTGGGCTCCCCCTGGTGCCACTTGGACCGCTGCTGGAGGCTGGAGATGTACTCCCGGGACCATCGCTGCCAGAACCTGTGCCTGAGAGACGAGACACCTCGCCATCGTCGCAAGCAGGTCAGGCTGATCTGGTCCGGGAGCGCCGCTGATGGTGGGGACCAGAAGAGGGCCGCCGATGAGCAGATGCCCGGGGGTCAGGGCCTCGCCGTCGTTCGGGTCGCTGCTTAGAGCGCCGAGGGGCCTGGAGTTGAGCACGGCCTCCACGCTGGTGAGCAGAGTTCCGAGCTCCTCCGCGGTCAAGAGGTCTTGGCCTACCGTCCGAAGGAACAGGTGCTTTGCAGACTTCACACCTGCCTCCCATAGTCCGCCGAAGTGCGGTGCTCTGGGCGGTATGAACGCAAACTCGCATCCTTTTTTTGATGCGAATGTTTCGATACCGCCCCCCTGCTCCTCCAGACGGGCTCGGAACTCTCTCATGTGGCGATCTGCGCCGACGAAATTGGTGGCGTTGTCGCACCACACCTTTTCCGGAATCCCGCGACGACTCACGAACCTTTGAAATGCCAACAAGAACGCATCAGTGGTTAGGTCAGACACTAATTCTAAGTGGACCGCTTTGGACGCAAAACAGACGAACAAGGCCACGTACGACTTGTACGGTGGCTTACCACGGATACGATACGTTGTGCTGAAGGGACCACAAAAATCAACGCCACAAATATTGAACGGGCGGAGAGCTCGAAGTCTATCTGCTGGCAAGTTTCCCATAATTTGCGTCAAAAGTTGCGGCTTACAGCGAAAGCAGCGCATGCACGACCGAACTGTTCGTCGGCAGACTTCTTGAGCATTAACTAGCCAGATTTTCTCGCGCAGACGACTTACGAGAGCTCGTGGGCCAGCGTGACAGTTCGTAACGTGCAGGTATGACACATAGGATCTGACGAACTGTGAGCTTTTAGACAGCAACAACGGGAATTTGGCTTCGTACGGGATAGGAGCATTCAATAACCGACCCCCAACTCGTAGCAATGTCGAGGAGCACCAATCCGATTTATTTTCCTGAAGAAAAGGGTTTAACTTTTGAATATTCGTTGCTACCGGTTTATTCTTCCGAATTTTACTTATGTCGTCCCTGAACTCGTGAAATTGGACAACTTCGACAATTTTATCAAAAGCGAAATCCAGTTCTCTTGGCGAAATACTTTTTTCAAAGGGCTTCGACACCTTTCTGCACCTTTGAATAAAACGAAAAACCCACACGAAAACTCTCAGAAGCTTCAGGTGCGACGAAAAAGACTCTATTTTCTGAAGCACATAATTTGGCTCTGGGCTGACTACGAGAGCTATTGCCGATTTGCGTAGCTCCATCGACATTACATCAGCCGGCAGTTCGAAATGTTTATTTACAGGCCAATTATTTTCTGAGTCTAGCAAGAACGAAGGCCCACCGAACCAAATGGACGTTGTAAGCTCCTCTACGTCACATCCTCGGGACACTATAATCTGCTGGGTTGACTTTCGTGGGAACGTGTCTCCAAATTGCTTTCTCCGACCACTCCTGAATATCTGCAACCCGGTTCGAAACAAAAACCGACAACGACGAGGGATGGGTTTTAATCCAGTGTAAAGTGATCTCGGAGTCTGTCCACAGGAAAACATTCTCAATGGGAGAATTTAGCAATGGCCTGACACGATTATAGAGATCTGCTAAAAGGTGAGCTGCACACAGCTCAAGGCGAGGCAAAGTTTTCGTCTTGAGGGGAGCTACTTTCGATTTGGCGGTCAATAAAGACACTTTCAAACCTTCAGCAGTTTGAGTCCGAATGTAGATGCACGCTCCATACGCTCGCATGGAAGCGTCAGCGAAACCATGTATTTGAATCGGAACTTGTGGATCTGTGTTGACGAATCGCGATACCTTAATTTTAGGCAGCTGCAGAAGCGTCGCTTTAAACGTCTCCCACGACGTGAGCAACTGCATCGGTAGCGACTCGTCCCAATCTAATTTTCGAAGCCACAGTTCCTGCAACAACATCTTTGCCTTTGTGACCAAAGGACACAAGAGGCCAAGTGGGTCGAAAAGTCGAGCAGTCACCGACAAAATATTTCGTTTTGTCGCGCGAAGATCCAGGAAAGAGTCATCCAACCGAAATTGAAAGTAATCTTTAACCGGTAACCAAACCACGCCAGGGGTCTTGGTTACGTCTGAGTCTGCCATAAGTGGCATTACAGCGCTATCAGATGCGGATAACTCTGGGCAGTTTGAAAACCACTTTGCCAATTCAAAGCCTGCCTCTTGCAAGACCTGAGAAACTTCGTCTCGAAGGCTTTGCAGGTCCTCAACGCATCCGGCGCCAGTCAACAAATCGTCAACATAAAAATCATTCTGAATAACCTTTGCGGCTTTTGGATGAGTTGCTTGCGCCATCTCTCCTAGCCGCATTAAACACCGAATCGCCAAAAAGGGTGCTGGCGAAGTTCCATATGTAACGGTGTTCAACTTAAAGATTTTCAGGGACTCAGAAGGATCTCGTCTCCATACTATGAGCTGGAAGTTACGATCAGCTTCGTCCACCATCACTTGGCGATACATCTTTTTGACGTCGGCCGCAAGGGCAAACTTATGCAATCTAAACCGAAGCAGAGTCGAGTACAGCTCCTCTTGAATAGTTGGGCCTACCATCAAGATGTCATTCAACGCTACCTGCGTAGAAGTACGGCTCGATGCATCGAAAACTACTCTCAACTTAGTTGAAGTACTTTGTGGCCGTAAAACGCATTGGTGCGGAATGAAATAGTGCGGAGTATTCGGAATTTTGTCATTGGTGGAAGACATGTGGCCCAGTGAAACATATTCCTCCATGAATTCAATATACATCTTCTTCAGCGAAGGGTCCTTTGACAATTTCCTTTCTAGCGACAAAAATCTACGTTTCGCAACTTCGTATGACGAACCAAGAGTATTTGGGTCAGATTTAAACGGCAAACGAACCGAAAATCTACCGGACGACAATCTTTGAGTATTTTTCTCAAAGTGTTGTTGACAGAGTTGTTGCTCAGGAGTATGGACTTTAGCCTTGGGCGGCAAGTCCTCCACAGACCAAAATTTCTGCAGGGTTGTGTCAATTGACAAAAATCTACGTTTCGCAACTTCGTATGACGAACCAAGAGTATTTGGGTCAGATTTAAACGGCAAACGAACCGAAAATCTACCGGACGACAATCTTTGAGTATTTTTCTCAAAGTGTTGTTGACAGAGTTGTTGCTCAGGAGTATGGACTTTAGCCTTGGGCGGCAAGTCCTCCACAGACCAAAATTTCTGCAGGGTTGTGTCAATTGACTCCAACGCTTCCTCCTGGCAGCTGAGATGTACCATTTTTTCAGCGTTTTTATTATTTTCAGAGGCACATCTGCCTGACACTATCCAGCCGAGAACTGTCTTTTGTAGGATGGGGAATTCAGGCCCCTGCTTTATCTGGCCAATAGATAAAAGTTCAAAGAATGTTTCAGCGCCGATAAGCATATCTATTTTTTGGGGCTTGAAGAAGAATGGATCTGCCAACTGAATATTTTCAGGCACCCTCCACCCGCTGGTGTTCACCGCTTGATCCGGATGATAACCAGAAATATTTTTCATAATCCAAAAATCGGACGACAATTGGCTGTTCCCTATTCGCGACTTCACAATCGTGTGTATTTTTTTTGTGGCTTGGGCATTAGTTCCACCAATGCCTCGCAAGCTCATGCACACGTCCTCTCTTGTAATTTTGAGCCTCTGAGCGAGCTCGTCGGTTACAAAGTTTAATTGTGAACCAGAGTCGAGCAACGCTCGAGCTAATACAAACTCGCCGCTTTTTGTTTGGACGCTCACAACAGCAGTTGCAAGAATGACTCGATCCGATGCATTCGCATGCAAAACATGCGAAGTGGATGGAGACTCCTGCATGAGCGTGGGCTGAGAAGGAGGTGGCAACGCGAGATTTGTGTTTGGGGCATATATATGTAGCAAAGTGTGATGTGAGGAATTGCACACTCTACATCTGTTCGATTTGCATTTTTTGACCGTGTGACCCTTTCTTAAACAGTTAATGCATAAGGGTGCTCTTTTAGCGAAATCGAATCTTTGCTGAACTGTCAGGGCTGCGAAGGAAGCGCAGTTTCCAATCTGATGTTCAGCTGAGTTGCAATACATGCATTGAACAGAGTCGTTCCTGGCAGCGACAAACGAAAAACTCCTATTTCCATTCTTCTTAGGGTTAGATTGGGCCTGCTGAACAGTTTTGGGCTTGGAAGCCTCTTCTGCTACCATGTGTTGGTATCGCCTGTTGAGGGCCGCCTCACATTCGCTCCAAAGTGGAAGCGAAGTATAATCTAACTGTTCTTCCCATTTTCTTTTAGTTCCTGCATCGACCTTGCTCATTACCAGATGTATTAAAATGGCATTAGTAATGCGTCTATCATCCCCATGACCGTGTCGATGAGGGTTCTCAAGGCTGTAGCTGAAGGCTGGGAAATTTTTTGCAAATTAAAAAGTGTCGATATGTTGTCAAAAAAAATAAGACAATCATTATCGTACACCCGCTTCAGGCTAGCAAGGGCTTTGGGATAATTTTCCGCAGTGACTTGGAAGGCCCTAACTGTTCCTAAAGCGTCTCCAGCTAAACACGAAATTAAATGATTGAATTTTTCAATATCGTGTAAAGTGTCATCTTTGTCAACGAAAGTTTCGAAAAGGCTTATAAAATTTTTAAATTCGGAGTGTTTTCCGCTAAAAGTTGGGAGTGCAACGCTCGGCAGACGGCATTGAGGCGGGCGATTTGCTGGCGGAGCGGATTTCTCGATATTATTTTGTTTGGACTTATTTAAAATTGAAATCAGCAATGACTTTGTCATTACGGCCCTCTCTTCCAACTCTTCGCGGTATACATCTTTTGTATCTTTCACTTCTATTTGGTTTTGCAAAAGTGAAGCATTTTCAATGTGCGTATTTAGAATCTCTAATCGACACTCAAGCTCGACCGGATTTATAGATAATTTAGCTTCTTTTAAGTGGCGATAAGTTCGGTTAATACTTTTCATGCAAACATCTCGTTGATGTTTAAGCTCTTCGATATCCTTAGTTGCCATTGCGTTTATTTGTATTTATTTAGTTGGTATCGAAGAGGTGTTAAATATTTATTTTTATTAAATTATTTTTTTTTTTTTTTGTTAAATAATAAAATAAAATCAACGATCGCACACGGTGTAAGGGAGCTAAGTGCCGAGAGAATTACAGCGAAAAATCTAAATAGGGTTTTTATATTTTTTTTTATATAAACCCTGCGACAGTATATGCCGCACGCACGCACTGTAGGGGAGTTACCGCTCAAGCTCAAGCGTACCGACAAAACGAACAAACGTTTAGGCAGACCGAAAATTGCACTGCTGCAGCGATCGAGAACGAAAACGACAAAAGATAACTCGAAATAGCGGCAGCGGTGTCGGTGTGCGTGTGTATGTGTACGCGGCTAGCGGTTCTTCCTATGCAGATGCTAACGGAGAATGATACACTGACCGATAACTAAGGGCAACGAATATATAAGCCTGATGCCAAAATGCGCGCAAAATTATGAAAAGCGCGGAAAATTGGAAAAGCGCGGGAAAATTCTGAAAAGCGCGGGAAATGTTCGTACAAACTGCAGCGAAAGTTATTGCCGCTAATTTTCAGAGAGCTTCAATTTTTACAATTTGCACTTTTTTTTTTTTCCAGCTATTTTTATTTATACCCTAAATTGGTGCTCACTACGACGAAAGTTGGGGGAATTAAGTTCGCACTAATTGGGTCGACGACGAGTATTTTATTGCTTGTTCTTTGGCCACAGCGATTCACATATGTATAATTCGAAATAGATTATGTTTATTGTAGAATTTTGGTTGTTAGTACATGCAAATTTTTATTTCTTGGTTAGAATGCTCACTATCTACCGATTTTTACACGAATGCAAAAAGTTGAAAGATGGGCCAAAACACAATTGACAAAACGCCACAGATTAACTTTCAACTTTTGGCACTCTATACCTGGATGGCCGACTTGATAATTGCAACTTCCTTTTTGTCTTCCATTGGCGGCAGCAGCAAATTGAGCAATTAAAATTGCCGAAACGTCAGGCGCAACTTCAAGAACGGCAGAAAATTTCCAGCGACGAAATTATTGAATTTAATTTGTTGGCCGAACCGACACGAATAAATTGGTTGTTGTTGGTATTGTTTATAGTTTTCACCGACAAAAAAAATTAAAACTCGCGAACTCTACTGCTGATCACGTCGGGGTCACCATGAAAAATTTAATACTATTTTGTATTAACAACGCGAAAACTTTGTGAACGCAGTAGTTCGAGACGATTTTAATTTGCGAAAAATTGTGAAACTATGTCGAAAGCGCGACGAAAAGGAGTGGCTACGATGATGTTCGATGGATCACTAACAATTATATTTCAATAATTTCTCTTAGAACCTAACTTATGCTACGGTGGCGAGAGACGGGGCGAATTCGCAAGAGCGAACAGACGAAAGCTTTATTGGCTCCCGCTCTCGCCCTACAACTAGTGATTTAAATACAAGCGCTGAGTGCGCAAACAAAGACTTAAACCAAATTATAAATATATTATTAAATGCAAACATGAAAATCTCTTTAGAAAAATCAAAGTTTTTTAAACGCGAAACCCAGAAAAAATTGACACCATTACTAAATATCCGCTTCCAAAAAATATTCGGGAACTACGAAGTTTCCTAGGCCTTACGGGCTATTATAGAAAATTTGTTTTAAACTACGCTTTTATAGCCAAACCTCTAAAAACATACCTTGGCGGTCATAATGGAAAAATTTCAAAAAGAATGTCAACAAAAATGTTAATTCAGCTGGATGACCCAGCTATTAAAGCTTTTAACGAGCTGAAAGAAAATCTCATTGCGCAAGTAGAATTAGTTCAACCGGACTATAATAAAAATTTACCCTGAACACCGACGCTTCGGACGTCGCAATTGGTGCAGTTTTATCTCAAGAAGGTAAACCGATTACTTTCATTTCAAAAAACTTATCCAAAACAGAACAAGTTTATGCAACTTATAAGAAAGAACTTTTAGCTATAGTATGGGCTCTTAAAAATCTAAGAAATTACTTATGCGGAATGATTGGAATTGAAATTCAGACCGACATCAACCATTATCTTTCGCAATCTCTGATAATAGAAATGAAACGCTGGTATTCCTTCATAGAAAGTTTCACTCCGAAAGTCATTTATAAACCAGGTACAACTAATGTAGTTGCAGACGCCTTATCAAGGATTCAGATTAACAACTTAACTGAAAGTAACGAATCGGTCTCAGATCAAAACACTCAGCATTCAGCAGAGAGTAGTTTTGAGAATGTTAGACAAGAAACCCGAAAACCCTTAAACAAGTTTAAGCAACTATTGCTAATAGCAACGGGAAGGTAATATATTTGAAAATACCAGACATATAGTAAAATTTGACACTCCCGAAAATTTGATTTCAATCTTAAGAGAATACATTCCTCCTAATATAACAGTAGGAATTCATTGTTCTTTAGAAGACTTTTACGGAATTCGAAAACCACTTAAAGAAAATTTTATGAATAAATTTGTGTATATAAGAATATTTGTCCAAGATGTGGAAAATTCTGAAGACAGAGCACTTATAATCGAAGAAAAACATTGTAGAGCGCACATGGGACTTGACGAAAATTATAAACAATTCAATAGATTGTATTATGTAGTGTACAGCACGCCGCGCGTTGGCGTGCCGTTATTATTTAGACAGTACCAGATGTTCGGAAATATTCCATCTAGGGTATAGAAGAGTCGGAGTCGTGCACTTCTAGCATTGCTCGGTACTAAACTCGCCGGATGGGGGGTGGTTCTTTCCTCGTCCTCTATATGATAAACACTGTCACACAAAACAAAAAAAAAGTTTTAAGTGCACTAAGCGGTAATCTAACAGGTTCCAAGCAATAAGGGATGTAAACAGACTTTTTGATAAGTGGACGGACGATGAAGACTAAGTAGATCAAGATTAATCAAGAGTTCGGGGTAGCTAGGTGATAATCACTCCCCGTTCTGAACCCTCCCTACCTTGATAACACGTGAGAAATTTGGCGGTTATCCCTTATTTGATTTTATTTATAAATTCACGAACTTAATTCATGTAACAGCAGCATTGTATTTCAAATACGGACTTATGTGGTCCATATTAATCAAACATTTTCATTTTTAAATTCAAATTACTTATTATCAAACAAAATATTCACATATACGCGTCCGGTGCGTTTCATTTTATATGCTTTAACTTATTAACGATCAGTCATTAACGGAATATTTTTCATTAACCTTATCATTATTCAATAGCAGATTATAATACAAAGTAAATTATGTATACATATATATGTACGTTCAAGCCTATCCGACTAAACGACACACAATCAAATCCCCAAAAATATTATATTCATGAAAGGCGATATAAGGTTTTCGTTCACTTACGTACATATCCGTTGACGCAGTTTCGTTGGGCCCATCGAAGATGCTGCAGCAACCTACATTATGTAAAGTTATCAGAAAAATTGGTTTTTACAGTGGGCTGAACTTGTGTGTGATTTGCACGGCTGGGGTTTATAACATAATTTATCTCGTATAAATGGATCCTAAATAAACGGCTATGAAACAAAAACCTAAAATACAAGAGTTATTAAAAAAAATCGAAACTATATTTACAAAAGAAAAGAAAAACTCGAATGTTCGTTATATTTTTAAATTTACAACATCTTCCAGTAATCCTTAGTCCAAAGACTGCTCGAAGAACGGATTCTCCTTGGGCAACTTGCTAAATCCTAAATTTCGTCAGTTATACTTTATTCATGCCGCGCGTGGCTGCTGGTGAGGTTATGAAGCTGCAGTCAGATGACTGCCTCAACTTCCATAAGATTGGGGTGATCCTAGATCATGCGCTGTGCGCAGCGGTCTCAGCGCAGTGTATAGCTTGTAGACGGCTGTTATTCTTGGCCACACATATGTAATGTTGATAATCACCACGCAGAACTTGGCATGCTGCGGTCAGAAGTCGTATCCGTTCGGCGGGCTAGTTGCAGAAGTTTTCAAGCCAGATATATTTGCTGGCTCGGTCTCCTTTTGGGCGTCTTTGATGAGTAAGAGATGTAGTTTTTGTTTTTTCAAATGTGAAGCACTATAACTCAATATTGGCTGTCTCGCCGGTATAAAACACTTTTCACTAGGTACACGTGGCGTTAAAATTTTTATTCACTTTCAAAATTGCGCTCGCAACGTAGATGTGTGTACTGTTTTACGATTTGAAATGAAGTGAACGAAAATTCTGGCACGCGCTGTTGTCTGCACTAAGCGAGGTTGCGAACTCCGTCAACACGAGAGAACGATGAGACTAGCTGACGCTCGTCTGCCTGCTTAACGCAACGTTGCCAAACTTCAATGGAATTTTCCTAAACTTCTTTCGCTTATTCTCTGCCTACGCACGCAACTGTTCTGTATTTCTCTAAATTCATTGAAATTTATTTTCCTATAAATTCTGGCCCCCACAACCACAGTTAACTCAGCCACAGTAACATCTCGCCGTGGGGTTAACTGAAAAAGGGCATTGTGCATTATCTCTCGAATATATCACGTCCTTATGTCTTTTAAATGATATACGCCTAATGATTTCTTGGCTTCATTCTCTAACTCATAATAAGTCGGGCTGATCTTTTTTGTAACGGATGCTTTTATGAATACAGGAGCTAACTTTCTATTGAACTTTTTCCCAGCATTGCTTTGAGCGAAACTGCGGGGGAATACAGAGTCTCCAACTTACAGATGTACCGATCGACTCCGCAAATTATATACCCTAGCATTTGCTGAATGAGATTCCGAGATTTTCTTTTTAGCGGATCTATTTACTCGCTCACATCGCGTTGGCTTGTGGCGATAGATAGCTGTACAAACTTGTTTTACACCAAATCGATTAAGAAATGCTCTAAAATATCCTGATTTTAACTGAGAGCCATTATCTGTCAGTATGAATTCTGGTGCTCCGAAAGTATAAAATACGTGCTTTTCCAAATATTCACAAATGTCCGTAACGGCTGCAAGAAATAAAACTTTTCATTATGATCAATGACTATTAGTAGACCTATATTTCCTTTCTTGGGCCTCGGATATGGACCAAAAAGATCCATACAGAGCTTCTGAAAAGGTCGATCAGAATTTACTGGTCTGCCCATGGGTGGTCTAAGAACTCGGTTTAGACTCTTTGTTGACTTGCAAACGGAACATTCTGACACATAACTGCGTATTTGCGTTACCATTCCTGGCCAGAATAAAAACCGTCTGATCTTATCGATCATCTTGCTCATGCCGATATGTGCAGCATCAGGTGCGTTATGGGCTCGGGCTTAAACTTCGCCTACAAGGTTCATGGGAACCCAGAGTTTCCATGACTCCTCGTTCTGCAACAAATTTCCCTTGGCTGGTTCGGTCCTTTTATACACAAAACCATCCACGACCCTGAGATCAGGAAGGCGTGATTGGTTACTTCGAATTTGTTTCCTTATTTTGTGACGCTCAGGAGCGCACAAAGTAGATATAATAACATAAGCAGTAGCTATAGATAGTCGTTAAGTAGGCAAGAAGCCGAAATAGTTATAAGTTCAATACCGTACAAAGGCAAGAAGCCGAAATAATTATAAGTTCAAAGGCAAGAAGCCGAAATAAATTTAAGTTAAATGGAAATATTCAAATTTAAATATCCGGGCGGGCGCGCCAAACAAAGGAAACGGTCACACTGACCAATAGCCACCACAATCCACACGCGGTATGGCCATGGCTATAGGATTATGAAACTACAGTCACACTGGCGAGGGCCGGGAGGATATAAAAAGGGCGCCGGTGGCCCATACAGATCACTCTGCGGCCGACGGCGATCGGAGAAGGTAAGGCTTACTCTTTGGAGTGAGCAAACTTCTCTGGGAGTTAACTGCGGAGTCTTTTTCGGGATAGGGTCTAGTACCCTGTCCACCCAATACATTGTAGTTAGTTGGTAGGCCATCCCTGGTAGACCCAAGCGGCCTCCACCCTCTGCTCGAAACTGGTAGCCCCAAGCGGCCTCCACCCTCATCTCGGAACTGGTAGACCCAAGCGGCCTCCAAACTGTCTCATCTTCCTAGACATAAGCATAGCCAAGAGGGACGTGGCTTTTCTTTCTCATCCACAGGGTACCCGCCGCCGCCACCGCCACCGCCGCCAACGCCGCGACGACGACACCCAACGCCGACGCCCCACGCCGACGCCCAACGACGACGCCGAACGACGACACGTAAGACCCCGGCAACCTACGGGCGGACGAGCCCTGCAGCATAAACTCTATATATACTATGTAACAAATAATTCTTAATAAAACGCATACCGATTCGATTTCACTGAACCCGCTTACGTGTCATACTCTGGGAACCGGGTCAACCTCTTACAGCAACCACTCCTGCCATAAATAAATGTTGGAACGAACACCTGGACACCGTTGAGCTACCTCAGCAAAGCAGGATCGTTACAATTTCATTATACTGTTCTGACTGAAACTCCTTTGAAGCCAGATCAATCACAGGTCCTCCATCATTTATCTCAGAAATGAATTCCTCTTCGCGACGCGACAATGCGTCCGCAACCACATTTTGAGATCCACTGCGATGCTTGATCGTGAACGAAAAACCCTGCAGACGAATCGACCATCTCGCTTAACGTCCTGTCAGGTCTTTCTGTCTCATCAGCCATTGCAATGCTGAATGATCAGTAATCACACAAAAATCTTGTCCTTTGATATACGCTCTGAACTTGCTAATGCCCTGCTAAGCACTCTAATTCACTGACTGAGTAATTTCGCTGCGGCTTCGTTAACTTTTCCGACATATATGCTATAGGCAATTCGACTCCATCTTTGTTTTCTTGAGCTAAAACGCAACCTAGACCGTATAAGCTAGCATCACAAAGTATTATAAATGGCTTCTTGAAATCCGGCGTTCTTAACACTGGAGATGAAATTAATTTGGCTTTTAGCTGAGTAAACGCCTCATCTGCTTCTTTAGACCAAGTAAGAACTTTGTTTTTCTTCAAAAGGTCTGTCAAAGTAACGGCTATCGTGGCATAGTTATCCACAAAACGCCTGTACCAGCCCGCTAAACCTAGAAATCTACGTAGCTGTTTGACGGTGGTTGGTATTGGGAATTGTTCAATCGCGCTTACTTTGCCTGGGTCAACTTTCAGTTCACCATGTCCTATGACAAAACCTAGATACTTAATTTCAGTCATACAGAACTTCGACTTGGCTATGTTGATTGTAAGATTTGCGCTGCGAAGGTACGAAGCGACTTCTTCTAAAAGTTCCATATGCGACTCGAAATTATCTGACAAAATCAAAAGGTCGTCTAAGTATACGAACACTCTAAAACGCAACTTAGCAGGTATAACTACATCCATTGGTCTACACAAGGTTTGAGCTGCATTACAAAGACCAAAAGGCATCACCTTGTACTGGTACAGAGGCCTGTTCGGTATAGTAAATGCTGTATATTGTCTGGACTTCTCCTCAAGCGGTATTTGCCAGAAAGCGTGTTTCATATCAAGACCAGTGATGAAGCGTGCAGGAGGTAGTCGACTTAAAATCCCGTCTATATGAGGTTTAGATTCTTCAATCACGCCTAACGCCAACATATCTAATTCAGAAAACATCAGATTCTCTTTGGCTGGCGAGATTGGCCAGTGGCGTTGCTTAACTGGTTTCACGTCAGCTACATCGATAACATGCTCCATTAAATGAGTTCTACCAAGAAGGTAACTTAGTTATAACTGCATCTAGTTTTTCTTTTTGTCCTGCTGACAGTAATGCACGTTTGGCATATCCAAAACGTCGTCTTCTCGGCCTACGTCTTACTCCAAGACGGTGTTTGTCATCGACTATTTTGTTGAGTAAACCGAAGTCACGCCAAAAATCAATTCCAAGATAAACATCTTGTTTTCGGTTTTCGACGATAGCTGGTAATATTCTGTGCGGTTGTTTATTAGAAATAATCGTGCTTAATTCTATTTATTGTTCTGTCTGGGTACCACTATCGGATTTTACTGCCTCGGATGCGACGCGTAGCTTTTGACCGGCGCATCCATTAGATAGTTTTCCGAAGGGTTGCACTTTTGGCATTTGGGCTTGTATGTGTTCTTTGCCCCACATCCATAGCAAAAGATAGTGCGAACTTCAGAACAATCGTCAAAACGATGTCCAAGTTGCTCACAATTCCAACATTTAAATTGCTTGCGTATCGCTGCTATTTCAGCCGATTCGCTAACGCTAACATCTTGTTCTATCTGAGAGACAAACGAGGGTTGCTGAAGACTACTCTTCGCTGGTTGAGCTTTAATTTGCTTGCAAAACTGCTCGTGAGTCCTGATTTCTTTTCTAAGACTAGCTAAAGTGTTTATGCGTTAATGCATAAGTTCATACTGAAGAGAAGGCTTAGAATGCCGTAGAAGAAGTCTAACCAAGGATTCTTCTGAGATTGGGTTACTCAAACGAGCAACAAGCTTTTCCACTTGAAATTGATATTCTTCAAATGGCTTTTTATCTGCTTGACGTCTGCTATTTATTGATTCCCAAATATCCATATCGGTATCACTCTCTTTAAACATATTACGGAACTCCCTACAAAATTCTATCCAATTGAATTGACGATACGTCCGATGAAATCTCCAGTACCATTCACTAGCCTTGCCGACGAAAAATAAATGCAAATTATCGCACAGTTGACGATCTCCATTTAAATTCTGTCCTCAGCCTGTAAACCTTCCTTGGATCCATCAAACTTGATGTGCCAGATCTGAATCGAAGAAATTGACCCATCGACCCGCTGAGTATTCAGACGAATATCCTGATACGCAGTTTCTGCAGAATTTACTTCCGCTGGTCGTTCTTGATTATCGGTCATTCTTCCATTCGAAATTTGAACTGAACTGCCAATCTGTAGACTCGCTATTTGCGTTCTAATTAGCTCAGACAGTTCTTGCCTAAAGCTTTGCAGCTGCGCTTGCATTGCAGTGCGAACTACTCTCTCTATATCATCCAAATTTTCCGCTCTAGAAACATCTACCACTGAGTCTGTGTCTACACTTCGCTTATGGCGATCCTCTAGCTGGTTTCGGTTCGACCTAAGTGTCATTCCACCACGAATTGCTGTACCTCTCTGATGTCCTGCACTTCTACCTCTTCTACCGCCTGCTCTACCTCTACCTGCGTTTCTGCCGGCCGGTAAAATATTGTTTGCCGCATTAACTTCTCCTGTCCTTCTATCAGCAGCTGACAATTCTGCTAACAGGTTGTTGTTGACAAAGATAATTGTTGCACCGTGCACTCACGATTGCAAACTGGGCATCCACTCGACTCAAGCACATAATCTCTGATACACTGGTGGTGGAATGTATGACCACACGGCGTAGATGCTGTTAAATCGTTCGCGATCAATGGTTGTGTACAAATTGTACAGGATGTTATCTCAGCGTCCACCGCGCGTGATAAATCGAAATTACTGTGACGTACAGACATTTTCGACAATTTTTTTTTTTTTTTTAATTGGCTACAACAATATTGATTTACTCTGGTCCGTGTTTCTTTTTACAACTGCTTGCTTGTTACAAAAATAACAAAGCAATACCGTAAAGCAAAAGCTTCTCCTAGCGTCCTGAACTTTGAAATACACAGATATCTCGGTGGTTTCGGTTCCTAGGGCTTTTGTACTTGGAAATGGAATTCCCCAAATACTTTTTGTTTAACATTAAGCTTCTGGTGGCCCCACGTTGGGCGCCATTTTCTTAATTGTATAGTGTACAGCACGCCGCGCGTTGGCGTGCCGTTATTATTTAGACAGCACCAGATGTTCGGAAAATATTCCATCTAGTGTATAGAAGAGTCGGAGTCGTGCACTTCTAGCATTGCTCGGTACTAAACTCGCCGGATGGGGAGTGGTTCTTTCCTCGTCCTCTATATGATAAACACTGTCACACAAAACAAAAAAAAAGTTTTAAGTGCACTAAGCGGTAATCTAACAGGTTTCAAACAAATAGGGATTTAAACAGACTTTTTGATAAGCGGACGGACGATGAAGACTAAGTTGATTAAGATTAATCAGTTCAAGGTAGCTAGGTGATATTCACTCCCCGTTCTGTACCCTCCCTACCTTGATAACACGTGAGAAATTTGGCGGTTATCCCTTATTTGATTTTATTTATAAATTCACTAACTTAATTCATGTAACAGCAGCATTGTATTTCAAATACGGACTTATGTGGTCCATATTAATCAAACATTTTCATTTTTAAATTCAAATTACTTATTATCAAACAAAATATTCACATATACGCGTCCGGTGCGTTTCATTCTATATGCTTTAACTTATTAACGATCAGTTATTAACGGGATATTTTTCCTTAACCTTATCATTATTCAATAGCAGATTATAATACAAAGTAAATTATGTATACATATATATATACGTTCAAGCCCCAAAAATATTATATTCATGAAAGGCGATATAAGGTTTTCGTTCACTTACGTACATATCCGTTGACGCAGTTTCGTTGGGCCCATCGAAGATGCTGCAGCAACCTACATTATGTAAAGTTATCAGAAAAATTGGTTTTTACAGTGGGCTGAACTTGTGTGTGATTTGCACGGCTGGGGTTTATAACATAATTTATCTCGTATAAATGGATCCTAAATAAACGGCTATGATCAAAAACCTAAAATACAAGAGTTATTAAAAAAAATCGAAACTATATTTACAAAAGAAAAGAAAAACTCGACTGTTCGTCACATTTTTAAATTTACAACATCTTCCAGTAATCCTTAGTCCAGAGACTGCTCGAAGAAAAGATCCTCCTTGGGCAACTTGCTAAATCCTGGGTTTCGTCAGTTATACTTTATTCATGCCGCGCGTGGCGCTTGCTGGTGAGGTTATGAAGCTGCAGTCAGATGACTGCCTCAACGCCTTCCATAAGATTGGGGTGATCCTAGATCATAATGGCCGCGCGTGGCGTGCTGTGCGCAGCGGTCTCAGCGCAGTGTATAGCTTGTAGGCGGCTGTTATTTTTGGCCACACATATGTAATGTTGATAATCACCACGCAGCACTTGGCATGCTGCGGTCAGAAGTCGTATCCGTTCGGCGGGCTAGTTGCAGAAGTTTTCAAGCCAGATAAATTTGCTGGCTCGGTCTCCTTTTGGGCGTCTTTGATGAGTAAGAGATGTCTATAATCCAGCCGCACGTGGCGTGCGGTGTTCCGGTGACGTAACCGAGCGATGTGGACACAAGAATTTAACGCTGCCTCACAATGCTGATCCTCAAGTTGTCCGCCGACAAGTAATCGAGCGCGATAGTAGCAAGCTCGGTACTTCCTGGCCAGCTTTTACTAACACGACGATATTGGCCTGCTGCAACAAAATAACACTATCACTTTCTGACCTGCCTATCGTATTCACAATTACCTTCTGTAGTTTTTGTTTTTTAAAAATGTGTAGCACTATATCTCAATATTGGCTGTCTCGCCGGTATAAAACACTTTTCACTAGTTACACGTGGCGTTAAAATTTTTATTCACTTTCAAAATTGCGCTCGCAGCGTAGACGTGTGTACTGTTTTACGATTTGAAATGAAGTGAACGAGGTTGCGAAACTTCAAATAACGGAATCCTTCCAGGTTTTTGTTCTCGTTTCTGGCTCCTATGCGCTTTCGCTGACGCGCGAGATAGATAGCGCTATGCGACTCCGTCAACACGAGAGAACGATGAGACTAACTGACGCTCGTCTGCCTACTTAACGCAACGTTGCCAAACTTCAATGGAATTTTCCTAAACTTCTTTCGCTTATTCTCTGCCTACGCACGCAACTGTACTGAGAGAAAAAAAGAGCACTATTCGATCATGTCAGCGATATACACTACTTGTAACTCGAGGAATATACGAATTTGAAGGGCAAAATACATTCGCTAAATTCATTGAAATTTATTTTCATATTAATTCTGGCCCCCACAATTATTAGCCAAACTTACTCACAAAATAAAAAGAATATATAAAAAATTGTAAAATTTGCAATGAAAACAAATTTAACAGGCATTCAATTAAAATTCCAATTGGAGAAGCCCCATTCCCAAGTAAAGAAGGAGAAAATTTACACATTGACATATATTACGCGCAAAGTCTCACTTTCAAATTTGTATTGATGCTTATTCAAGATTTATAGTAGTAAAAGAAATCCAAAATAAATTAAATATCGAAAACAAAGTAATGGAATTACTTCAACAATTTGCACAAGCCAAAGTAATAATGACCGATAATGAACCAAGCTTTACCTCGGCCCAATTTAAATCTTTTGCACAAAGGTGCGGTTTAATTCTACATTACCCGAGGCAGGGAACCTCAAACTGACAAGTTGAAAGGGAACATTCTACATTAACAGAATTAGCTCGATGCATTAAAGAAGAATTTAATTTAACTGACTATTCCGAAATATTAATTAGAGCCGCTCAAGAATATAATCAGAGCATTCATTCATCAACGCACAAAAACCATTTGACGTACTATACAATAAAATAGAGCACGAAAATATTTCTCAAATTTTAAAAAATACACAAGAGAAAATGTTAGAAACACATAATGATAACATAAAAGAAAAACAATATCATGTAGAACAGATAGTTTATGAAAGAAACACAGGGAAAGAAATGAACTTAAAACTAGATATATCAAGAAAGGAAGCAAACTTCGGCAAGCCGAAGTTCATATACCCTTGCAGCTATTGCAAAAATTAAATATTTTTTAAAACATTAAAATTATGATTTAATTGCGTGTATGTCTAAAAGCATTGAAGCAATGATGATTTGCAGCACAATTATTAGATAATTATTTTATATATTTTTTTTATTTCTATGGGAGCTATATGATATAGTCTTCCGATTTTGATGAAATTTAAACCGTAATTTTGAAATATTTAACCATTACTATATGTCGAAGAACTAATAGAAAAATTTAAAAACAGCAAAGTTTTTTTTTTTGTTTTTTTTTTTGCGATTGTTCCTATGGGAGCTATATGATATAGTCGTCCGATTTTGATGAAATTTTTTTTTTTTTTACATTTGCATTTTATTTATTGAATCTTTTTTGAATTAAGACTAACAATAAGTATATAAAATCTTAAATTAAAAAGCTATATCTGACAGTAAAGTTGACTGACGCCGGATGTAAGGGCTCGAATAACTATTGCTGAGCTGGAAGGTCATTTCGTTGCAATCGGGTCCGGTTGGAAACCCTGGCTAGGCCCCTGGCGAGCTGGTTTGGATGAGAAGTTAGCTTGGTGTGGTAGGACGCCTTTCATCATCTTTCATCTTTTACGGGTAGAATGCCAAGATCTCTGTGGATGTTGTCGTTCCGAACATACCAAGGTGCCCCAGTGATAGTTCTCAGGATTTTTGATTGTGCTCGCTGGATAATGTCGATGTTACTGCTGCTCGCGTTTCCCCACAATTGGGAGCCGTAAGTCCAGACTGGCTTAAGCGTTGAATTGTAGAGCAGAACCTTGAAGTCCAGGCAGAGGGGGGAGCGAGCGTTTATGAGCCAATGGAGGTTATTGGATTTTAGTTTTAGATGAATTTTCTTAGCTTCGATATGTCTCCGCCATGTAAGTCTTGTGTCAAGGTGGACGCCAAGGTACTTTACATCGTCAGCTTGTGGAAGTGGCGTGTTATTCAGAGTTAGCGGGGGACACGTTTGTCTGTTAAGAGTAAACGTTATGTGTTTACACTTTTGCGCATTTATTTTTATACGCCAGTCTGATAACCACCTCTCCACTACCACGAGATGATCAGCTAGTTGTGCTGTTGCCTGAATTGGGCATTTGGACCGACTTAAGATCGCGGTATCGTCTGCGAATGTAGAAGTAGTTAGCCGCTCGTTCGTGGGAATATCTGCGGTGTAAAGGAGAAATAGAGTTGGACCAAGGGCGCTACCTTGAGGAACTCCAGCCTCTATCGTGTAATCGTCGGATATTGTAGTGTTGCATCTCACGGCGAAGGCTCTATTGTAAAGGTACGATTCAAGTATCCTGTGAGTGTTTTCCGGTAGTAACGTTCTGATTTTATGCATAAGGCCATCGAGCCAGACTCGGTCGAAAGCCTGCGCAACGTCAAGGAATACCGCACTGCAGTATTCCCGAGACTCGAATGCAGTTCGTATTTCTGTTGTTAATCTGTTAACTTGCTTTATTGTTCCATGGCTTTCTCTTTCAGATATGGGATTATGCGTGTCAAAAGGCATTTTTTCGAGCACTTTTGACAGACACGAGAGTAAACTTATCGGTCTATATGAAGCTGGTATTGTATGATCTTTTCCTGGCTTTGGGATCATTATGATTACCGACTTTTTCCATTTTTTTGGGAAGTAGCCAAGTCGTGTAATCCCGTTAAATAGTTTACAAATTACCTCAACTGCACAGTTTGGGAGTTCAATTAGCATCTTAGTAGTTATTAGATCACCGCCTGGGGCCTTTTTTGTTTTTAATTGCTCGCTGATGACTTTTGCAACTTCGTTTGTTTGGAACAGAATTGGCGCCGTCTTAGTTCCACCTCGAATTGACGGCGACGGTAGTGTGAATGAAATATTTGCAGGGTTTGGCTGAAAAACATTTCGAAGGTGTAAAGCAAATGTACAGGCTCTGTCTTTGTCGCTTCTGGCCCAGCTGCCTGAAGAGTCTCTTACGGGAATTACTGTTTCGGCCGGCGCACTTAGATTTGGGTGGGCCCTCCACAGGGGATGCTTGGTGCTGGTGGCTGAAAGTTTCTCAATGTACTGGGGTTGTGCTTTTTCTTCTTCGTGCCTTAGAGCCCTGGTAAGTCTGCGACCAGCTTCCTTAAGACTATGTTTTGGGGATAGCGATCTGCTGGTTTGCCAAGCATGCCTCAAACGTCTTTTCTCCAGAACAAGCTGGACGATTTCAAGGTTAGTTTTGTGTTGGTGTGTGTGCCCATCCCTCCCTTGCGGAGTAGAGAATTTGGCTGCTGCGACGAGTACAGACTCCAGTGCATTGACATGGCAGTCGATGTCCTCCTTGAAGTTGAGCTGTGGAGTTAGTTCGATGTGGGAACTTACGTACTTTTTGAACGACGTCAGCCTGCAAGGGTGCTCGATTAATTCCGGGCTTTGAAGAAGAGTTATTAGCACTGGTGAGTGGTCCGATGATAGATCCAAAAGCGATTTTGCAGATATTAGATTGCGAGGAATATTTTTTGTCACAGCAAAATCAATTAAATCAGGTAGTTTTCTAGGATCTGTTGGCCAGTATGTAGGACTGCCTGGTAAAACGTAGTCCAGTTTGTTTCGATTAGTGCATTATATAGTTGCCTTTCTTTGGGGGTCACAAGGCGGGATCCCCAGTGTGTGTGCTTGGCGTTGTAATCACCTGCTGCTATGAATCGCTCTCCAAGTGAATTGTAGAAGTCCATGAATTGGTCTTCGGAGACTGTAAAGCGGGGTGGGCAGTAGACAGCGGCAATGGCAAGGTTGATGGTGCCCAACTGTAATTTTATCGATGTAGCTTGCAGATAATTTTTTGCAAACCGTTGGTGAAAGTGGTGTTTGATACGGTCTCTTATTAAGATGCCGGTTCCGCCATGTGCTTTACCATCTGGATGATCGGTGCCGTAGAACGTGTATCCTCGTATTTGAAAGTTATGTTTGCTGGTGAGATGCGTTTCTGCCAGCAACATAACGTCGATGTGATTTTCGTTCAGAAATTGAGTTATTTCAGGTATATGCC
Source organism: Drosophila gunungcola (assembly GCF_025200985.1). Classification (NCBI taxonomy): domain Eukaryota; kingdom Metazoa; phylum Arthropoda; class Insecta; order Diptera; family Drosophilidae; genus Drosophila; species Drosophila gunungcola. Next base: position 366,531 of record NW_026453214.1, on the reverse strand, counting down.
GTGAAACACCGTTGGCGTTCCACAGAGTTATTCGGAGGCTAGGCATAATTTATTTGGACTGCTGAGCTGAAAGCATTTGTAACAAGATATTTTGGTTTTGCATTAGAGTTTGCATGGTGGTTTTCATGAAGGACATAAATTCCATCATATTTTTTTGCAAAGCTACCATCATAGTTTCCATGTTACTTTGTGGCTGTCCCATGGCCTGCTGTATGTTATCAGTTTTCGGCTCTATGTGAGCTGTGCCTGATCTTAGAGCACTGGCGTAGGAAATGCTGTTGGTGGTAATTGAAGGGCCAAATGATGACCTGGCTGCTTTTGCGAAGAAAACTTCGGGTGTCGTTTGTGATTTCATGTAAATGTTCTGGCGTGCCGTTGTCGCTCTTTGCATCCGACTTTTCATCTCCTTGTAGACTGGACAGCCTCTGTAGTTTGCTGTGTGGTTTGCTTGGTAGTTTACACACTTTTTAGTAAGAGAGTCTCCCTTGTTGGCAGGGCAGGGTTCGGAGCCGTGGCAGTTTCCACAAGCTACACAAACTGACCTGAGGGTGCAGTAAGCCCTGGTGTGTCCGTATTCCTGGCAGTTTTGCATTGCACTGGCCCGTTCCGTTTGTGCGGCTCTTCTACTGTGATCCTACGGTGCAGAAGGTATTGCAACTTGTAGTCCGGGTGCACTGCGTTTTTTTTTTTCAAAGTTCTGCTGTCTGGCTCCAGCTCGACCTTGAAAAGTGGTTGCGGCTCAAAGCCTCACAAAGGGTTCTATTCCCTTGAGGAAAACTTGTAAGCCCTTGCAACTTTTCAGCTGGTACGTGTAGTAATTCTTTTTGGCATCGTTTAGGTACTTCGACACTGCCCGGAAATCATCTTCGGTTTTGGTTTGAAGTTTGGTTTCGCTTATATTCCCTTTCATAAGCGGAATAACATGAAAGTTATCCTTCCCGACAAGCTCAACTATTTTATTTACTAGGACGTTGGAGATCTTCTCCCGAATAAAGATAGGTGGGGGCTTAAGTTTCTTTGCCGCTAATTCTTCGTACTCTGTTTCAGGCTCCGCCAGAATGGAAAATCTATTTTCATTTAATGGCCCGAGATTTTCAGGGCCTTTGCTGGTACGGTTTATTTTGGGCATATTGCCGTCAGATTTTTTGGGGGGGTTAGTTTGCTGTTGTTGTTGCACTAGGTGGCAGAAGCTCGATTGGAGTTTTGCATTGCTCACTCCATGGTGTTTGTGCGGTGAAAAGCAAGGCGGGAGAGCAAGAACTAGCTCTCTGGTTTTCGGCGGTCAGTAAACTTGCACTTTCTTGCACTTTCGGTTCTAGAGTATTACTCGTGAACGAGAAATAAGCATTGTTTCGGGCCAAAGAGAGACGACGTTTGTCTTGCTCTCTCTGAATTTTTTCACGGGCTTCGTCTTGTTGTTTTTGGCGTTGAGTGCGCTGATCCACGTTCTTACTCATTTACTGATAGAGCGCAATATTAATTAATTAATTAACTCAAACTTTAGTTTACGATATGCGAATTAGCATCGAGAATCGCAAAACCTCGCGTTTATAAATTTTTTCGAACGTTTTCGACTTAGTGGCTTATTGTTTTTCCGGAGCGTTAAGAAAACACGTCTACACGCGACCGAAGTTTTAATTTTTGATGAAATTTAAACCGTCATTCAGAAATATTTAACCATTACTATATGTCGAAGAACTAAACAAATAAAATAAAAAATATCAAAGTTATAATTTTTTTAATTTATTTTTTTTTAAATTTATTTTTTTTATTTATTTTTTGGATTGTTCCTATTGGAGCTATATGCTATAGTCGTCCGATCCGGCTCGTTCCGACTTATATACTACCTGCAATAGAAAGACAACTTTTGGTAAAGTTTCATGCAGATAGCTTTAAAACTGTGAGACTGGTTTGCGTAGAAACGGACGGACAGACGGATGAACAGACGGACAGACAGACATGGCTAGATCGACTCGCCTAGTGATGCTGATCAAGAATATATGTACTTTTTAGGGTCGGAGATGTCTCCTTCACTGCGTTTTAAACTTCTGACTGAAATTATAATAACCTCTGCAAGGGTATAAAAAACAAGTAGTTAAGGAAAATTTACCTAACAAATTAATAATAAATAACTATAACAAGAAGAGGTTCAAGGAACTTATTCAACTGGGGAAAAATTCACTTAGGATCGTTACCGGATTACTAACCGGGCACTGTAGACTGAAAAGTCACCTAGGTAAGATGGGAATAACCAGCAGTAGAACTTGCAGATTCTGCGACATAGAGGACGAAACCTCTAGACACATCATTGCAGACTGTCCGGCGTTAGCAAGTATAAGATGTAAAATCTTAGGAACCAGAACTCTTACACCTGAGCTCCTAGGAAGAATCAACCCACTAAAACTCCTCGACTTTATTCGAGGAAGCGGGTTGATATCTGAGCTGTAGGCTCTGAATGGGGGTACAATAGATCTTACAGGTCGCGGTACACTGGACACCCCGATATTAATAATAATTAATAATCAACAGTAGAAATATAATTATTCACAAAGATAATATAAAATTCTAAATATTTATATATTATTTTTTTACCTTTTCCAGAAAATGTTTTATCAGATGCTCATACTACACCTTATTTTATTTACAAAATCAGAAATAATTAAATATACAAGTCACGAGTATCTTTTTTTAAGGACAATAAAGACGTATTGACGTATGATTCATACGCAGATTTATTTCACGTAACTAACTAATGTTTTTATAAAGAAATATTAAAATTGGAATCTGATAATATAAAAAGGGATACTAAAAAAGATCACAATGGGAAATTAAATATGACTTAGAAGTATTCGAATTAATTTTATCACAATTAATTTCAACTAGATCAAAATGGGGAATAAATGAGTTAGGCACTATGTGGAAATGTGGAGCTATATGCTATAGTCGTCCGATCCGGCTCGTTCCGACTTATATACTACCTGCAATATAAAGACAAATTTTTGAAAAGTTTCATGCAGATAGCTTAAAAACTGAGAGACTAGTTTGTGTAGAAACGGACGGACAGACTGACGGACAGACTGACGGACGGACAGACTGACGGATGGACAGACGGACATGGCTAGATCGACTCTTCTAGTGATACTGATCAAGAATATATACACTTCATAGGGTCGGAAATGTCTCCTTCACTGCGTTGCAAACTTCTGACTGAAATTATAATACCCTCTGCAAGGGTATAAAGATAATTAATATGAGTACGATAATACCAGGAAGAAGAAGGAAATGAAAGGACAAAATGATCAATTTTTTGATAAAACTAATAACTATAACTAAATGGCAATGGGACAAAAAATTGAAGTAAATCCATAGATATTTTAAAGAATTTCGGAATCTAATAAGGGAGGACTATTTAAAACATTATATCAAAATGATAAGGTGAAGTTAGTGCAGTAAATAAATAACTTATCAGCGAGTGGTACACAAAACATAAATTTACTCATAAATTTAAAGAATATGAAGAAAGGGGAGAACAGGCTAAAGTTTTAATATTTAACTGACAACATAGGAATCTAGCTGATCAGGTCTGGTATATTTAACACAAAAATTATTAAAACACGATGATTTAACTAAAATAAGTTCTGAGAAACTGTTGGCTCAAAACAGCCACCAATGAAATTTTAATAACATTCCTAGCAAAATCATAAAAGCATCAATTTCTTAAATCATTCCGTATCCGGATGATTATAATACCATTCTAACAGAAAATATATTTGACAAATATTACCTTCACGAAGAAAATGAATTTTATAAAGAAACAGGAATAGTAGCATTTAAAGAATGTATTAATGGAATAATTACACAGGAATCCACAAGCTGCACATATACTAAAACCCATCAAAATTTAAAATTAATTAATAAAATTATAGAACCAAATACCATATTTCTATACCGAGCTTTGTGAAATATTCCTTTAGGATCCAGCTCGTGAATTGGTTTCCATTGTCGCATACGAACTTCCGGGGGATGCCCACTCACCCGAGTATGCGTTCCCGAAACGCTTTTTGCACTTGAGCTTCGGTGGCTTTCCGGTGTGGGATCAATTCTACCCATTTCGAGAATACGTCGCACTATTGGGCCAACGACCACATTTTTGGCCAAAACCCATATTTTAAAAGTCGTTAAATATTTTTTTTTTTAATCGCGATGGATAGGAATAATTCTATTCTTAAATGTTGCAAACACAAAATTTAATTTAACAGAGCGCATTACTGTTAAGCTATCAGCTGTTTGTACAACTTGAAGCGAGCGCTGTTAAGTCGTAAATTTTTTTTCAAAATTTAACACTAAAAAAAAAGAAGCAAAAGATTTGCAATTTTTTTACATGCAGTCCAACAATAGTGGTTTGTAATATGTGTTTGTAAACGTGAATTGTAGTTATCGATTGTGGTGTCCTGTAATTTTGTGTAAATTATAACCCCAAAAAAAATAAAAGCTTGTAGTGATTTGTTGTTTTTTAAATAGAGCTACAAAGTGATTCAAGCACTTTCAAACTCTAAAACTTGTTACATGTTGTAGATTATTCATTTACATTTCAATTCTGTTAGTATAAAAGTGCACTTTTGCGCACTTTTTCTGAAATTAAACTTTTTTTAACATATGGAAAGCAGAGGCGACAAATTTTTGAATTTTTGAAAGCGTTCATACGTTGTCCTTTTTCCAAGCAAGATGAGGCAATTTTGGTTAAAAAAAAAGTCAAAGCCTTTACTACAATGTAACACAGAAGGGGGAAAAGTGCAAAAGAAACTCAAATCTTTTCAGCCAAAGGCATTATTCTTGGCTAAGCTCGAATTCAAATGTTAAAATTAATAAAACATTAAGAGCAGTTGGACGGCCTATACCGTTCTTTCTATCGAAAAAATATAGAACGTAAGGAAACGAAGCGACAGATCTAGCATTCTTGCAGGCGGGCAATGTTAGATAACTAATTCAAGCTGCAAGTGCAGCTGCTCAAAAACGCGCTCAGCCCCGACCTTGCCTATATTTTGAAAATTTTAATTATTTATTAAAACGAAATTATAAATTACTTTATTACAAAGTTTTTTAATTTTTTTTTCAGTTCAATTACTGCGTTTGTTTTGAAAATAACTTTTCCCAAAAGAAAAAAACCTGTTATATCCTAACAAAAAGGAAAGAACACGCCTATTTTTTTTCCAATCGTGTATTTTTTCAACATAATTTTCTGAATAAAAAAAAACATTTTTTGTTTAGTATTTAGCAAAAAAAAAACATAAAAGAAAGGGCGTCACCCCGCCCATTTTTTTATAAAACCTTGCTTTTCGTATCGTAGACTTAATTTAAAAAAACAAATCCCGAGCATAGAATTTCCTTGTTTCGACCGGAGTAGTGGGCCTACAAAGTCCGCACAGAGAATGTCAAAAGGTTCACTGACGACACGGGTTAGCATCTTACTTGCCGCTTTGGTCTGTTCCGTCCGAGTGATCGTCTTTCTGACTCCCAAGTGACCTGCGGTCGAGGAATCGTGGCACTTGTGTAAGGCGCGGCCTCTACGAGAAGTGGGCTCACAGAGCTTCCACGGGAAGTAGTCCTCGTCGTCAGCTCGGTAACCCATGTTCCTGTAGAGCTGGTCGTTTTCAATCATGTAGTTGGCGAACTTCTCGGGGTCATCATGTATTTGGTCTTTCCTCCTTTTGGTCCAGTCGCAGCGGTCTCGAGTTCATAAGCGCCTTGAAGTACCTCACAAGGCTGTCGAGAAAGTGTGTCGCCCACGACGTTCAATTTCCCTCGTCGATAGCGTACGACAAATTGGAACTGCTGTAATTCTAGCGCCCACCACGCTATTCGGCCGGAAAGGCTCTCAATAAAATTTAGCCACTTGAGAGATAGATGGTCGGTAACGACTTTGAATCGGTACCCTTCCAGGTAGCACCGCATCTTCCTGATTGCCAAGATTATGGCCAGACACTCTTTCTCCGTGGTCATGTAGTTATGTTCCGCGGGGGCGGCTAGCGTATGCGATGACCTTTTCTTGACCTTCGGGGTCCTGGGATAAAACTACACCACGACGTCGCTCACGTCTCTTGAATGAACTTCTGGTCGAAAGCCGGGCAACCTAACACGGGGGCAGTAGTCAGGCATATTTTAATTTCTTCCAATCGTCTATAGGCGAAGGCGACCGGCTCCATCTCCACACCAATTACGCTATCCAGAGAATGCAGCCCAAAGGGCATGACCTTCCATTGGTACAATCCTCTCCCAGGAACCGTGATCGCCGTTTGTGTATGGGTACTTGCCAATAGCCGTGTTTCAAGTCCAACGTGGAGATGTATCGATTCTCCAGAATGTGGTTGATTCTCGAGACTTGGTAGGCATCGGGCACTGAGTGTGCATTTAACTAACGATAGTCTACACATATGCGCCAATCGCCAGTCTTCTTCTTAACCAATACGATGGGAGCGCTGTGTGGGCTTTTGAAAGGTTCGACCCAATAGTAAATACGCCCATATTCTTAGGGTACAAAGTTTGAAAAGTAGCAAAAGACAAAATATTCATGATGCGTCGAAATGAAATATACGCACACATGCACCGGAGAATAAGAATGCATGGTCACGCATACATACAATGACCAATTCAAGCGCAGGGCAGCCTTCTTCAAAATGTGCCTCTTTGCGACTGAACGGTCGAACTCGTGCAATAAGTCCGCGAGCATAAAAATGAGAATAAGAATGAGAGAGAAAAAAAAACGAATGCACACAAAGCGCCGGGGCCTGCTGCTGAGGGCCCGGGTGCCTGCCGCTATGAAATTTTTGTGTCCAAATTTGTTGTATGAAATGACCAGTCTATATGTTGTGTGGTTAGTGATATGACATAGAAGTAATCGAATTAATTTTATCACAATTAATATCAAATAGATTAAAAAGGGGGATAAATGAGTTAGGCACTGTGTGGAAACGGTTAGCTTGAACTCCGGATCATGATGGTTTTATTAAAGTTCAGAATAAAATCAATGAATTAATTGAAATAATAATAAGCAATCTATTATCAATTGCAAATTGTTCAAAGAAATAGAATCTCTTTCTGATTATTTTAAAAATGTTTTTATTGATCAAGATTTACCATTGCGAAAACATCGCTTAAAATAGAAATTATAGTTTAATTATAGAAATAATTGTGTTAATATTTTTATCAAAAAAAGTTTATCGCTATATAATATTTAAAAAATAAAAATAAATTTTTTTATTAAAATATTCCGGAAGGCAATTAATTAACATACATCTCCACACCAACTCCGTGCGGTGCTCCTCCCCTTACACCGTTACTCGCGATTCCGTTTACATACGTCCGCTTTCAAATTCTTCGCAGTGTTTCAAAAGCTCAAAATAAATTGTATCGTTGAAATTTTCTGAATAATTCCAACTAACTAGTATGGTAAGAGAGCGGTTTAAAAATACATCCGTGCGTCAGCGTGACCGTATATACTGTTCAGTTCCCCATTAATGAATTAATTAATTATTTTTGGGTCCGAACTACAAACTTTCTGTGAGAAATTTTTCCAAAATTTAAAATTACCCTTCCGTAAAAATGAACTAACATATTCCAGTGTGGCCATATATCACTTTATTTATTAGATATTAAATTTATAAATAAATGTATACCCGCCATCGCAACCGCGGCTTTAAATAAGTTTATTTCAATTTAAATCGTCTTAGCCACTTCGAGGCCAGGATTCAAAATTCTTCTGCTGCTACTCCAATTTTTATTAACCTAAAAGGTACGCCGCGACAACGTCAAATCACTATGGGATAAGGTGGAGGAAGCTTACTATACATGCTCTGAATGAATTATGCCTGCAGGCGAAGACACCTTATCGATCCACAATTCGAAGTACCATTAAACACATTCTGTGTACGAGTTTGCCGCTCAGCTCAGAGAACAAACCGAACAGACAATCCGAGATTTACGCATGCTGAAAAGCTATTTCATTTAAATGCCAAAACTAGAGGCGAGGCTCACGCCTTAGTTTCAAATTCGCCACTTACGAACGACGGCTTCCGCTCAGCTAATTGACCGTTTTAAAAACAAGCGAATACAGGTCAATAGTTACCTGAAAACTTTATTCCCCTTGGAATCCATCACTCATAAATCTGCTGCAGCCTTAAAAAATCTTTAAATCTTTCTATTGAGAACCATCCATTTCGTTAATATTTACGCTTCCAGCAAATGACGGTAAACAATCGTCAGACCAAGTATGCGGTTGTATTTCCGGCCAGTGAACAGCGACAGTTAAGCTGCAGTTAGTTTCTATTAACAAGTGTCAATAAAAACATGCACGTCGCACAAAAAGCCCAAAATTCTCGAGTTTTTTATTTTCGCATTTCTACGTGGGAATTGGTTTGATCATTCTATTCCAACCTAAAGAAACCACTAACCTCTGTAATAAATAGTTTTTAATATTTTTAGTATTTGTATTTTAGTATTATTTGTCTGTTCAGAACGGGTTTTACTAATTGAATGTCACTTGACTTAAGAATAAGGTTGGCTTGGCTTGCAATTCATATAGCTGCACGAGCAGCGCCGCGGCCAACGCTTATGTATCTAAATATATATGTTAATGTATACGAAAGTGTATATAGGCGGCGCAAGCAGCGGCCGCGCATGAGAGAGAGAGTGTAATGCTCATTTAGGACTCCCATCGTTGGTGTAGATGTGCCATTCCTTCCACATATGTCCTGGTCAACTATTCGGTCTTTTTCTTCCTTCTTTTTTTTGTGTTGGTTTTGTATTATTATTTTGTCCGGCGCCGGTGCTGGTCATCTCACAGGCTGATTAATGTTGATTTTTTTATTTTGTCCATGTCTGGCTATTCTGCTGGCTAGTTCTTGGCCGATAAAACTCCGTGTGGCTCCTGTGTAAATTGCACCGCGAATTCTTGTGCTGCCTATGATGACTTGTGCTAGTAGACGTCAACCGTTGAACTTTATTGATGTTGCGGGTGTGGTGTCTGCCCTGGGTGTCCGCTCTGATCCCATGGGCGTCTCCGTTTCTCGTCGTTTCATTCCTGCGGCAGCAATGAATTGTTCGTATTCCATCCTATCCGCATACCCAGCAAAACAGTCTTGTTTGGTTATTGCATCCACGTGCTATGTGTCCCACCGATTTGCACCGCGAGCATCTATTGTTCATGTCCCAAGATCTTGTGATGCCTCTGTTAAGTATTGGTTGCCATTTTTGAGGTCTCCAGTAACTTCCTGGTGGTTGGTGTCCCAAGCGAGTTTCCGGTGTTTGTTGCGTTGTCTGCTGTGCTGAGTGCCCATGTGGTTGTAGTGCCTCCAATTCCTCGGCTAGTCGGAGGTAATCCGCTATGGTTTGGCATTCTCCACGTTTAGCATATCGCTTGAACTCCACTCGACTGTTTCTGTACACCCACTCCAGTTTTTTTCCTTCTGTGAGCGTTGAGAATCGCATGATTTTCCTGAGTTCTAGCGCATATTCCATCGCTGGCTCGTTCTCGCCATGGTGTCTATGTGTGACGCTTTTCATAGCTTTCTCCTCATGATCCGCTGGCCTGTAATTGGAATTCTAGGAATTCTTTCCGAAAGGTGCTCCATGACGGCATCGGGTTTGGGTGGGTGTGCCACCAATCCAATGCACAGCCTCTGAGTATTACCATTGGTCCTGCAATAACTCCACTCGACTGTTTCGGTACACCCACTCCAGTTTTTTCCACTCCAGTTTCTGTGAGCGTAGTGAATCGCATGATTTTCCTGAGTTCTAGCGCATATTCCTTCGCTGGCTCGTTCTCGCTTTCCGTTGCTTTCTCCTTATCATCCGCTGGCCTGTAATACTCTAGAAATTCTTTCCGGAAGGTGCTCCATGACGGCATCGGGTTTGGGTGGGTGTGCCACCAATCCAAGGCACAGCCTCTGAGAAGTATTACCATTGCTCCTGCTGCATGATCTAGATCTATGCGATCTATCGAATACAATCATGTTTGTCAAAAGCTACCACTGCTTTAGAACCAACGTTGTTTTATTTTCCTGGTATAATTCTCGTGGATCACGACCATAATAGCGTTGTTGAAGGAGCAGCTGTAGCGGCCACTCTCAAAATGACCGTAAATTATCATTTCGTCGCCGTTCACATCAATTGGGCCTCTGTTACTTCGCTACTTGGATCTTACGGCCTTATATTATTTTTTGTTTGTCCATGTCAAGGCCAAGCCCGCAACAATTGGAGCATTGGGAGCCAACATCTTAGCTTTCATGAGTGAGATACCATCAGAAATGTTGGAAAGAGTATGCCAAAATTGGACTAAGCGGATGGAGAATTTAAGGCGAAGTGGTGGCCAACATTTAAATGAAATTATCACATTGACTTACGCACATGAAGCTTAAACTATTTTTACAGTGTGTTCTAGAATTCAGGTAAATGGATGGATGAAAACCTGAGGGTAAGTTCTTCAACATTGACGGTTTGATCAGTTTCTTGTTGCCTATTCCTAAGCTACTCAATTCTTTCCATTTATATTTCATGGAGGGACAATTGCTAAATTTGTTCTTATAACGAACCCTTTTAGCTTCTTGGTTACAATTTCTCTAGACATCTTTAATTTTGTATGAAAATCGTCGCGCTTATAAATAAGGTTTTTAATGTCATAAGTAAACCAGGGATTATTCCTTGGCCTTGTGACACAAACTTTTCAAAAAGGTCTTTATGTTACTATTTAAAACATTTAATTGACAATCAACATTGTTATTACGATAAATAACACCCCAGTCACATACATTAAATTCTAGTTCCAAAGCTCTATAGTCAATAATTTTATAGCCCCTATATTAAAAATACTGAGTTGTTTTGAAAAAGCTGGTACTGAGCCCTGGTCATAAAGTAAAATCTTGTATGGGTCATTTATGAGGAATACGTCAAGAAGAGTATCACAGGTGTTGCTAAAAAAGTCCTATAGACTCAAAATCATCTAGTAGAGTATTTTCCTTTAACAGGTTGCTATTAAAGTCACCTGCTAGGATAATGTCAACGTAAAAAGCAGATAATTCCGCAATTTTTTTTTTTCTACGTATGCATTTTATTTATTGAATCTTCTCTGAATTGAAACTAAAGCTATATCTGACAGTCAAGTTGACTGACGCGGGATGTAAGGGCTCTAATAACTATTGCTGAGCTGGAAGGTCATTTCTTTGCAATCGGGTCCGGTTGGAAACCCTGGCTAGGCCCCTGGCGAGCTGGTTTGGATGAGAAATTAGCTTGGTGTGGTAGGACGCCTTTTGTTTTGAAATTTCATCTTTTACGGGTAGAATGCCAAGATCTCTGTGGATGTTGTCGTTCCGAACATTCCAAGGTGCCCCAGTGATAGTTCTCAGGATTTTTGATTGGGCTCGCTGGATAATGTCGATGTTACTGCTGCTCGCGTTTCCCCACAATTGGGAGCCGTAAGTCCAGACTGGCTTAAGCGTTGAATTGTAGAGCAGAACCTTGAAGTCCAGGCAGAGGGGGGAGCGAGCGTTTATGAGCCAATGGAGGTTATTGGATTTTAGTTTTAGATGAATTTTCTTAGCTTCGATATGTCTCCGCCATGTAAGTCTTCTGTCAAGGTGGACGCCAAGGTACGTTACATCGTCAGCTTGTGGAAGTGGCGTGTTATTCAGAGTTAGCGGGGGACACGTTTGTCTGTTAAGAGTAAACGTTATGTGTTTACACTTTTGCGCATTTATTTTTATACGCCAGTCTGATAACCACCTCTCCACTACCACAAGATGATCAGCTAGTAGTGCTGTTGCCTGAATTGGGCATTTGGACCGACTAAGGATCGCGGTATCGTCTGCGAATGTAGAAGTAGTTAGCCGCTCGTTCGTGGGAATATCTGCGGTGTAGAGGAGAAATAGAGTTGGACCAAGGGCGCTACCTTGTGGAACTCCAGCCTCTATCGTGTAATCGTCGGATATTGTAGTGTTGCATCTCACGGAGAAAGCTCTGTTGTAAAGGTACGATTCAAGTATCCTGTGAGGGTTTTCCGGCAGTAACATTCTGATTTTATGCATAAGACCATCGAGCCAGACTCGGTCAAAAGCCCGCGCAACGTCAAGAAATACCGCACTGCAGTATTCCCGAAGTTCGAATGCAGTTCGTATTTCTGTTGTTAATCTGTTGACTTGCTCTATTGTTCCATGGCTTTCTCGAAAGCCAAATTGATGTGCCGGAATAACGTTGTGCTCTTTCACATATGGGATTATGCGCGTCAAAAGGCATTTTTCGAGCAGTTTTGACAGACACGAGAGTAAGCTTATCGGTCTGTATGAAGCTGGTATTGTGTGATCTTTTCCTGGCTTTGCAATGATTATTATCGAATTTTTCATTTTTTTGGGAAGTGGCCAAGTCGTGTAATCCCGTTAAATAGTTTACAAATTACCTCAACTGCACAGTTTGGGAGTTCAATTAGCATCTTAGGAGTTATTAGATCACCGCCTGGGGCCTTTTTTGTTTTTAATTGCTCGCTGATGACTTTTGCAACTTCGTTTGTTTAGAACGGAATTGGCGCCGTCTCAGTTCCACCTCGAATTGACGGCGACGGTAGTGTGAATGAATTATTTGCAGGGTTTGGCTGAAAAACATTTCGAAGGTGTAAAGCAAATGTACAGGCTCTGTCTTTGTCGCTTCTGGCCCAGCTGCCTGAAGAGTCTCTTACGGGAATTACTGTTTCGGCCGGCGCACTTAGATTTGGGTGGGCCCTCCACAGGGGATGCTTGGTGTTGGTGGGTGAAATTTTCTCAATGTACTGGCGTTTTTCTTCTTCGTGCCTTAGAGCCCTGGTAAGTCTGCGACCAGCTTCCTTAAGACTATGTTTTGAGGATGTCGATCTGCTGGTTTGCCAAGCACGCCTCAAACGTCTTTTCTCCAAAACAAGCTGTTCGATTTCAAGGTTAGTTTTGTGTTGGTGTGTGTGCCCATTGCTCCCTTGCGGTGTAGAGACTTTGGCTGCTGCGACGAGTACCGACTCCAGTGCATTGGCATAGCAGTCGATGTCCTCCTTGAAGTTGAGCTGTGGAGTTAGTTCGATGTGGGAACTTACGTACTTTTTGAACTTCAGCCAGTTGGTTCGATGCGACGTCAGCCTGCAAGGGTGCTCGATTAATTCCGGGCTTTGAAGAAGAGTTATTAGCACTGGTGAGTGGTCCGATGATAGATCCAAAAGCGATTTTGCAGATATTAGATTGCGAGGAATATTTTTTGTCACAGCAAAATCAATTAAATCAGGTAGTTTTCTAGGATCTGTTGGCCAGTATGTAGGACTGCCTGGTAAAACGTAGTCCAGTTTGTTTCGATTAGTGCATTATATAGTTGCCTTTCCTTTGGGGGTCACAAGGCGGGATCCCCAGTGTGTGTGCTTGGCGTTGTAATCACCTGCTGCTATGAATCGCTCTCCAAGTGAATTGTAGAAGTCCATGAATTGGTCTTCTGAGACTGTAAAGCGGGGTGGGCAGTAGACAGCGGCAAGGTTGATGGTGCCCAACTGTAATTTTATCGATGTAGCTTGCAGATAATTTTTTGCAAACCGTTGGTGAAAGTGGTGTTTGATACGGTCTCTTATTAAGATGCCGATTCCGCCATGTGCTTTACCATCTGGATGATCGGTGCCGTAGAACGTGTATCCTCGTATTTGAAAGTTATGTTTGCTGGTGAGATGCGTTTCTGCCAGCAACATAACGTCGATGTGATTTTCGTTCAGAAATTGAGTTATTTCAGGTATATGCCGTGGCGTTCCACAGAGTTATTCGGAAGCTAGGCATAATTTATTTGGACTGCTGAGCTGCAAGCATTTGCAACAAGATATTTTGGTTTTGCATTAGAGTTTGCATGGTGGTTTTCATGAAGGACATAAATTCCATCATATTTTTTTGCAAAGCTATCATCATAGTTTCCATGCTACTTTGTGGCTGTCCCATGGCCTGCTGTATGTTATCAGTTTTCGGCTCTATGTGAGCTGTGCCTGATCTTAGAGCACTGGCGTAGGAAATGCTGTTGGTGGTAATTGAAGGGCCAAATGATGACCTGGCTGCTTTTGCGAAGAAAACTTCGGGTGTCGTTTGTGATTTCATGTAAATGTTCTGGCGTGCCGTTGTCGCTCTTTGCATCCGACTTTTCATCTCCTTGTAGACTGGACAGCCTCTGTAGTTTGCTGTGTGGTTTGCTTCGTAGTTTACACACTTTTTAGTAAGAGAGTCTCCCTTGTTGGCAGGGCAGGGTTCGGAGCCGTGGCAGTTTCCACAAGCTACACAAACTGACCTGAGGGTGCAGTAAGCCCTGGTGTGTCCGTATTCCTGGCAGTTTGTGCATTGCACTGGCCCGTTCCGTTTGTGCGGCTCTTCTACTGTGATCCTACGGTGCAGAACGTACTGCAACTTGTAGATCGGGTGCACTGCGTTTTTTTTTCAAAGTTCTGCTGTCTGGCTCCAGCTCGACCTTGAAAAGTGGTTGCGGCTCAAAGCCTCACATCGGGTTCTATTCCCTTGAGGACAACTTGTAAGCCCTTGCAACTTTTCAGCTGGTACGTGTAGTAATTCTTTTTGGCATCGTTTAGGTACTTCGACACTGCCCGGAAATCATCTTCGGTTTTGGTTTGAAGTATGGTTTCGCTTATATTCCCTTTCATAAGCGGAATAACATGAAAGTTATCCTTCCCGACAAGCTCAACTATTTTATTTACTAGGACGTTGGAGATCTTCTCCCGAATAAAGATAGGTGGGGGCTTAAGTTTCTTTGCCGCTAATTCTTCGTACTCTGTTTCAGGCTCCGCCAGAATGGAAAATCTATTTTCATTTAATGGCCCGAGATTTTCAGGGCCTTTGCTGGTACGGTTTATTTTGGGCATATTGCCGTCAGATTTTTTTGGGGGGTTAGCTTGCGCTTGGAAATATTAATATAGGGATCCATGCCTGTCTGCATGGCCGAACCCGCTTGCGGAATTGTAATTTTTTCTACCGTAGCTTTGTTTTTGCCGTTTGACCCGATTTTTGCACTTGGTTGTGTTGAAGAAGAGGGTGGAGTCGTTATTGCATTGTTGGCGACAGAGACCGTTGTAGTTGACGTAGTAGTTGCTGTTGTTGTTGCACTAGGTGGCAGAAGCTCGATTGGAGTTTTGCATTGCTCACTCCATGGTGTTTGTGCGGTGAAAAGCAAGGCGGGAGAGCAAGAACTAGCTCTCTGGTTTTCGGCGGTCAGTAAACTTGCACTTTCTTGCACTTTCGGTTCTAGAGTATTACTCGTGAACGAGAAATAAGCATTGTTTCGGGCCAAAGAGAGACGACGTTTGTCTTGCTCTCTCTGAATTTTTTCACGGGCTTCGTCTTGTTGTTTTTGGCGTTGACTGCGCTGATCCACGTTCTTACTCATTTATTGATAGAGCGCAATATTAATTAATTAATTAACTAAAACTTTAGTTTACGATATGCGAATTAGCATCGCGAATCGCAAAACCTCGCGTTTATACATTTTTTTCGAACGTTTTCGACTTAGTGGCTTATTGTTTTTCCGGAGCGTTAAGAAAACACGTCTACACGCGACCGAAGTTGACTTGGATATGACTTGGATAATTCCGCAATAGCAACCAATCAATGGTTTTCTATTACTTTTGCCAGATATTTCCACAAAAATTCTATTAGACTATCATTTGAATGTTTTGACTTTACTTTACATTTAAGTTTGTTATTAACAAAGATCGCGAAAGCACCAGCATGACTAACACGATCAGCATTATAAACATCATAGCCATCACACATAATTGACGAGCCGCACATATCCGGCGTAAACCAAGTTTCTGACACACATATAATAACCACATTAGACTGAATAAAAATTGACCTACACTCATTAATTTTCTAAATAAATTGATATAAGCAACTTTTAAACCCTTTTTGAAATTGTTGTTTACTTTTATCATGCTACCAGCCATGAAATCATTTATTTTACCTGTCATTTTGTTATTCAAGGCCTATTTGGCGCGCAGCTTAATTTTTCGATTTTTGAAAATGTTTACAAATAGCAGAAAAAGGTATTTAATCTAAAATAATAAAAATATATTTTAACTAGAGATTCTATGAGCGTGAAGTTAAAGTAATTAAGAGCGAAAGCTATCATCTGAAGATGAGGTGGTCTCTCTACCCGCTGAAACGTGAGAAATTGCAGCAGAGATGGTGGGGGGTTGGGGTACATCAAAGAGAGCTCTTATATCCTCTCGACGCAGTGAACGCCTTCTTTACCAGTGCAACAAACATGCACAAGACCGAGACGTGTAAAGACAGCAGAGAGCATTCGACTTTTCTTCATTTGCATTCCTTCTTTAAATATTTTGTAATTCTCTTTGGAGAGCTGATCATTGATGTACACTGCAGCGTCTGATCCGAGACCCAAAAGCTGCAAGCTCAGTTGACTTCTTCAACCCAATTTTAGTAAAGAGAGACATCTTCCTCCGGACGTTTTCAATTTTGATAATAATTACCAGGTCGACATGCGTGTTTCGCGTTTTGGGTCAGCTGGAGATTAAAAAACACAGCTTGTGCTGTGCCACATATGGCACATGGTGGGTACGCACATCGCTTGAGCTGATTGCAATGTTGTGAGCAGAAAGCTTCGCTTCTAGACCACACATTTTTTCCCTCATAGCATGCAAGTCAGCCATATCCTGATTCAGCTGGTCGACGCCAAATTCGCCTCGTCTTTCGCCACCTTAGCATAAGTTAGGTTCTAAGAGAAATTATTAAAATATTAAATTTAGTGATCAATCGAAATCCATCGTAACCACTCCCTTTTCGTCGTCGCACTTCGCACAAGTTTTTACAAGTTATCGCAAATAAATTATCTTGAAATAACTACTGTCACAAGTTTCGCGTTTCTTAATACAAAATAGTATTAAATATCTTGGTGACTCCGACGTGATTGAAGTAGAGTTTAATTTTTAATTTAGTGTTTTTTAATTTTTTTTTTAGTGTTTCGAGATATAGTAATGGTTTAATATATATTTGTATTTGTATTTATTATAAAATTTCATCCTAACGCTACAAGTTTGGAACTTATAAATTAATGCGCTAGTCACTAAGAGTTTGCAAATATTGAATTGTTACATTAAACTTTAAACTAATTTTCATAAAAACTAACTTAAGTCGCCTTCTATTTTTACTTTAATTTACGTAATAGTGTTTTTAAGGTGTGTGAATAATTATATCTTGAATTGCGTGGCACTGCTAATATCTTTAAGATGGGTTGGGAGCTGATTCCATGATCGAATAGCATTAATTAAAAATTGTCTTTCGGATGTCAATGATCTAGGTCTTATGCAAGTAAGATTATTTGCTCTTCTAGAGGATGTAAATTGATCTTTTTTGAAAAGATACGAAGGTTCTATTCGGAAAATAATTTTTTGCAGAAAAATTAAGTTTCGCATTTTTAACCATTCATTTAGCGAGATATCGAATATTTTCATCGAAAATTCGGATACGTGATCTCTATGTGGTTGGTTGAATATATACCTGGCTATGCAATTAAATAGAACTTTAATTTTTTTCTTACTGGTAGTGTCACAGTTTGAAAAAACTTCTACTCCATCAAATAGCGCTGGGACAATGCAGGTTTTAGCTATTAGTAAACGTATATGGGTGGGCAGGCAATTTTTAGTTACGGCTAATGTCCTTATTATGCCATATGTTTTCCCTACAGACTTTGTAATATGATCATTCCAGGTAAGAGTTCCTTTGAATGTAAAACCTTAGTTTACAGCTGTATCAACGTACTCAAGTGGCGTGCTAATCATACTCAGTGGCTGCAAATTGTTAAAAATTATCTTTCTTTTACTTATGACAAGACATTTTGGTTTTGATGGGTTGATCCCAAGTCCATTGTTGCCGGCCCACTCATTTACACGTTCAAGTTCTCTGTTACAAACATCTATACATTCATTTATTCTGTTTAAAGGACGACTCACATACATTTGGACATCATCAGCATACAAGTGTACATAACATTCAGATAACGCATTGGGAAGGTCATTAACATATAAGGTAAACAATAAGAGACCAAGCACAGACCTTTGGGGTACACCACGACTAACATTTTCATATGAAGACGAAACGCTAGACAGTACAACAGATTGACGTCGATTTTGTAGGTACGAAGGCACAAGTTTGACAGAAGTTTTAGAAAACATAAACGTATTACGTAGTTTTGCACAAAGGACATTATGGTTTACTGTATCGAAGGCCTTACTATAGTCCAGTAAAACTAAGAGTGTAACATTGTTTTCGTCTATTTGTTCCCTTATGTCGTCTGCAATTTTTAAAATAGCTGAGGTACAGCTTCCGTTTTTCCTAAAACCAGACTGATTATTAGTAAGCATTGCATTGTCGGACATAAATTTATTAATTTGATCAGCCATGAGATTCTCAAATACCTTTGATAGGTATGGTAAAATGGAGATGGGTCTGTACTCATTATTTGATTTAGGAATCGGAATAATTTTTGCCGCTTTCCAACAGTCCGGATAAGTAGATGTTGTCAATACTGTATTAAAAGTATAGGTTATGTATGGCAGGATTTTTGGCAGCAGAATTTTTAAGAATTTAGGTTTTATGTTGTCAGACCCAGTGGCGTCACTCTTAATTCTTAGTATACTTTGAAGGACATCACACTGATTAACACACAAAAACCTAAATCAAATATGACAGACAGTTTCAGGTACAAATCGTGGGTTCAGATATTTATTATCAGTTATTTCAGGTACTGTGCAGCTTAAGAACTTTTTATTAAGTTCATTTACATTCATGTCTTGTTCAAGTCTTGGTTTAACTTTACATATTCCCAGGTTTTTAATTATTTTCGGGAATAGAAATTTGTCTTTGCGGTGTCAGTAAGTTTGGTCACTTTTTTTCTCAATGACTTGAACACTGCGTAAGCTTGAGGTGTCCTGTACGTTCTCCACTTATTGTACGCCCCGTCACGCTGTAATATTGCGTCTTTGATGTTTCTTTGGAACCATGGTTTTTCAGAAAAACGAATAACTTTGCTACGAACAAGTACAAGACAGTTTTATAAATATCAAATATTGTTTTGTAAAAGGTTAACTTGTTCGTCTACTTCCGAAAGGGAATATATGTCATTCCAATTACACAAATTAAAGGTGGAGTCCAAAAGGTCATAGTTGATATTTCTAAAGTTCCGAAAAACTATTGGATGGTCAAGGTATTGTAGGTCAAGTGCGTAAGTCAAGTATATGAGGTCGTGTTTTGAAAACGATGGGACAATAAGTTGGTCATATGTAGCTACTTTGTCTGTATTAGACACAAAAAATAAGTCTAAAAGCGAGTTGCGGGTTTTGGTAAAATGCGTAGGGGACACAAAGTTAACCAACTTCATCCCCAGCGATTTCATGTCCTCTGTAAGGTGGGATTCCCTTAGAATATCGCTATTAAAATCGCTGTTATAATGACGTCTGAATAATTAATTGACACGTCAGGAATGATGTTTAAAAATTGTTCATAGTCATTATGGCAGTTAGGACGGTATATATACCCAATTAGTAGCTTATCAGCATATCTTTGGCATCTAATTTCTATAAATAAGTATTCAATTGCACTACTGGTTGAGTGTTTACATATAAACGTGGAACATAACTTTTTACTAACATATATTGCAACCCCACCCCCATGACTATCACGATCAGAGCGATGAAAATTATAGCCATCACCTTCAACTAAAACATCACATAAATAAGGAACAAACCAAGTTTCAGAAGCACATATAACATCTACGCTCGAATTGATAAAGAGGTATCTAAATTCTTCAATTTTTCGTGTGAGGCTTTGAGCATTTATATGACACACATTAAGACTAGCTCTCTTCTTTCCGAGAATCATTAACATCGCATGGCTATTTGATCGATTTGGATTTATGTTTATGTTATTGTTGTTGCTGTCACCCATTTTAAATTATTTAATTGTAATATTAGCTGCGCTCGCGGTCTATAAAAATTTATGACATAAAGACACACCACACCAAGAAACATAATAAAATTAAAATTAATGCGACTGATACTAATCCTAAATAAATATAATAAAACTACTGATAATTTCACAACAATGGAATATAAATATAAGCGCCTCTTAGGTGTGAAATGAATTATCATTTAATGTCCCAGAACTAGCAGCTTCCAGCGCAGCTAATTCATCGGGGTTGCAAATCTCCATTTGAGCCAGTTCGCCCAGGCTTTGCACGCAAATGGCCTCCCCTCCCTCACTCTCCTTTACGAAGATATCTCCACGGCGAGAGAAAACAGCTGTTAGGCGCTTCAGCCTCTTGAGATGCATCGCCCGCTTGAAAATTTCATATTATGTTTTGGTCAGCTGTTCGTTTATATATACAAACGCTGGCGAGTCTAGGCCGATGAGCTTTAAGCTCAGTTGCGTTTTGTTTTCTTTTCGGTATGCCCCAATCGCACTCAGCAGTGTCGCCCTATCGTGCACGAGTTCCATTTTAATAATTATAATTGGATCCACTACTGTATGGGTCGATTTTCGCGGTCGCATTCGAAAAATCGTACGTACTTTAGGCGGAGGGGTCAGTTTGAGAGAGAAGCACAGTGCGTGAAATAGTACTTTCACATTTTCCCCCTGGACTTGTGGGACCCCATGCCAACGCAAGTCACAGGCGACTTCAGACGCCGCCTGTGCGTTGCAGGAGGCCACCCACTTTGCCTCCAACTCGTCAACGCGCTGATCCTGGCAGTTTTTGGACAGTTTCGCCTCCAGCTCCTGGACCCGCTGCCTCAGCATCACCATCTCTCTCACCTCGCTCTCCAATTGAGTGACTCTCAGTGAAAGTTTGTTGCAGTCAGCTGCTATTAACTTAAATTTTTCTTCCAGAGTGCCGGTTATACGTGCCTCGCCATCACGGATCTCCCCTGCAAGACTTTCCTTTAGCTCGGAAAATCGGAGGTCGATCGTGTGAAGCAGTTGAACATCAGAGTCACGGGCTCCCTTCAGATCGGAGTGAGTTTCCTTCCTAAGTCGCTTTGCTGCTGAAGACGTTATTGTGTTGGTGACGAGAGGGTTGAGTGTTTTGATGTGTTGAGTGTTTTGTCTCTGTGCTCTGTTTTGCTATGCACTGTTTCTTAATTGGCTTGTTGTTGCACTTAAAATTGTGGATTTATTAAGAAGCGATTTACTGCTTAAAACCGATTTATTCCGGGCAACAAGAACTTTAATGTGTTATACTCTTAATTATGCAGCTGCCGTAAGCAGTTTTTAATATTTTTAAGCAGAGTTTAAGGTGTTTTTCTGAGTTTAAAGGGGAGTTACACAAAAGTGAGTATATTTCTCTCTCACGGCTATCGATTATTCGCAACAATTACCAACAAACACACAAAACCAATTTATTCGTGTCGGTTCGGCCAAAAAATTAAATTCAGAAATAAATTTCGTCGCTGGAAATTTTCTGCCGTTCCTTGGCTGTTGCCCAAGACGTTTCTTCCGCCGCTGCAACTTTAATTGCTTAATTTGATGCTGCCGCTGGAACATGGATGTAAAAAAGGAAGTTGCAATTATCGAGTCGGCCAACCAGGTATAGAGTGCTAAAAGTTGAAAGTCAATCTGTGGCTTTTTGTCAATTGTGTTTTGGCCCATCTTTGAAATTTTTGCATTCGTGCAATAAACATAATATGTTTCGAATTATATGTGAATCACTTTGGCTGTTCACGCTTGAACATGGATAATTAGGTTGCTGGTGCAACACCACTTCAGATTACACTTGTGATCTAAGAAGTATGTTCCCCTTTCCACATAAATAGGATGGGATAACCCAAAGAATTGACATTTATGACATACACTTGTCTCCGAAATAGAGAATACATAAAAACTCCTAGAATTAACCCCTAGAATTGGTAATATATAAGAACACCGTAACTAGTACATAAGTGGAAAAGGGTATAAAAGACGCGATGAGCGCCAAATAAAATCAGTTCCTAACGAAATACTGTTGTGTTTTAGTCAGGGATTCGGCGGTTAGCGATATAAGTTGCTAGTTGAACGGAACGGTTTGAGCTGCCCCCAAGACACGCAATATACGCTGCTAACATATGGTCCTTCGAGCATAAGATTTCTTTGCTCATGTAGAATGGAAAAACCGATCGGTATACTTGACGGTATCCACGGTAGAAAAGTCCGCAAGGCGCACTTAACGGTGCACTACGGCAAGATTAGGAAAACAAAAATAAATAAATCGACGATTGCAACCTAAGACTCCTGCGTAAGACGAAAAGGCGGTAAACGTGAGAAAGATCAGGATCAAGCGACAGAGTGCGGCCTTTTAAGGAGGCAACTGCGGACCCTGGAATACAGCGGCAACGGCGTGGAAATCCACTTAACGAACAGCAAGTGCAGGACCGCGGCTAAAATTGTAGCGACAGCTGATGCTTGTGACTGCATCGCAGCTAAAACGGCGTGGCAGGTCCACAAATTTACCGAAATCAAGTGTCGTGTGACTACAGCGCAGCTACAACGGCGTGGGAGGTCCACAAATATACCGAAATCAAGTGTCGGACAGCGGAGGCTTGAGAGTAAGCTACAACGGCGTGGGAGGTCCACGAACCAAGTAACGGACCGCGACTTACACATCGGCAAGCGACAGCGGAGGCTTGAAAATTAATCTATAACGGCGTTGGAGGTCCACGAAATAATACGAATCAAGCGTCGGCTAATAGGATAGCGTCAGTGAAGGCTTGGTGCAAAAAAAAAATCACCACATCGGCGAGGCGATAGCGGACACGTTGAAGCGAAATCCACGGCAGAGTCACCATTAGATGGAAGAGTTTCATCAGAAATTTAATCGAGTATTGGAAAAGGCGCAGGATTTCTGGGAAGCAGTGGCGAAGAAAAGAGCAGGAACACAACCATTGACGATCGGGGAGTACAAGGCCCGACAAAAAAAAGTCCCGACCAACTCAGGAGAAGAAGAAAAAATCTAAAAGATCACTAAAGAAGAAGCAGAACATGCGGATAATAAAAGAATTGTATAGGCTTATCAACCTCTCAACAGGGGAATATAAGAAACAATTGTTTAAAGAATTAGAATTGTTAAGAAATAAATCCACTAATAAATAAATAGTAAAATGGTATACACAAGAGAAACATTAAGTGTTTCTCTAGCGGCTAGTCAATCAGCAATATATAGCCAGCTGAAGAAATGGGAAGAAGATGTCAGTCAAATAGAAAAGTCCGATTTGAAATTCCTATCTGAAGTACAGAGTCAATGGGAACTATTCAAAAGTCAGCATCAGGAGTTGTTTGCAAACGCATCAGCTTTCACAGGAGACTACTTCTCAAAAGATGGGTATGGAAAAACACAAGCCCTATAAAACAACATTTTGGCGGAATTTAATAAGAAGTTGGCCGAGGAAAACAATAAACTACTCGATGCAACAATTGGTTAGGGATCAGGAAATGCGCTTACACGAGTACAACCAAGCAAGACAAGCGCTTCATGGAACTTTGGAAACTGCGGGCCAAGACCCGAAACTACAACTAATATATATGAAATATATTGGAGAAGATTGTCAGCGGCTCACTGAAAATCTAAAACAATTAAAAATAAATGGACAAATTACCCCAAAGATTTTAGAGGGGTATGAAAAGATAAAAATGAAAAAAAGAAATAAAGAAATTTGGATGCAACAGAATAAATTCGAAGAACGTCGAGTTTCTGTAAGGGAGATGGAGATTCCCGCTTTTTTTGGAGACATTTCCGCATGGTCGGGATTTTTTGACATGTTTAAGGAAATGGTTGACAGCGATGAAATGATGAAGCCGAAGATGAATCTAATGCGACTGAAGGAAGTTGTAAAGGGTGAAGGATCATATTTGATAAAGCATCTGTTGATATGTGATGAAAATTATAAAATAGCTTTGGATATTTTAAAAAATAAATACAAGAACAGACGTCAGTTGTTTATAAAAATGTTTATCAAATTCTTGATTTGCCTATGATGAACAGCGAATCAGAAAGAAGTGTTTTAAGCATGCTCGACACAGAGCAAAAATGCACTCATGCTATCAAGGGCATGGGTATCGCGTTAGATGACACCGATGTTTTCATCGCCGGAATATTACTGAGGAAATTTGATCGACGAGGACAACAACAATACGAACATTCTTTGAAAACAACAAAAGAAGTTCAGACGCTTAAAGATGTGTTGAAATTTTTGGAGAAACATCTGCAAGCCATAAAAGCAGTAAGGCAGCCCAGACACATGACTCGAGAAACTCCGAGAGTATTGGCTGCGGTTTTGAGTGTTCATACTGTAAAACTCAAGGGCATAAATTACAAGATTGCATTAATTTTTGTCAACTGGCTATTACGGAAAAGTGGAATTTTGTTCGTCGAGAAAGGATTTGTTTCAAGTGCTTGGGCTACAAATATACCCTTTCCAAGGTCTGTCAAAAGGAACAAGATGGTTCGCAGTTTGGTAGACCCCATCATGAGTTGTTACATGGACAAGAAAAAACAAAAGCAACATATATCAAAAACGGGAAATACAACCTTGTTGGCCACAGCGCAGATTGAGTTTCAAGATGCGAGTTGAGGATGGATAACCCTTCGAACATTAGTGGACCAAGGATCTAAAATTACTGTCGTTTCTGAAGAAGCAGTTCAAATGTTAAGAGTACCCAAAAAGAAAAAGAGAACCCAAATATATGGACTAGGAGAAAGTTTGGTTGGGTTATCAAAAGCGTCGATCCAGCGAAAAATTCTTTCAAGATTTTCCAGCAATGATCGATTTGAGACCGAAGCAGTGGTTATAACAAAGTTATTAAACTCACAACCGCTGCAGTCATTTGAGCATGATATGCGAAAATGGGAAGATACAACCTTGGCGGACCCGACCTTGAACAAGCGTAGCAGGATTGATGTGCTGATAGGAGGAGATCTCTTAGCCAAAATTATTACTCAAGGATTGAAGCAGGAAGAAACCGGGATTGGTCAACGTACTAAACTAGGATGGATTTTATCAGGAATGGTGGAAATACCGGGTAGTAAGCGCATTCACTCGGCAGTCAATTTGGAGAAATTTTGGAAATTGGAAGAAGTTCCAGAAACAATAAAAATAAAAGATAATAAGAAATGTATGGAATTATTCGAAAAAACGACGATGACTGATGTCGACGGGCATTTTGTGGTCAAAATGCCCTTCGTGGAAAATAAAGAGCTGGGAGAATCCCGGAAAAAAGCAGTGGCACAATTAATAAATTTGGAAAAGAAGTTTGGAAAAGATACAAAATTAAGGCAACAATATTCGGAATTCATGGACGATAATATACGACAAGGACACATGGAGGAAGCAAAGGTCGATGATGTAGGAAAATATTATATTCCCTATCAACCGGTTATAAGAGAGGATAGTCTTACTACTGGAAAAAGTCTAAATGATATTCAATTGACTGGACCACACTTTCAGAAGACTATATTGGAAATAATTATGAAATGGAGAAATTGGAAGAATGTTATAACAGCTGATGTTGATAAAATTTACAGACAAATAAGGCTACATAAAGACAATCAAGACTATTTGCGAATATTGTGCAGGAGGAAATCAAATAAAAACATAAAGGAATTTAAGCTAAAAACGGTAACATATGGAACTGCATCTGCTCCATTCTTAGCAACAAGAACTCTATTAGAAATTGGAAAAAGATGTAACGACGATAGAATAAAGGAAATAATTCAGAATCATTTTTGCATGGATGATTTAATGACAGGTGCCGAAGACATCGAAAGCTGTATTAAAATTCAGAATAAAATATCAACAGAGCTAGGAAGAAGATATGGCTTACATTTACGAAATTGGGCGACAAACCATCGTGAAATGCTGGCATCGTTACCAGAAACTTCAATGTTTGAAGTACACAATGAAGAAACAGTGAAGACACTGGGATTGATTTGGAAACCCCAAAGTGATGAGTTCGGGTTTAAAATCAATATGACAGAAGAAAGGATTATAACAAAAAGAGGAGCTCTATCGACCTTAGCAAGAATTTTTGATCCAATGGGATGGTTGGGACCATCGACAATCATTGCAAAATTATTTAACCAAAGGGTGAAAAAATTGGTGGTGAATGGATAATTTTTAATGCAAAATTTAAAGCAATAGAAAACATAAGGATTCCGCGATGAACTGGAGGATCGGAAAATGAACCTATAGAAATACATGGGTTTGCAGACGCATCGGAACTATCATATGCATCAGAAGTATATGGGAAGACATCAAGTGGAATTAGCAAAACAAAAGTTAATCCAATAAAAAATCGAAAAACTCTGCCAAAATTGGAACTGTGTGCCGCATACCTGCTAGCAAAATTGTTGAATTTAGATATTGCGACCATAGCGACGAAAACTGATGTCTATGCTTGGAGTGATTCAACAATTGCGTTAAGTTGGATAAAAATTGCAGAAATAAAGACAGGTTTATAGGATCAAAAGTAGAACAAATCAAGCAACTGGCACCAATGACTGCATGGAGACACATATGGTCAAAGGAAAATCCTGCTGGTTTAGGCATACAATTGGACAAGCTTGGAAACTCTGAACTTTGGTGGAAACGACTTAAGTGGCTTAGTAAAGAAAAGAAAGACTCACCCTTGGAAGAAGAGGATACAGTACTACAAAATTTGAGCACGGTAAAACAGGAAAATGTTCTGCATGATATGGAAAATAAATTCAGCAATATGATTAAAGTAATGGCTAATGTACTGAGATATACTGATATAGAAAAGAAATCGTGTCAGGATCGAATAATTTATTAGTAGAAGAATTGGAACGAGCAGAAATTAAAATTTTCAAGCTACATCAGTTTAAAGAATTTCCCGAAGAAGTCAAAAAATTGAAAAGGAAAAGGAAATAGACTCCAAGTGTAAATTAGCACCCTTACACCCATTTATGGATAGCAATGGAATTTTAAGAGTCGGAGGCAGACTTCAATTTTCGGAGCTAAATTTTAACAAAAAAACATCCAATTATAATAGAAGCACGGATCCGAAAGAAATTCTGGATAATGGGTTTAAAAAATACAATTAAAACCGTCGTACATCATTGTGTACGGTGCACCAGATTTCGACAGCAATGTTCACAGCAATTAATGGGGCAGATTCCGGAACAAAGAGTTACTACATCACAATTGTTTACGCATTCAGGAGTAGACTACGCCGGACCTATTAATATGAGAGTTTCCAAAGAAAGAGGACAAAAGTCGTACAAAGGATACATCGCCGTTTTTGTATGTATGAGTACAAAGGCCATTCACTTAGAAGCAGTAAGTGATCTTACTACCGAAGCTTTTATGGCAGCCCTCAAAAGATTTGTAGCAAGAAAAGGACGATGCAGACATATATATTCTGACAATGGTACTAACTTTGTTGGTGCAGAATGAAAATGAAATATGTACCTCATAGAATCTATTAAACAAATCAGTATTAATCCGACCCTAGCGGATGAACGCATACAATGGCATTTTATTCCCTCGGAAGTCCTCACTTTGGAGGAATTTGGGAAGCTGGAGTGAAAACAGTAAAGTATCATTTAAAACGAGTCATAGGAAATAGCACACTTACTTATGAAGAAATGAGCACATTATTAGCAGAAATTGAAGCTATATTGAATTCCAGACCATTGTATCCGATTGACGATGGAAACAATCTTGAAGAGATTTTGACACCAGCGCATTTTTAATTGGCAGACCAACACTTGATATACCGGAAGATACAACAGAGAAATTTGTATCACCTCTTCATAGATGGAAGCTGTTAAAAAAATGTTTGGCAGAATTTGAAGGACGAATATCTCGTTACGCTTCAGAAACGACCGAAATGGGAAGGAAAAAAAATTAATTTGGAAGAAGGGCAAGTGGTACTTATAAAAAATTAAAGTACAAGTCCAACTAAATGGCCGCTTGGTAGGATAGTAGAAACTCATCCTGAAGCCGATGGAAAGGTCAGAGTCGTTTCTGTTAAAACTTAAAGTGGAGTTATTAAAAGACCCATTGTAAAACTATGTCCATTGGAAACGGATCAAAAGGAGGAGGCCTGGCAACAAAAATCTCTTATTACCGGAATAAAAGCATTAGCAATATCGGATAGCGGAATAACAAATATGCAACCATTTGAAAATAATACGATAATATACCTGGACAATCTTGGACTTATGGACATCGCAGCGTCGAAATGGAATTTAATTATATATTATAGCTTGGAGCCATACAATACCGAGTTAAGACAGATAGATAAATATATCTGGGAGCTAGCAGTTAATTGCAAGGCTTTAATTGTATATGAAGGAGCTTGTCAAATAATGGTACGCAATTTTAATAATAGAATAAGTCAACTTAAAGCAAATAACGAGTTGATATTTAAAGCAAAAGGCAGAGTTTATTGGAATAATCAACAAGATCTGCAACATATGCATATGAAACAAACATCCTTAATAGATTCAACGTTAAATATCATAACAAAAACATCCGAGGAAATGAACGAACAATTCAAAGCGATGGAAGACGAAATAATGATGTTGAACAATCAATCGGATGGCGCTAGCATATCAAACGATGCTGTTTTAAATTACACAATTGCTGGAAAGTTGTGAGAAAACGCAAAGATCAATTACAAATTTATTAATTGATCTCAATCACGGTCGGGTTAACACTTAATTGTTAAAACCACAGCAAATAAAAAAGGAAATTGCACTAATTAAGGAAAAACTAGCACCGAACCTACAGCTACCTGGATCAGCAACTTACGCTTTGAAAACAAATACACAATTAAACGCCTGCTCTCGTCTTTGTCGAGGAAACTGGGTCTGGAAATCAGCAACTGACAATTCCTGTGAGTTATCGGCCCTAAAGCAGGAGAGTCGTGCCGAAAACATATGGGTTGAATTGTCTACTTCAAATTCTTGGTTGTATAAGGCTTTCATCGACCCGGTGTTGGAATGGACATGTGGAAACCATCGAAGTCAGGTCACGCAAATTTAAACCCAAGGAGTACTGAGACTGCGCAACAGATGTTCAGCCCGCAATGGACAACACCTATTAACAGTTTTTTTTTGTTTTTTGTTTACATTTGCATTTTATTTATTGAATCTTCTCTGAATGAGACTAACAAAAAGTATATAAAATCTTAAATAAAAAACTATATCTGACAATCAAACTGACTGACGAGAGATGTAAGGGCTCTAATAACTATTGCCGAGCTGGAAGGTCATTTCGTTGTAATCGGGTCCGGTTGGAAACCCTGGCTAGGCCCTCGGCGAGCTGTTTTGGATGAGAAGTTAGTTTGGTGTGGTAGGACCCTTTTTGTTTTGATATTTCATCTTTTACGGGTAGAATGCCAAGATCTCTTTGGATGTTGTTGTACCGAACATACCAAGGTGCCCCAATGAAAGTTCTCAGGATTTTTGATTGTGCTGGATAATTTCGATGTTTCGCTCGCGATGCTCGCGTTTCCCCACAAATGGGAGCCGTAAGTCCAGACTGGCTTAAGCGTTGAATTGTAGAGCAGGACCTTGAAGTCTAGGCAGAGGGGGGAGCGAGCGTTTATGAGCCAATGAAGGCTATTGGATTTTAGTTTTAGATGAATTTTCTTAGCTTCGATATGTCTCCGCCATGTTAGTCTCCTGTCTAGGTGGACGCCAAGGTACGTTACATCGTCAGCTTGTGAAAGTGGCGTGTTATTCAGAGTTAGCAGGGGACACGTTTGTCTGTTAAGAGTAAACGTTATGTGTTTACACTTTTGCGCATTTATTTTTATACGCCAGTTTGATTACCACCTCTCCACTACCACAAGATGATCAGCTAGTAGTGCTGTTGCCTGAATTGGGCATTTGGACCGACTTAAGATCGCGGTGTCGTCTGCGAATGTAGAAGTAGTTAGCCGCTCGTTCGTGGGAATATCTGCGGTGTAGAGGAGAAATAGAGTTGGACCAAGGGCGCTACCTTGTGGAACCCCAGCCTCTATCGTGTAATCGTCGGATATTGTAGTGTTGCATCTCACGGAGAAAGCTCTGTTGTAAAGGTACGATTCAAGTATCCTGTGAGGGTTTTCCGGCAGTAACATTCTGACTTTATGCATAAGGCCATCGAGCCAGACTCGGTCAAAAGCCCGCGCAACGTCAAGAAATACCTCACTGCAGTATTCCCGAAGTTCGAATGCAGTTCGTATTTCTGTTGTTAATCTGTTGACTTGCTCTATTGTTCCATGGCTTTCTCGAAAGCCAAATTGATGTGCCGGAATAACGTTGTGCTCTTTCACATATGGGATTATGCGCGTCAAAAGGCATTTTTCGAGCAGTTTTGACAGACACGAGAGTAAGCTTATCGGTCTGTATGAAGCTGGTATTGTGTGATCTTTTCCTGGCTTTGCAATGATTATTATCGAATTTTTCATTTTTTTGGGAAGTGGCCAAGTCGTGTAATCCCATTAAAGAGTTTACAAAATACCTCAACTTCACAGTTTGGGAGATCAATTAGCATCTTAGGAGTTATTAGATCTTCTCCTGGAGCCTTTTTTATTTTTAATTGCTCGCTGATGACTTTTGCAACTTCGTTTGGTTGAAACAGAATTGTTGCCGTCTCAGTTCCAATTTGAATTGACGGCGACGGTAGTGTGAATGAATTATTTGCAGGGTTTGGCTGAAAAACATTTCGAAGGTGTAAAGCAAATGTACAAGCTCTGTCTTTGTCGCTTCTGGCCCAGCTGCCTGAAGAGGCTCTTATGGGAATTACTGTTTCGGCCGGCGCACTTAGATTTGGGTGGGCCCTCCACAAGGGATGCTTGGTGCTGGAGGGTTAAAGTTTCTCAATGTACTGGCGTTGTGCTTTTTCTTCTTCGTGCCTTAGAGTCCTGGTAAGTCTGCGACCAGCTTCCTTAAGGCTATGTTTTGAGGATGGCGATCTGCTGGTTTGCCAAGCACGCCTCAAACCGCGTCAGCTGGTCGTCACCGGCTTGGTTACGCTGACGTTCCTTCGAAGGCGCAAGAGGCGGGGTGCCTCTCACACTTGTTGAGTTCTCTGCTGCTGTTGTCCCGAGCCTATGAGCTCAGGCGGGGCCGGTGCTGGCTTCGCACAGGCAAATTCTCCCACGGAGGTGTAAGGGGCGGATTGCCACTCACACTAGTTTTTGTTTGCTTAGTGCATGTATAAGTTAACACGCGCAACCGAAATGCAGAAAATCTGCCGAATTGCGCACCGGATACAATAGCCCACACGCGCAAGGCCAAATTAGCTGACAGCGCATTCCGGGGCTAACGCTGCCTGCCCAACTCCAGCACGCCTGCGACGAGTGATCGTTGCTGGGCAGACACAAAGTGCTGACCCTGCACTAACGCGACTGCGCCGTCGCCCAAGGGAGGCCTGGAGTTGCAGCCGCGGTAATTTATAAGTCAGTCTTAAATTGTATTTCGGGGCTTAAGCTTCGTTATAAATCCGAATAATTAACCTATGCCCTAACGGGTGTATGGAAATAAAGGAAATATCAAAATATAAAGAACACAATCCATTAATTGGCGCCCAACTAAACTAAAGAACCCAACAAACAAAAAAGTAATAAAGTGAACAAAAAAAATCACACCCAAAAAAGTGAAGCAAAACAACTGGCAAACGCCAGAATTTAAACTCACAAATCACACTGCAAGAGTAAAAAATCATGATAGTTCAAAAATCATAAAGTGAACAAAACGAATGAAATAAAAACACACACTTAGAAAACGGAGCAACCGTGAGAAGTAAAAAGTAGTTACAAGTCATACTGCTGCTACTGGAAAAAAAATTTTTTTTTGTTTAAAAACCACCGACTAGGCGCCGCTGCCAACCAAACCCCTCGCCCCGCTCGAGGGTACGACAGAAGTCAACGAAGCCACTGCCGCCAGCCAAACCCCTCGCCCCGCTCGAGGGTACGACAACCGCCAGCAGTAGCCGCCTTCATCAACCAAATCCCTCGCCCCGTTCGAGGGTACGACAACCGCCAGCAGTAGCCGCCTTTATCAACCAAACCCCTCGCCCCGCTCGAGGGTACGACAACCGTCAACGGAAGCCGTTGCCACCGACCGGCCCCGCGGCCCGCACGAAGAACAGATCAGAAACGTCACCGAAGAAGCAGCCAATAAAATAAACATGTAAGTGGGCTTCTTGTTTTTGTTCTTGTTCTTGTTCGCAACGAAAAATAAATTAAATTTCAATAAAGTGGCTGTAGAACAATTCTGCATATTGCAACAAATATATTTTTATACAAAGAAAAATTCAGTTCGCACTTCGTGCCTGCCTACACTGAGAGAATATTTTTTGTATTCTTTTTCCATAAAATAATTAAAAATTACAAAAGGTTTTTTTTTCCCCAAAAATCTTTTGTAAGTGCATTTAAGAATTCAACTTAAGCATATTAATAAAAATTATAAATGAAAGTTTAAAATAAATAAATGGAATAAAATAAATATATTCCATCTTTATGAAAAAAAATTCTTGCTCGCTCATAAAAAAGCTAATGTTCAGAAACAACGACACAGACTCATCGGGCGATGAACTCATAGAGGAATATAAGCCACTTTTAGCACAAAAAAGTGGGGGAATACAAGCAGAAAATAGCGATAGTGAGGACTGTGAGCCCTCATCCAGTAGGGCAAATATATCCTTAAGGAAAAGTACTTTGGATAATTTTATTCCATTAAATACCCCCTCACAAGAACCACAAACCATGCAGCCCGAACAAATCGCAAGCATGGAAGCGGCCATAAGTGAGGCCCTAGAAGGACAGCAAAGACTGTTTGACGAAAAATTAAGTGTAATCATGGGGAACTAAACATTTTAAAAAAAGAGACCCCAAAAATAGAAATCTTTAAAGAAAAAAGTATTATACCAGGAGCCGAGTGCAACGAGCCCCTAGACATTATAAAATCAGTCCCCGAATTTGATGGGAAACAGGAAAATTACGGATCCTGGAGACAGGCCGCCATCGCAGCTTATAAGGTCTTTGAGACTTACTTGGGCAGCAGTCGGCATTATCAAGCCGTTGCCATCCTTAGAAATAAAGTTAGAGACCCGGCAGCGGCCGTATTAGCTTCATTTAATACAGTACTTAACTTTCACGCTATATAAGCCCGCCTCGATTTTACATATGCGGACAATTCATGTAATTCAACAGGAGTTAAGCCTTTCAAGGCAAGGAGATTTACCGCTACTTA